>NW_016690286.1:2436464-2486880 GCF_001604755.1 Lepidothrix coronata | reverse complement strand
ACAGGGCTGACGAGCTCCATCTGCCCGGGGGGCTGGGAATCGAACCCGGGTTGCAGCAGTGAGAGTCCTGCACCCTAACCACTAGACCACCAGGGGCTTTACTACATATTTATGGGGCAAAACTGAGTATAACTGGCACAGGGATGTCTGTCTGAGTCTGCAGAGAGCCCGAAATAAGAAATTGAAGAGCTCAACACTGCCACCAGGCTCAGTGGTGTTAATGTGCCAAGTCTTGCTGAGCTGGAGTGCCCAGTGTGACATCAGGAGGAGGTTATAAATCTGATGGCAGGAAAGCAAAGCACAAGGCAAGCTCCTGCAGGTGTGCTGCAGCTGGCTGTTAAAGCAGTGGGCTGCTCCATACCAGTAATCTACCACCCCAACAAGGTGATATACTGTACTAGGTAAAGGAGTAAAGCTGTAGAATGGGATTCAATAATTCCTAAGATTGCAAGATGGTTTAGCTTTCCCTGAAAAGTTATGCTATCATGAGGCACTCACCCTTACAAATTCCCTTACAAGAACTGTGAATGCTGGATCAATCTTATGTCCTTTCTGACAACAACACTCTTATAGCACAGGAAGGGGAAATACTATTAGCTTTGTG
Organism: Lepidothrix coronata; assembly: GCF_001604755.1. NCBI lineage: Eukaryota > Metazoa > Chordata > Aves > Passeriformes > Pipridae > Lepidothrix > Lepidothrix coronata. The sequence continues at coordinate 2,486,276 of NW_016690286.1, read as the reverse complement.
AGAATAACATGCTACAGATAAAGAGGAAGAAAGCAAACCCACTCTATAAATTACCACAACATTTTTTGTAAAGGTATATACACTGAAACTTATAGAATGATGTTTGTAGAAAAGGTGTGAGCACAGGAATCATGTGAAGATACAGAAAAAGAAGGAGTAAGAGGAGTAATTCTTCACAGAAGCAGTTTGCAATAAAAGGAAAAGCCATATCTAAGACTGTGTTGTGTGGTATATAATTCAAGATTTAATCAGAATGTACCAGTTTCCCTCACAAAACAATAGGTGATAGATATTCGAAACTGTCAAATTAAATGAAGGAAAAATATTATCTGCCACCCACTTCTTCCTCCATTTTGATAGTTAAAAACCTTCCCTTTACTCGCAGAGTGCTTTAATTTGAGCCTTACGTTTTCAATTTCTCTCAGATCAAGCTCCTCATCTCCCTGAATTCTCCATAGATTTGATACTAGCATGTGAATACCAGAGGCAATCACTCGCTGTTAACAATGGCAGGAAGGAGATATATTCCTTGTCAGGCCTTGTAATTACAAATTTGGCGTGGTTCATGCAAGTTCAACTCCATCCAGATTTTTCTGTAAATGTTGAGCATCCAAATCCAACAGAGAAATGTTGCTGGAATTGCTCGAAGGATGAATTTAACCCAGACAGCTTAATGCCTAAGTGTTTCTCATGTGCATGTCTCTATTTGGTTTTGTCATGCAGGAAGTGAATGCACAGTTTATAAACCATCAACAAAAGCATTTTATGAGGAGCAGCTGGAAATTTTTGCCAGTTCTGAATACGCTGCAGGTATGGGTCTTTTCAGTCAATGTACAGATTTTTTTTTTGGTCTTTTGTTCTAAATGATTCAGTGCAATGGCACAATCCATTTATATATTTTATGTCTTTCTTTGATTCTGCTTTGTGAATTATTTTTTTGCAACTCCACCACAGGGAAAGCCTCCCTTACCCTTGCCCCAGCAGTACGCAGTGGAATGGCTGATGTGAGCAAAATGATCACCAAACTTGTTTTCACCAAGAAGAATTTGATTCAAAAGTAGGTGGTAGATACTCCCAAAAAGGGACATTTCCAGAGCAGTACCAGATTCCAGAAGCAAAGAGAGGATTGAGGTAAGCCAGAGATGTCCTCCACCCCAGAAGGTGATGTCAGCTTCAATTCAGGGTGTTTGGTGTTGCAAATGAAGGGTGCAAACTAGAAATAAATCCAAGATACAAAGATACAAAGTGCATGTAGGGTAAAATCAATGAGCCTTTATCAGTTGTGTAAAGGTAAAGCCATCTTTAGTCACCTTGTGTATGCTTACACCTTTTCTAGACTTGCACTTGCATGAGTGTGGGCTTATATATGCACTCTCTAGCACAAACAGTATAAAATTTCTTCTGGATGCATGAAAGTACCAAGATTATCTCCTGTGCACAAGCTAGTTCTTTAAACTGTTTCAGCTCCTTTTTGACATCTTTACTGTTTTTCTTTGATCAAGAAGAAAAAAAAACATTTTTTCCCTTTGTAGCACTTATGTATTTGGTAGAAAGAAACTACTTTTTTTTTTCCCTAGCCCAATCCACCATATAAGTTACCTCCTGGATGAGAATTTTACAAAATCAATTAACAAATTATTTTTTGACTAGTAGCATTGTCTCTTAACTACCTAAGGCAGGAATTAGAAAGGCTGTGATTTTTAAGGAAGTGATCAATTTCCACAGTATTAACTGGTAATGCAAAGGTGTAGTTCAGCTCCTTTGTATTCTGGAGAGGTTTGTTAATGCTCTGAGAGTCTTTGGCTCTGTGTACTACAGAACATACATGGTCCTTGAAAGCAGATCTATTCCGTTAAAACTTTGGAGAATTTCATTATCAGTCCTTTTTTAAGCTAAAAGTGTCTATCATCCTCTCTGTGGTCTGTTAAGTCTTAGAAACTATGAATGTGAAACAGGTAAGGAACTTTCTTTAGTTCTGTTTTTGCAGCATACAAATCTCCTCATTTTAGTTCAATGTGAGTAAGCCAGATCATCTCCCAGATTTTTTAAGAAAGGAGTAATTTTGAGTAAGTCACATCCTTCTGGTCTCTTGCTAAACCAAAGGCTAGGGACATGCAGATAAAGCTGTGGTCTCCCTGTAGGAGAAGTATCCGTGCTCCTATAGCTCTACAGAGCTTCCCTGTAGTGATGCCACCTCGGGGCCTCGTTATCCACCGGTGGCTGAAAGTGACCCTGCACTGAGGCAGATGATAAGCTAACATTGCAGATTTGAGAGGCCACAGTCTCAAAAAACAGGGTAATGAGTGCATGGACAGCTCCATCAATAGTCATTACAAAGAGGGTACCTAACTGATTCTGGGAAATTATATTCAAATATTTAAACAAGACTCTTACCATCCATAATGACCGTAAAAACCCCTACAATGAAGCACTATCCACTTGTAATTTCTGATTATATGTTGGGGTTTTCAACTGAGGCTTTTTCCTTATTTGCCTTATTATCACAAAATTGGGCAGAGATAGTTAATATAATGCATACACAAAAAAATTAGACCTCGCACAGAGCAATCTGTACTTTCATTCCTCATTTTTAGGTTTATTAGAGACAACACTAAGCAATTTTTTGTTAAAGTAGAGTGAGACATAATTGAATACATTTTCTCTCATGTTGTGCATTGTTTTATATAGCAAAAATACGAAGAACATGTTTTCCTTGAAATACAAGGATCACTTCATTAACGTCTTAAAGCGATTACCAAGAACAGAGGCAGATATGCACCCGCTCAAATTCTCTCTTGGTTTTTTCTTTTGTGCATTTTGTTTTTCTCCTCATAGCTTGGACATCCACTTAAAAAGATGGGTTGAAAAACAGCTATGCTTGCAAAACATCTCCTCTTCCAGGACAGAGAGCTGTTTACATTATAGCAATGTTTACCCAAACAAAGTACTCTGACACTTCATATAGCACACAGTCAATGGTATCCTGCCATCTACTCGCAAGATGCATGAAGACAAGGCTCTGGTCCTGGTGCTGCAGGAACCCCCTTTCACTCTTCCCTTCACATGTTGGGTGTCCCCCTCAATGTGTCTTCAGTGGCTGAGCTTCAGAAGCAGCCTGGAAGAACAGAGGGGAGATGGGGTTAAATTTTTTTATAGATGCTCCCTGTCCTGGCCTAACAGGTCTCAGTGTTCTTTCTGAGAGACCTGTAGAGTGGGAGGCTATGGTGGAAGCCACAGGTTCCCCATGCGCTTTCATTCCTGGACTGAATGTTACCCTTTTAATCAACTTCTTAATGACAAGAGCTGGGTTCCAAGGTTGCAACTGGCAGCCTATGAACTCTTTCTGTTGTGCAACAATATCTGCAGGACAGATGTGTTTGGATATAAACATACCAGAACGTATTTTTAGTGAGTGTTCATGAGCTGTTTGCTGGATGACAGCCCAGCGTGCCTCCAGGTTCAGCTCAAATAGAAGAGAGAAATGGGGTGCTTCAGCAATGTCAACAGAAACATGCATGAATGGCCAAATCCTCAGCATGAGAAAAGAGAAGAAAACACAGGCATCTGGTCTTAATCAGCATGTTTCCTTTGGGAGCTCTCTGCATCATTGTCCACTGTCCTCTATCTACTTTGACACCAATCAAGTGGTTAGAGAGCAAAAACATTCAACCCAAAGTCACTGTGAAGCTTGGTCCAAGCCTGACACCAAGCGCACACCCTGATCTCTGGGTCGCCCTTTCTGAGAGACGGTGAAGAGGTGCAGGCAGAAAACAGGGAAGTTCCTGCCCTGTTTCCTTCTAGTCACTAGTCAAGAATTCATGAGCAGAGGAAAGTAAAGTTCACTCTCACAAGTGTTGCAGTAACTTGTTTTTCCTTCCTGAAAGAAAAGAGGATCTGTGCATGAGAGGAAAGGCTGAAACAAAATGGGTAGTGTTGGTATGTGGATGAACAGCAGACAGATATCCTCTCTCTTAAGGATGGGCAGTTGTTTTGCTGCCTTGTATTGAATGTCTTTGCTGTAGAAAATTATTATTTAAAAGGGATCCTCTTTTCGAACTAACTCATCTGGTTTTCAGCCTCTCTTCTACCTGTTCTTCTTGATCTCTCTCACATTTAGCTGCACAAACAAACATGTTTTGCCAAACAATCAGTGTGATTTCACATCAGGGAAATATTTCTCCTCTGCTTCCTATTGATTCTGAGGCGGAAAATAAAAGACTATATTATTTAGTATCCATGCACTGAAATAGTAACTGAATTCTTTATACAAGTATAATTTTAGTTGAACAAGTCATCTGAAAGCTGGGTAAAACTATTGTTTAAATGGTTTAGACACTAATGCATTAATATACTAGTATGTCTGCATCAATAACAGACAGAAAGAAAACAGTACATTCAGCAGTAAAATGTTCTAGTAAGCTGCTAATAAAAAATAAGTCAGCATGACATAGCAATTGTAATTTGATAATCTCCAGCTTTTTATGATATACATCAGAGTAAGCAAGCCTTGATTTTTGCTTGCACATACACGTTTTATATGTATAAATACATTTGACATCAGTTTATATGCACAGCTATGTTCTTTCCCAAGGATTCATACATCAAATGATATTCAAATTTTATCTGGCTCCAGAAAAACCCTGCTGGGATATCCAGCAACTAAATGAGTTCATTCAGAACTATTAGTGACCATTTTCAAACAGGAGTTACAGAAATAAGGGAATACACATATTTTGTGTGATTAATCGGGACATTTTATCTGCCAGTGCTTCTTAGAATAGCTAATTGGTTTTCCAGCATCTGTGCATGGTAGATCTTGGTTAGCTCTGCATTAACAAAGGCCAACTCACTGGCCCTGCACAGTCAGACATCATTATTTTCAATCAGACCAGTCTGTTTCTAGGGTAAATTACAAATCCATTGAATATTTCTGTTTCTTGTGCCAGTCACGGAGCTCATACATTTGACCCAAATGGAATCTTCCTTGCTTTCTGGCAGTGAGAGATAAAAACTGAATTGAATTTCTTGTTTGTTTGATGATGTCTTTTAGAAAAATTGCCACCTGTCTTTTTGTTCGGAAAAAGTCTTTTCTTCCTTTTTTTTTTCTTTTCTTTTGGCTCAAAGTGAGAAGATACACCTCTGACAATACCTGCGAATATTGCCCTACCTTTAAAGATACCACTAGAAAGGGCAAACTTAGCCTTGACTAACTGACATATTTGAAATAAACTACTGCTCTCATCATCTATTCAAAACCTGGTATTGAGTGAAGTAGGTCAGGAATAGATTCTGGCTTGGAGCACGCATGTCTGCCTGCAAAAGTTTGTGAAGTCACCACTTCTGCCTTCAGGTACAATTATCCCGGTATTTTGGCTGAAGTCACTAAAAGTAAGTGGATTGCTTATGTCTCAACTCTTCCTGGGAGCAGTTAAGGAGAGAAAATCAAAATATCCTTTAAAACCATTCAAGTCATAAAATCATAAAATGGTCTGTATTGGACGGGACCTTTAAAGGTAATCTTGTACAACTGCCCTGCAGTGAGCAGGGACATCTTCAACTAGATCAGGTTTCTCAGAGCCCCATCCATTCCGACCTTGAATGTTTCAAGAGATGGGGCATTTATCATCTCTCTGGGCAAGGAGTGTTTTACCACCCTCATTGTAAAAAATTTCTTCCTTACAGCTAATCTAAATTACCCCTTTTCAGTTTAAAACTGTTATTTCTTGTTCTATTGCAACAGGCCTTGATAAAATGTCAAGTCAACTGCAAACCTACTCTTTCCCTTCCTCTTCCCACTTTCCCCTCATTTCCTCTCTCAGAGAATAACTAGGGAAGAAATTACGATGAAGGCAGCTATTTGTTAGGCAGGAAATTACCATAACTTTCTGTTTATAATGCTAACCTTAAAACAAAAATAATAATAAACATGTGTTAAGAGTCAGCTATTTTCCCTCAAGCACCTGGTATGTTTTTTTCAATACTTGATTTAAATTATTTGCAGATTTTTTTTTGGCATATCAAGTAAACCTTGGAAATAAAATGCTATAGTATGTGGAAAATTATGTTGGTGAGCAATCAGAAGTCTGGAAACACCCAAGTCAAGGTTTTGCTCTCCCAGCTCAGGCACATGCAAGGTGTTCTCTCCACTTTGTCCCATTTCATGATCAGTGTAATTCAGACATTTGTGGCCAGGTGCAATGCCTGTGTTCCCACAAGCCAGGACACAAACAGCTTGCTATTTATGGACCCCTGAGGACAGGAGAATCAGAAACCTGAATTTGGAGTTCTCAGTGAAAGAAGAGACACCAAAGTATTTTGACTGTTTGTGGGTGCATCAGCCATGACATTACATGCAGCCACGTGCTGCTGTCATCTCTCCAGTTTGCATCCCAGAGAGAGCTACATAACACACCAGGGAAAGGAATGACCTATCACTGGCATCATAACTTATGTAGAAGCCTAACTCAGCCACTGAGATGTCTGTGCTTCAGAAGCCTTGCCCCAGCCATGAAGTGATCAAGAAAGGTCCCATAAAGAAAGGTAGCCACACGTCTCCAGATAGTCAGGGCCATCCAAGTTAAAGGTTCACCTCTCCCCACTGACTTTATGGAGAAGTTAGCCTTGAGGTTGTCATCTTCCAGCTTCAAGCAGAATTTAGGAAAACTGAACCACACAGTTAGTTGTTCTAATAAACTAATACTTCCTTCTTCATTGAGATACATTGAGGATTAGCTGACTTACGAGAAGGACTTATGAGCAAGACTTCTCCTACTAGCCTCTTCCAGTGCTTTTAAAATGTTTCTTCAGAGCCTATCTTCTCAGTGTAGGCTAGGAGAAGCTGCTGCATTAGAGATGGATATTATTGCCTGTAATGTGAATGAATTAGAGCCAAAGACCAGATCCAACAGTTTTCCAAGGAGACAACATGGCCCTGTTACCTGGACATTAGCCTGGGGTTAAGAACAGCCTGTTTTCCCTCTCCATTTCACCACAAATCTCCTCTGTGACCATGAACAAACTGCTTGATCCAAATCAAAGGAGTTTAGCCTCCCTATTTTCAGATTCCCATTGGTAAAATCAGAGTCATGGCTCTTCTCCACTTCAGAGGGATGTTGCAAGGATATTACATGAAAAATTGTGAAGCACTACAAACATGAGTACTTAGGGGAACATCAGAAGGTATAAATCTCTCCATGCTCCCAGACTAGCCTGCTCCTTCGTCTTTTTGTTGTTGATGAGTTGAAGTAGAAATTGTAGCTGACAGATATATTTCCCTTAACAAGATGCTAAGGCCATTTCTTTCAGAATGATGATTCCTTCACAAAACCCATTTTCAGGCTCCCAGCTTGAGATCCAGGTGCAAACCTATTTTTATGACTGAATTTCTTTCGGGTTTGTGAAGACACTTGGAACTTTCAAAGGGCTACCACTCTGTAAAACCACTATTATTGGAAAGATTCCCTATTTCTACCTGGGAAGGAAGCCTTCTTGCAATGCAAATATTCATTTCCAATAGTATTGGCAGTTAAAACATTGAGATATTAACACAGTACCACAAACCTAAAAATGCGACATTGTTTTTCAAGCAAAAAGTTAGTCTGATTTGACTTTTAAAATTACTTGCATCAGAACATAAGTCACTGTCAATTAAAGAATAATGCATTTCATAAATATATAATTTTTTAAACTTTTTCCTCTCCTTTTATCAATATTTAAAGTTGTCTTTACAGCTCAATCCATTTTTTTTCGGTCCAAACCTGTTCTCCCCCAGCAACTGTAAGACATAGCTCTTGTGTAAAGCCTTACTCATATTTGCCAGGTCTGTGTTTCCCTCCAGTGATGGAGAACACGGCCCACTCTTTCATACTGTTGTATATATGCATTAAGCGAAATTAGACTGCTTTTATGACTTATTTTTAAAACACTCATATTTATTTACTGTTGCATTTATAAAATTGTAACAGGACCCATATTTTGAAAGAAGATGAAGAATAAACAGGCTTATTAGTGTATAATTATTGTGCATGAGTTTCTGGTTAGTTGTTTCTATTTCACAAGCAAACAGGAATCACTTGAAAGCTTTAGCATCTATTTAGCTCAAATACTGGTACAGTAGGTGAATACTTTCAAGGAGGGGTAGAAATGTCAAGGCAAGTAACAAATTTACACTACAATATGGTGAAAGAGGAAAACAGTGTTTAGAGATTGCTTTCTTCAACATGGTACTGTTTATCCTCCAGAATAACACTTTAAAAGCACATTGACAAAATGTTTCTCTTCTCACTGAACAGTCCATATTTTTATGTTGGAAGCTTATTATATATGTGTATTTAGATTGATCTAGAAAAACTACACTACAAATTACAGTGAGAGAGGGTGAAAAATGAGGGCACACTGCAGAAAAAGAAATCTAATCCTCTAAAAACAATTTTTCCAAACCAAGATTATTAGCTTGAGTCCTCTCTTAGCTGTCTGATCACTCAGCTCTGTGCAGTTTTCCACACTGGCTGCCACTCTCTGGAGCAAAGGCTGTTGGCTCTGACCTGGCAGGACATGAAGCAGCTCCAGACCAAAAGCTGGACAACTATATGTACCTGCTATGTTTCAGTCATGATGCTGCATATTACTTGGGGACAGTGCTGGACCCTCAGAGTTTGGCTCCTGCAGCCCTGAGCCAAGGTGGAGCACTAGTAGTGTTCAAAGAGCCTGAGCCCAAGGATATGCCCTGCCACCACACTGCCTCTCTGGCTGCAGGGGTTCTGCTCTTGATCCATATTCCTACACCAACGGTAAATTATTGAAGTAGCAGCAAGTACAGAAAAACCAAAGGGAGGATGTACTCAGAAGAGATGAGCATAAATAAGCGCCTTGGAATGACAGAAAGCATCATCCAGATCTCTCCCTGCTCTACAGAGTAAGCTCCTGCATCTACCAGCCCAGCAAGGGAGCCACCATCTCAGCGAGCACCAGTAGAGACATGAGATTCAAGCCCCACAAAGACACTCAGAATCCAGGATGAGATTGCCCTTGCAGGGAGCTGATGCAAAAACTCGTTGCTCTTTCAATGCACAGCCTACATTATCCTGCCTAAATTTCAGATTTGGACAAACACTTGGCAAACCAGCCATATAGGTTTTGAACATGAAAGTATGCCGGAGAAAGGGAGCAAGGAAATTTAATCTTTTGAAGTCCTCATCACACAGGATTAATTCATCAGGCCACACTTCCATTCTGTTTGCATTATCGCAAAGTCTTTGATTGGCTTTGACATTAGAGTGAAATAGATGGATATTAATAAAAGGATATGGATAAAGAGCTAAAGAGACAGATACTGGGATCAAATTGTTAACGCTTTTACACTCACACTTGTCTATATATAAAAAATGGCTTTTGCAAACATCAGAATGTTCATTACACTATTCAGAAAGGGAGTTTTACTGTGACAATCTGCTGAAAACTGCCTCTGTGATGATAGCAGAAAATCAGTCACTTATTTTGCTGGATTGTTCGTAAAACTGACAGGCAGGCTCTGACTGAATCCGAGAAGCCTGCACCTGGTCAGATCTGCGAGATCTGACAACAGTCTCTCTGTTGCTAATAATTATGCACCAGTTTAATCACCAACCTCGTGCTTAGCAAATTGAAAGCATACAACTGGGTAAATGATGAAGCTATAGGTATTTAAATCATACAGCAGTTTTTGTTCAATTGGCGTGGTGATGAGTTGCTCTTTTTTCCTAAATTCTAGATGATGCTGACAGTGTTTAAAACTGAGGTTAGAAATTACAGCAGAAGAATTTGACTTGTGACACATCTCATAAAATATGTCATTGTTCCCTGAACCAAATATAGATTGTTGATCACTTAAATGTATAGCTCAAAACACCTGCAATGCAAATAGAATTAAAACTCTCTTTGTTCTTTCCTATGCACAATGGTCACTTGTTTGATTCCTATCTCACATTCAAATTAGTTCAGCTGAGAAGCACAGAGTACAGATGCAAGTTTGATTATATCATTAGTAAAGTCGTATGGATCAATTTAAATCTATTACACTTCAGAAATAATTGAGAGAGGTCTCTGTGGGAGGATAAAAGGTATTTCCAGGCACAAATCTCATCTATTGTCAGATGTGTGTGTGTTTTTGTTTGGAATTACTTTTATTTTCCTCTACAGGGAAGATGCACTATCATTTCTTTTAAAACTTTATGTTCTTTAACCATGTTACTCCATCACAGCAAACTGTCTTCACTAGCACCATGCCTCACATTTGACTGGCTTTTGGTAACAGCAAATAGTCATAGTGAAAACTTAGTTAAGTACACCGAAAAAGAAGGTTGAAGGGATCTAACTTCAATCTTGATGTTGAACTAACACTAGCAAGTGTCCAAGCACCACTTGTCAGTGGCCTATAGAGACACCAGAGTGCTTTTATGCATGAACTGCTGGTGCAAGTCCTGTCACTGTAAAATGCAGAGTGCTTCTAACAGAGGCTGCCCTGCACCTGAACTGCACCCTTCCTTTGAATGTCATATACCTGATATTTCCTGAAATCTGCGGGGTGCTACACATTTTGCTCTTCTGTGGTTCTTGAAAGGACAGGTGAATCCAGCAGCTCCCAGGAAAGAAGGACATGAGGAAGAGAAGACAGGAGACCACCCATGACATTCACTGCTCTTGGATCAGAGGATAGCTGAGCCGGCCTCTTCCTGCACCAAACAAGGGAGAAAAAAAGAACATCAGGCAATATCTGCTGTCAGAACAGGCTGAATCCAGTCATAGTCCTAACTCCCTCACCCCACCAAACACACACAACTTCAAACAGCAGCAGCAAGACAGGCTCTGCTCCAGGCTGTGACAAGCTGGACGACATCTTCAGCTGTCCTAGCAGCATTTGAAAATAATCTATCAGGTTGTTTAGTGTTACTCCCTCTCCTCCTGTAAAACTATCACATATGCAGAACTGGGGCTATTTGACATTTGACAGATAGACAGGTTGAAGTTTAGATAAGCTAAAATATGCATGCCAAATGAAACTTGCTTTATTTACCTTAGGCCTTCACAATACACAAAATAAAAACTTAAATGAAATTAAAATACACCTCTATCATATGATAAATGTCTAAATTTGCCCTACTGAATTGCCTTCCAGCTCTGAAAGGCTACTGGACACAGAGCTGAGATCCATTAATTACATAAAATTATTCTCATTCTTCTGGAATAATATGTTTCCATGTGAAAAGGAAGCAGAAAACAGCTGGACATTTCCAGAGCACTGTGTAAGAGAGACAGAAACCTGCTTACATATAAGAGTCCAACCTGAGCTAGAAGGACACACCATTGCCATATTTCGGAAGGACACAGGGGTGAAATGCTGCCCAGGTACTCAGGAAATGAGGAATGCCTCCCATCTCTTGTTATTTTCAAGAATATATAATTAACAATGCTTTAGGCATAATGTCTTTGTGGCACAGAGATATATTTAGTTGCATCCTCTCTGTTCTTTTATGTCTTTACCAGATAGGTTAAACTACCAGCATGGAGACTCCTTGACCTAGAAAATTCCCCAGGCAGGTTCCAGGAGAAATGGATGTGCACACTGTAGGGTTCCGGTGCAGGATGCACTGGGAAATCTCCACTGAGGAACAAGTCGGTGGTGGGTGATTCTCTCCTGTTTTTAGGATGCCCAACAAATACTGAGAGGTTGAGAGCAGATCCTGCAGTCTTAGTGCTAGAAGTAGAAAATAGGCTGAGTAGGCTTCTCTGTCCCAGAAACATGTGAAACCTAGAAACCAGTCACATCAAGAGATGACTATTCAGAAGGGTAATGGACCATTTTTACCCTGCATCTGCAGTGAAGAGAAAGATTACAATGTTGCAGTAAACTGCTAGTGACTATTCTCTATCTGGTTCATCTTATTTACCACATCATCTGCCACAGTGCTAAATGTATCAAAACCAAAGAGCACTGAGAGGTGTTTAACCCAATTTTAGTAAATACAGCTTTTTAGAACATGGGCAAGATCCAGTAAATTTTTCAGTATTCGCTATATTTCATGTTATTAAAATTTTCATTGTTTCGGGGAAAATCTTGAAGGTTTAGGAAAATCAAGAGTTCACGCACTACATAGAACATATATTTTTTTAAAGCATTATCACAACAGGTTCAGCACAAGACATTTATAGATTTATTATGATTTATCAGAGACAAAGTTAATTACTGTTATCCATAATTATAACTATTTAGGATCAGTTTCTTTAAAGGGGTGCTTTTGTTTCAACATCAGGCTGCTCTCAGCCCTCTTCGCTTCTATTTGAAAGTTATCATTAAATGGCCAAATCAAATACAGCAGTTAACTTTAAAGACTTGCTGTTCTATTAATTATATTGCAGTATGTAACATTTCTGCACAGGGACCTTTTCATAGTATCTATTAACCCACTACCTCATGAATTTTAATTATGTGTGGCAAAGAAAAGCCCACATCATTAAGACCATAAAAAATGTATTGTATTAGCCTTTCTTGCAATTGCTACCACCAACCAGGACCTTAGAGAAGCAACAGTCCCTGCTCCCACTCCAATTAATTAAACAATCAGGATCTCCAGAATTATTCTGTTATCATCTGGTGACGGATGATAGCAAGCAAAGACAACAGAACAGCTGGGTACGCACGTGAGAGATGTCACAGGCAACATTGCCCTTCATTATGTTGTTTTCAAATTATTTATGGACACCTCCTCTGACCAGAAAATGAGGAGAGGTTTACTGAAAACTGAAATAAGAGGAAATCTGAAATATACATGAAAACAGGTTAACAATACATTGATATTATTTCTTCAGTTTTGCAAAACCCCCTCAAAAAGTCTATACTAGCATCATCAAAACAAAAGAAGGCATTTTTCCAGTGGAACATCTACAGGGACTACAGCATATGACAGGAAAACATAGCAAGAACAAAGAGTCTTTTCAGTTTTCATCTGCAACAGTATTCATTTATGTATTTTAATGTAAATTATTTTATAATTTTAATGACCTTGCCCTCTTGCCCATTTATGGATGTCTATATTATATATCTTATATATACATCTAATAATTTCTCTGAATGAACTAAGAACAAACAAACAAGGAGAACATGTGGGGTTATTTTAAAACAACAACCTACAATCTTTGTCCTATCTCTTCTAATGGTTATTTATAACTATATTTTTACATATGACCCACAAAGCGTTACGGCCTTCCCTCTGGGGGATACTGCAGAGCTTTGTGACTAGCTTTGTGAGCTAGTCAAGATGAGCCCCTAGGCTCTGTTTTCCCCATTTTTATTCAGTCATATTAAGGAAAACTGTGTGTAGCACCAAGAGGACAAGATCTTAAGCATGACCAACAGTATCACATGCACCTGCAGAATGTGATGTGATTTAAAAAGAGCTTTTCAAATTAGCACTGAGTTGTTTATACACAAACATGTTGAGGGTTTTTTTCACTAATATACGTGCTGATCGGTGCATTAGCACAGCACAGAGATGTCTTTTGATCTCTTACCACTGACTTCTGCTGGTGTGCAAGAAGAGCATCCAGAAATGGTAATCAACAGAAAGGTAATTCAGTTCTGCCTTCCAGCCTTCTCATCCCTCATCAGTTTAGCTGTATGCTTCATAGGATGCTTATGATATTTCTGCCTCTTGTATTAAAAAGGAAGCAGAGTTTGTGAAGAGTCCAACAGAGAGAGCAGATGAACTCATATGTAGATGTGCTGACAGACAGGTCACACAGCCAATGTAAATCACTGTTATCAGAACAGTTGGTGTGAGCATGTCTTTACAAGTACAAACATTTCACAGAAGGTGCTGTCTAGGCAAGCTACATCAGAGATTGCTAAAAGGGTTTTAGACCTTAAAAATCTGTTGTGTTTCTTCTCATAATGGAAGTGTAATGTTTTCTACTAATAGTTCCATTTTGCAGTTCACAGAAATTAAAGGTATTCCAGTTCCAGATAATTAATTGTATGGCATATTATAACCTCTTCAGAAGAGATAGGTGGTAGATTTACTGTCTGGGTGTTTAATGGATTAGTACTTAATGCCACATTACTAAACTTGGTGTGCTTAAAGTTCATCGATTTAGTGTTTAATGAAATGAAAGGGGTAATATGGAGCTCATGTGAGTAGAATTGTAGAGAGGTAATATACGAAATTGCAAAAAAAAATGAAATGCTATCCTACAATTATGACAATTACTAACAAAGGTAGAGAAAAAGTAGGATATCCTTTTGCTCAAAAAGATGCTGGAAACTGGCACTCTAAAATGTAGACACAGTGAATGTTCATTATTTGAATTCATCTTTCAAAAGGTCTAAAACATTGCATTTCTTAAAATTAAGCCATATAAAGACAATCTGTTCTTTTGCATATCTGGCAGTACAAGGCTTTGAATAAAATCTTATCTGAAGCATCAGTACTGTTTGGTATGCAATTTCACAGTGCTGCACAGAACTGGTGAGCAGAAGCCCTCTCAAGACATTTCTACACCAAAGCTGGGTAATAGGAGTTCTAATCAGAGTCACCCCGGGGGTTGAACATCTGCCCCATAAGTGATAGCTGTTATTTACAGCACGCCGTAAGGTCCGTAAGCTTAATGGTCTTATATAGCTAAGAAATAAATGCCATCCCAAGAGTTCAGAATAAAAAAGACAAAATATTTATCATCTCCATTTTTTAAATTAAAATGATTAAACGAGGCTGTAGCATATCAAACTGGACTTCGAATCATCCCAGCCCAAGCTCAGTGTCATAGCAGCACATCCATCCTTTCACAAGAATGAAAAAGGTGTCCAGCTGGAAAAATACAGGAGATGTGCAGAGATTTAGCTCCAATCTGGCAGCATTTTCCAGTGCGTGATTAAGAACAAGAAGTTTGCTTGATGGGGAATACAGTGCTCAGCACTTTGTAAGTTCTGGTATATAACTACTACTTCAAAGAAACAAAAAAATAAGGACAGAAAAAGAACAGCTAGTTGTAGGGCTTAACAATTTGAAAGCTGAGTTAATGGATGAAACTTTCCACGAAAAGATTTGTGTGTGTTTGAAGGAAAATTATGGTAATGCCCTGAGAAAATCATCTTCTTCTCTATGGTTACAGTTCCAAACTGAACAACCTACCTTGGTGTGCTCAGCCAGTTCACTCTGCAAAAGTCCCTCAGAGTAAAGGGCTAAAATGCTCATGTTTGAACAACCCAGTGCACCTGCTAAGTCCATGCTTTGTGACCTTAAGCATCTTTAAGTGCACCTTGAGCTTCTACGGGATACAGCAGGATTTCTAAAGAGAAAGTCATTAAATGCCATTTTATGTATCTAATTATAAGACAAATAAGCAAGTTTGCAGATTATTACCTTCAGGTCCCACTCTACTCTGCACTGGTGCAGCCTCACCCTAAATACTGTGTGCAGTTTTGGTCACTGCAATATAAGAAAGGTATTAAGCTGTTAGAGACTGTCCAAAGGAGGGCGACGAAGATGGTAAAGGGCCTTGAGGGGAAGGCATATGAGGAGCAGCTGAGGGCACTTGGTCTGTTCAGCCTGGAGAAGAGGAGACTGAGGGGAGACCTCATCACAATCTACAACTTCCTTGTGGGTGGAAGAGTAGGGGCAGACCCTGATCTCTTCTCTGTGGTGACCAGTGACAGGACCAGAGGGAATGACCTGAAGTTGTGTCAGGGGAGGTTTAGGCAGGATATTAGAAAGAGGTTCTTCCCCCAGAGGGTGGGTGGGCACTGGAAGAGGCTCCCCAGGGAAGTGGTCACAGCACTGGACAGAGTTCAAGAAGTGTTTGGACAATATTCCCAGGCACATGGTGTGACTCTTGGGAATGGGTGCAGGGCTAAGGGTTGGACCCACCCTTGTGGGTCCCTTTCAACTTGGCATATTCTGTGATTCTGTGAAATAGTATAAGCACAGTCAAGGCAGTGAAAAACATAAGCCTTGGCAGGTTCCAGTCAATGAACTAGTTGTAAGTGCATTGCAGGAGAATCAAGAAGGAATAAGGGTTTAAGTTAATACAAACTGAGAAAATATCTGAAAAAAATTTAAATAAAAATAGGCATTAGTAGTATAAGGATGACACTGAAGAGTTGGATGAATTCTCCTGACTGAATAAAAAAGGCCAAAATATTGCACAAAAATAAATTAATTTAAATTCATTGCTCTGCTTAAAAATACCATAGAATCTTGGGGTGGAAATATAAATATTTAAAAATAATGATTTAGATAACAGCATTTATATTCCAGGATTTATATTCGTGGCTTTTCTCTTTAAATACAAAATCATAGGTAAAAACGGTGCTTACTGTCAGCCTAGAAGGAGCCAGTACTTCTTAGATCAAACATTCAGATTAAGTACTTTCTTATTTTATCTGATGATTAAGCTTGGCACATTCGAATTTTCCAATAGGCTACAAACTCGGTAAAGTACCTCTGGGGCCACATGTTATAAGACTGGAACATGATTAATTTCGCAGTGTATGTATCTCACAGGCAGATCCATGCCAGGTGACAAATAGCAAATGCTTTACATATTTCCCTTCCTACAAACTGTGTTTCAGGTCCAATCTGTCAGTCCTCCTTCCATAAAAAATTCCCTAAGGGTTCACCATTTTACCTGCAGATGCATAACTGGAGTTACTAAGAGCAACAATAAAAACAAGAAGTTTATAAACTTCGTGATTTTCATTTTCATTTGTCTTCCCAAACAGCAATTAATGTTCACATAAAGAAACTCCGCTTTCTCCCCATTGTTAGGCTCCAGAAAGACTTACCCTGGCAGAACTAACCTTAGGCATAGCAATGTTGTTTCCCTTACAGATTTCTGTCATGGTCACGCTAAAACAAGGTTTGTTCCAGTAGCCCAGAAAAGAAATGCTTTTCAATGTCCCATGGGAAGCAACTGCTGCATGACACAAAGTAGCAGGTGGATTTTAGAGCACACCTTGGCCAATATGCAAAACACTTTATGTGCAACTAGATAGTGTTAATTTTAAAACAATGCTGCCTTCAGCAGAGAGGATCAAAAAAACAAATATTCCTAAATTTGAGGTGAATTGGGTTGCCAAGCAATTATCACAACAAGCAATTATCACAAAACCTTCATACTGCCACTAAATCTATCGGTGAAGCAAGAAGCAGCTTGCATTTTTTAAAAACATAGATGCCAGTAAAAAGAGAAAAGTAATTTTCAGATATTTTCCAGACCTGTAAACATTGGTTTTTATTTTTATTTCAGTGAAATAACATGGCTTTTTTGACTGTTTGAGTGTTAAATTTGAGTATTAAATTTGATCAATAAAAATCTCACCAGATGTAAAACAAAAATACTCTACAAACTCTGCTACTGTTTCGTTTTGGCATATGGTCATGTTGCTGTGGTCTGATATAACTGCAAACATTAAAAAAAATAAAACCAGTTCTCTCTGGATATTAATTTTGTAAAGATTTGTTGTATTTCCAGATGCAAGCAAAGAGATGGCTATGGTTGTTCAAAATAAACAAAGTGTGAATGAATTTTCTAATTTACCAGGTTAGAAGGATTTGACATTATGCCATTTTGCACAAGGAATGACACTTGATTTTGAAGGGAAATGCATTTTTTTTAAATACATCACTTTACAACTGATAAAAGACTCTGAATATGCCTTTCAAAATATGCCTCCTGTTTGGATAGAATACGGACTTACAAGAATGTAGTTATGATACTTTCTCATTTTAGCAGTATTTGCAATTATCTATTCTCTCCTGTATTACATGAGGGAAACAACTTTCCTTCACTACACTGGTGGTGGCATTGGTTCACATGAGCAGTCCCAGCTCCTGCAAAAGTAGCATCTGATTTCTCCCAGAAAACTCTCAGTGTTGCCATATGATGAATAAATATGTCTGAAGGTAGAGAAAAGTTACCTACAAGTTCTCCCTGGGGCAAAATAAGGCAGAACATTTCATTTTGTCAGGCTGCAGCTCTCGAGTCCCCCTACACTTAAGGCTTATGAAGCAACAACGAGATGGCATGAGAGACAGAAATCTCCCAGGATACAGTCATTCACTTCCACATGGATTGTTAATGAATCACAGAATCACAGAACTGCTTGGGTTAGAAGGGACTTTTGAAGATCACCTAGTCCTACCCCAAATGAAGGGTCATTCAAAGCAAGTATCTGTAGAAATAGGACAGAAATTCTTTCCAAACCTCCAGAATCAATGCAGTGGTAGTTTCAATTTAATCTCTCATCAAAGCAAAATGAATACAGAAAATTGGTCACACTCGTTGTCTCAAGATCTCAATCATCATGTCCACCGTTTATGTGTCAGGAGGCTTCAAAACCAGAGATCCTGTGCTTATCTTTAAGTGATGTATTCAGGTTTAATTTAACAGACTGCGAGGTCTCAATAAAGTATCAGGATTATTACTGCAGCTGTAGAATTGAGCAAAAGCAAAATATTATCACTTGTATTACCTCAGCATGCAGAGACCCCACCCTCAATAGAGTCCCATTGTGCTGGGTAGATCCAATCTTTGCATGCACAGCCTGAGCCATACACCACACCAGCAGTGCCAAAGGGATTTTGAAGCACAGTTAGAAGCAGTGTCCTAAATTCTATGTTCTTGTGAAAACCTCTTTCTACAGAGTGGGAGAAAGCAACATTTTTTTACAGCTCTCCTTACCTGCAGAACAGTTTGAGCGAAGAGCAAACCAGATCATCATCATCATCTCCCACCTGGTGTTTGAGCCCACCACGACACACAATGACAGCAGCAGTTGCAGCACCACAGCTAAGCAGTGCCCAACAAAGGCAGAGACAATACTTCATCCAAGTCTCCCCAGTACCTGGGAAGAAAACTGGAATATGGCAGCAAAGAACAGTCCAGCTGAGCTGCTCTTTTGATAGCAAATGCCACAATGGTCCCAGTGCTTAATCTCACTTGCAGGGTAGAGATCCTTAATTGACTTCAGGAAATTCAAAGGATGCCTGTGTCAGGAATTCAGCACAGCCTCCAGCCCAGTGAGCACATGGGGCTTGGGCTGCCAGTTGTGTTCGTTTTTAAGTGGCAAATTTTCATTATTTAGATCTTTATTACCTTAGTTTCTAAGGAACTTAGAAACAAATTTTTCCAGCCAGTTCCTTATTCAACTTTAAGATTAGCTTCTATTTCATGACTGTTGTTTCTACTGAATTGCTGTCCACAGCATTATATTTTGGTTTTTTTTTCTTGAGTGGTTACCATTAATTTAGATCCCATCATTCACATGGGTAATTCAGATCATAGATTTGTCCTGCCTTTATCCAAAATTAATCTTCATCTACCATAAACTTTAAATGTCACCGTGATGCCCAAATCACTCAGTCCTCGTTAGATCTCTAGAATTTCTCATATCCTTTCGTAAATTCTACCTAAATAATATTATACCCTGCTCAAAGTAATGATACATCATCATTTAGCTCTCCTAAATTATAAGAATACAAGTACAGACTACTGAAGCCTTGCTCATTCTCACTCGTTGAAAAGCTCAGCTGTTTTTGTATTTAGTCCTTTCTTTCACCATTGAATAGTCCATATAGCACACTCCAGTTGAGATCCGATGACCACCCAGGATGCTCTTGTTCAGTGACAGCAGATTCCAGATGAGGCAGAACGCCCCCTGCACACTGGAGCTCTGCAGAGAGATTCCTGCATGCTGTCAATACATGTCATTTGGGATGGCTGTTAAGCCACCTGAGCAAAAACTGGTCATCTGTCTGTGAGGAGCAGCACTGAACAATATGAAGTAACCAGATGTGCTACTTGGTTGTAAGGAAACCATCCCTTCCTTTCACACTCGGTTCAGAAGCAAACTGTGACTACTCTTCATCTTAAGTTCTGCAAATCTTTGATTTCATTCACAGGAAGCACTGGGATTTAGCTTAGCTTTAGAAACAAAAATTAATAACGGGTGGGTTTTTCCTGATTTTACATTCACAAACACTCCTGTGACAAGTGATTCTTCTCAGCACTGGACTACGAGGCACTCTGAGCTCTCCTTCATTTTATTGTAGAGCTGCTTTCATTTCAAGAGAGCACTCTATCAGTGAGTTGGTTGTAAATTACCAACCTGTAGCCCAAAAAGTTGCTTTACAAACCCCCTGCATTGCCAGCTCTTCTTCCCTCTCCGTTTGAGACAGTATTATTTCCTGTAGAAGCAGAGGAGAAATGGACACCGATAAAGAGTTCTTCATAGAACAGTGTCTTAACAGTTATTGAAAACAATTTGCAATAAGTTGTATATACTCAAGCATATTATCAGGTGGGAGACCAATGACAACAGCATTCCTGCCCTTGCTAACAGTACAGAAGCCATTGATGGTCCTAGTCCCACAAAACCGTTTTTGTTCCTTTAGGATTTAGTTGTCTTTGTACAAAGAGAAAAATTTCTTCTCTCTTTCATCCCATTCTGTCCACTGAGAGCTGAATTCAAAAGAAAGCGTACTGAGACACTTGGGTTTGAATGTTGGAGGTTCCTTTGTTTTCAGCATCAATAAAGGTCAGCCACTCCATTCCGTCATTGACTGGTTCCCATTCCATTTGTCTAATACATTCCACTTAGCATCACATACAACAATCAGACACATTCTTAATACTAGGAAGTTGCAGAAGAACAAAAGGCATGTGTGTGCTATCTAAGATTTCCATGGAGTGAATTACACTGGATGAATTATTCGGAATTATTCAGAAAAAGAAATTGTTTACTATTCTCTCACAACAGATGCTCCAGACAAAGAAAAGAAGCTGGTGCAGCCTCTGACTGAGCCATAGCTTTTCACAGCTGAA
The DNA here is from genome assembly GCF_001604755.1 of Lepidothrix coronata. Lineage (NCBI taxonomy): Eukaryota > Metazoa > Chordata > Aves > Passeriformes > Pipridae > Lepidothrix > Lepidothrix coronata. The sequence continues at coordinate 2,465,423 of NW_016690286.1, read as the reverse complement.
TGTGGTTGTGCAAATTAGCTGGTAAACTTTATGGAAGAACCCAGAAAGAAGCAATTAGAATTACAGTGATGGTTTGAGAATCTGTAGTTTGTAATCAACCAAAATTGTGCAGTTTTCCATATTCTTTGCTGATAATGCAAATGTAACCTTTGAAGGAAACTGCTCTGTATGTAGCACATCCTGAAAGCAAGAAAAAACACTTAAGTCCAAGCAAATATCTTCAAGGACAGTAGGCTGTATATGTCTTGGCCAAGTCATATCTGGGCATTGCACAGATTGTGAACAAACTCTACAAATATGTGTTTGGGTCACTGGCACAAGCTGCGGGGCAGAAGAAGGTCCTGAGAGCAAAACAGGACCATGAGAAAACATGGAATGATTTGAGACCAGGGACTAAAGAACCCTACAAAAAGACTACCATCTGAAGTTGACTAGTTAGAAGACTAGTGTCAGAATGGATTGTCTAGGAAGATTGTAAAATTTCAGGCAATGTGATCATTTCAGGCAGTGGATCATATTTGCCAGCTCACAGTTATGTAGAGGGGGTCCTCTATCCTACCAAAGTCTCGTGGAGTAAGGGAATGTGTGAATACCTTATAGATCTCTTACAGATTCTTCTGTTCTATTTTCTTATGTTGCACCAGACGAGGGCAAGAGAAATCATTACTGAGTTTGTGTCATTTCATACCTACCGAAAAACTAAAGTTTTACGTGAATTTTGGCTTTGTGCAACATTTTTGTTCAAATGCAAGATGGAAAAAATTAGCATGTTCTTACGCCGCGTCTTGGAATACAATTACATTTAACTGTAATTTTCAGTATTTTTTAATAATTAGGGTGTACTTCCTTTTATATGCATGGAAGATCAGTTCTTGATGTTACACCGATGTTAAGCAGGTAAGTGGCTTCCCATCAGAGGAAGCATTCCCACTCTTCATCCTCTTATCCTTGGGCACATTTTTCTGGCATGTTTCTTGTGTAAAGTCAGCTGATTACAAGACTTAATCCAAGGCAAAGTGAATGAACAAATAGATGGTTGATGGTTAGTGGTTAGTGGAACCAATCCTTTGGTATCATCTCAGCATGACATGCAACTACATATAATGTGGCACTGCATCTCAATATTAGCTGGTACTACTGCAGGATTACTCATTTGAAAAGCTGATCAAGGCTGCTGAAGTTCAGAATCTGCCCAATAAAATATGCTGCAGAATTTGGAGACTGGAAGTTCATGCAAGTACAATATAAGTTGTGCAGCAAACTGGTTAGGACTTCCAAACAACTCAAGTAGAAAAAAGCATATGGAGATCTTGGACTGTCAGACCAGTCTCCACTGTATCATTTTAGGCATGTAAAAAGTTTTGACCTCTGCCAACTCCAGGGTCCATTCTGAAGCAATTAACATTTCACTTCTACTACTTACCTCACAGGGATGAGGATAGATTGAATTAGTGTTGTCACTTCCTTTGAAACCTAGTGCTCACCACAATGCATAATTACCCCATAAGTAATTATTATACAAAAGAAGTCTATTTTCCCATAGTAAATAGCTTTCTAGGTTATTAAATTAATCATCAGAGCTTTTCAAGACTCCACCTTACAGCATGTAGAGGTTCACTTTGCTTTATTATAAATTAGTGTAATCCAAATTCCTGTTCTCCTTACACCAGGGACAGATCATACTAAAATATTGATGTGTCCTCCCAAGATTTAGAGTTTGCTTGCTTTTTTTGCTTTTTACATAATTGTTCTAAACTGCAATGTCTTGGTTTGCTTTAGGTCCTATTTATTAATTTTTATAAGGCTTGTTCAGTTGCCCAGAGTACCAGTTGGAAACTTACACAGTGAAGTGAGCATTCAGCTACACTATATGGCACTGGGATACAAGGTTCATTGATCCCTGAAGCAAATTAAACACAAATAATTGCTTTCTTATTCACATTCACCAGTGCGAGCTTTTTCTCCTCCATGTCTTGATATGTGCTTTTGAATGCAACAGAATTTGCACAGCATTTATACGTGTCATTGCTTTGGCAAAGAAAGAATATTTGCTATTGAAGTACATTGCCAATGCTCTGAAAAACTGGCTAGTGACTAAAACTTTTTCTTATTTTTGAGATACCTTCATTAGTAGTGTATAAAGAGAAGTCACAATAGGCAGCATATAAACACAATTCCAGCTATGTGACGTGGATCAGAGAAATATTCATAAATAAAATTTTTCTGTGACCTGGGACTCCAAAGATTAGAGACATGTCAGCATAAACAGCAAAGACTAAGCTGGCAAACAGTAAGCACTTTATATTCATATCTAATTTTGCTTCTTATATCCTACTACATATAGTTTAGAGATTCCCTTAGAAACACAGATACTGTGTTTATTGGGATAGGTTTAAGATAATCTCTATGACTTTCTCTCCCATTCTTGCACTGGCTAAAAAAGAAAGTGAAAAATTATAGAATATGTCCAACAATTAAGGTACTTCGGTGGTTCAATGACTTTCAGAGGCAGGCCACTGCTGCTTCCTACCCCAGGACAGGTGTGCTTTCTGGAGAAGTTTTTTGGTTACATCTTTCTTGTTCTTTCAATTAAAACAGATACCTTCTATTAAAACTGCCCCTGCAACGTGGGGTTAATAAGTACTGAAGCTAATAAGCACTTCTGCCACAAATCTTTCCCTGTTCACCCACATTTCAGACAAGCTTGCTACTGTTTACAGTGATTGGACATTAAGGTATCAAATGCCAGTAAGAGAAATAATCATGTCCTTTCCCATGATCCTTAAGCTCTCTTCATTAACATGTCTGTTGTGCTCATTCTGCATCTCCCTTATTCTCTGCCTCGCTTCTTCTGTTACAGCCTGCAGAACACAGCATTACAAATCATGCATCTTGGGGAACAATAATTTTGTAATCACCTTACTGCATTCATAACATTAATTTTCCTGAGAGTTTAATTTAAAAGCTAAACATGACATAACAGGTGTCAAAATTGGATTTAGATGATTAAATCAAATAAACAAAACCTAATTCCCCCACCATATTTTGCTCATAAAAATCAGTTGGTTTAGGTGACTCCATCACACTGACAACACAGACGTTTGTTGGAACTGTCTTCTACATCACTCAATACTTTTCATGAAGAAATAGAAATGGAAATTGAAATTTTGGTTACCTTACATCTGATTTAAGTCAACTAACACAGTTGCGAAAACATTTATTTATTAATAAATATTGCAAAAAATAATGTAAAAATCAGTGTTTTCTAAGAATTCTTGGATCTCAATGTCCATTTTGTTGTTAGCTCCAGGATGCAGAGTGCAAAACTTTAAAAACATGCAATTAAACAATGTAGGCATGTCTTTTAGCTCAATTATAAAAGATCCAGAGGAAATATCCTAAGAGATGCAGGGAGTCTGCCGAGGGAGTGGATGAAGCTAAACTGGGGTACAGGAAACTTAGACATGAGTTTTGGCCAGAATCAAAGTTTAACCTTTTCCTCTTTCGTTTGAGACCAGCAGTTCCCAAGCAAGGAGGCGAATTCACAACATGGGAGGTACACAAGGAAGAATCGGTGGTGCCAGTGACTCAGGAGGAAGGCAGGCTCAAGAGATGGATTGTATCTCACAGCTTCTCTGAATCCATCCTCCCTCAGCTCAGAGAGGACCAGCATTGCCACGGGAGGCACACAGGATCCCAGGAGCTCTTTAGGATCCCCGTTCCTGGATGCTCTAAGTGTTGTTAGCACCAGGCATGTGTGGACAGGGAATTGCCCACTCCCCCTTATCAGCACAATGCACACTGGCACATCTGCCAACAAGAATGTGTGATTCCCATCACAGTCGTGATTATACTTTCCCCAGCTATTGGGGAGTGATCCTGCCCATGTGCAACCACTGTATAGTTATGCCAATGCAGTGGTTGCCCCACAGGTAGCCATATCCAATATAGCCATGTTTTCTTATGACCTTCTCTTATGGTTTTATGCATGTAATTTAATGGAAAAATCTTAAATCCCAGCCATAAATTTCCCTAAATTTTCCTTACAACCTCCCATCCTGGGCTGGGCCCATCTGAAACAACTTCTGTACTGAAGAGAAGCCTTTCAGCCTTTCTGTACTGAAGAGAAGCCTTTCCCGCTGCTCCAAGCAATGCAGACAACACTGTTGCTTCTGCTACTGCTCTGAACAGATGCTTTTCCCGTATCCAGTTATCACCTCGCATGACCAGGAGCCACATAAAACTTCCATATCCTTTGGCAGTGTCCTCCAGCCCCCCAACATCATTGTTGGTATTTTGTTCAGATTATACTGCACCTAATGAGCTCAATGAAAGCCATGAGGTGCTGGTTCCTCCTCAGCACTGTTTGTCCCACAGCTGTGGGACACCATTCTCCTCTTCACCGATTTTCTAATTGGTCTCACATAACCCCCAATGACTAAAGGAATTGAGAACCTCTCAATGTCCCATAAGGCAGCTACACTGCTCACATCAACTGTCTGTGCATCATGAGAAGAGGAGTAACCACAGCCTCCTGCACTCCACAGGGCAACACAGATCATTGGTTATAATACCAAGTACAGACCGATGAGCAAAGTGCAGGAAATCTAAGGACTTAAAAAAAGAGTGCTGATGGCCAGGTAGTCAGATTATCTGTGTCAAGCACTCTTGGCCCAAGTACTGCTCTCCTTACAGTATTCAGGAAGCTCTTGCACTGGTTCTTTTCTGTCACATACGGAAAATAAGACAGTCTTAAGCAATAATGGGTGTACTGAGAAAAAGATCTGGTCACATATCATTATATCTCCCCATCGCTTAACCACAGCCTCACTGCAAAATGGGCCCTATATAAGCAGAATGCTTATTTGGTTCATCCCTATAAGTGTACAGGGCTATTTCCACAAGAGGTGCCAGCTCACCTGGAGCTCAAGCAAATTCATCAGCAAAGCCATGTGAACTTACTTTGCGATAATGAAACTTTCATTCTGGAAGTGAGCAGAGACAGCAGGAGGTACCAGGCCTTCAACACCTGAATCTGTTCTGCTGTGACAGAAACTATGACAGAAACTGGAAGATATTTTATAATGTGGGATCACAAAAAAATATGTCCACTTTAGAATCAGTGAGTCTAAGCAGGAGGATTTTATCTCTGGCTTTCTCTATGCCTCCCTTTCTCCACCTTCTTTGCTGTAGATCATGTGCAAATTTCTGTGAAAGAGATCCATGAAGAGGAAATTTAGGGGCCAACATAAAGGATAAAAGAGGACACAAAATTATGATGATGCCCTACTAAACCATCCAGAGAGGTCAAAGTGAGAAGAACAACTTTATCCTTTGAGGCTGCTTGTAACCGCAGGAAGCTCCATTAACTCCTGATGGTTCATTGTAAAACATTAGTCCTTGTGCTGAGGGATAGATGTAGAGCTGGCTCCTGCCAGGAGAGAAAACAGCCGTTCTGTGACAACAGCCACTGTGCAATAACCGTGGCACTGCCACTGGGTCACAGAGATGCTCACATTAATCAGCAGAATTTACAGTCACCTGGGAGTGCAGCAGTTGCAGAGCCTGGTGCAAAAGCCAGAGTTAATATAAAAGAACTGTTACAAGCTGCAAAACACTCTGTCCCTTGCAAGCATTAATCTCTGACTATTCACATATGCTGGATATGGCATCATTACTTATCCTGGGTTTGGAGCTCAGAACTGCTGGGACTGGCTGCTAAGGTCTTCATAACTAACTCACCAAGACCACACATTACAAATCCTTTGGTTTAAATCTAAGACATAAAAAAGACTGTAACAGCAGCTTTTAGAAAAAGCATCACACAGGCTTCAGCCTGTAGCTGTGACAGTTCACAACATACGATTAAACAAATTCTCATTCTGGGAGAACTGAAACTGTCATAAATTGAACCATGACCAAAAATTCACTGAAACAACTTCCCTCTATTTCCATAAAGCTTGTCTTCCAATATTTCTGTTTAAAAACTGAACACATAAAAAAAATTTAGAACAAGCTGCACAAACAGGATCAACTAATTTACCTCAATTTGTAATGATGTTGAGTAACAACAATTTCACAGATATCTGTGTTACTGAATGTTTGTAAAGCTCTACAGGAGATGCAAGCATACTCAGATAAAGTTCCTTGCAACCAGTTTCTTCAAACACATCATCTGCTGGACCCAGGAGAACACTGGGGCAGCTGTGGTAAAAAAAAAAAACCAAAGTACACAAATACCTTAAGACTGTTCTCATGATCACATTTTAATCACTCCTCTAGTATTTTTCCCTCATAATGAACCTCTAAAATCATGCAAACTGTCTTGTTTGTAGGCCACAAAAGCAAGACACACTGCTTTTTTATTGGTGAATTTTAACTGCAAATTCTATATAGACTAGCACTGTCTGTCTTCTGAGAAGGTTATTTGTCATGTACCCCTTTTCAAACATTTATTGACAATCTTTTTCTCCATATACAGGCACAACAACTAAAACAGTACTTCAGAAATTAAAAATTGATTTTAGCTCCAAAAATCTGACTGTGCAGGAAAAAAAAAAAAAGAGTAAAAAAAAATCCCTATCTCTAAAGGCTGCTTTAAACATCAAAAGCATTTGAAGCTTTTTTTGCTGGGTTGTTTTCACATTGCTTATGTGTCTTCATATTTCTTGGGATGACGACAGTCACTTTTTGATATACGATTTGTTTCACACTGACTGCTGGGGCTGGCTGCTAAGGTCTGCATAACTAACAACTCCCTGAAATCTCTCATTACAAAACCTTTGGTTTAAATCTAACACATCAAAGGAAATGAGTTAGGCAGATGCAAGATAGACACAAGCCGTAGCTTATGAGAAAAATATTTTTAATAGTCTTGTTTGGAATAAAGTTCATTATCTTCTAAACCTCAGATAGCATTGGCACAAAGCATAACGGGGTTACAACAGACTTAGTTCCATGTTTTCAACTGGATTCAGTATGGGATGGGGGGCAGAGAAAAATTCAAGTTAGTTTTAACTTATGTATTTATACTGCCTGTATATTCCCATTATGATAATATGCAAAATGGATTGGTTGGGCTATAAAGATTGTTTAAATTACATTTTATGACATAGTATTAATGAAAAATACCCATCAGAAATATGTTTGGTTTAGAATTCAAACAACCTTAGAAGCAGGATTTAATTAGCTATTTTTCATTTTTTATTTAAAAGGAAGCTCGGAGTGATATCTGCACTTATTAGTCAGGGAGTGTGGTTATTAACCACTCTGGCCTTATACAGCTCCAACCTAGGAGTCCCCAGACCCCAGCTCCATGTGAGTCCCCGCTATCCTGCAGCAAAGGCTCCCCACACAGTGAGGCTGTCCCAGCAGCACACAACCAAATCTCCTATGCTTCCATGCTCCCAGTGCCTCCATGCCCTGCTTGACAGACAGTCGCTGACTCCATTACTTTACAAAAACTGGGATGACAAAAATTTTCAAACATCCAATAATTTTGAGGGTCCGCATTTTCTGGGTGCCAGTAAAGGGTTTCAGATTAAGCAACCAAAACTGAGTGCACCCAAAATTACTGGATGCTGTTCTAAATGACAGTCTTACATATCCGGATGCAAATACTGCAATACTTTTAAGTCCTCTGACCTGCCCCCATTTCCCAAGCCCTAACACCCCCTCCCCCCCGCCTTCACAGGTTTTTACAAAACCTGGTACTTCCAGGTGTTTCTGCCAGCCACTGGGCAGGAACCAGCAGCCACAGGAAGAGGCGCTGCCTCAGCTGCTGGGTGCTACCTGCTGCCACAGCTCAGAAGGGACACCGAGATAGAAGCACGCAGGCATTCTCTCCTACTTGTAACTAAAGAACAGTTTTCCCCTTGCAAAACCTCACCTTTACGAGCAACAAATCTTTACCCACAATTATTTATTTCGACTAATGGTTTATTTCAAGTTACTTATTACTTTGCCTTAGAACATTTGTTTTCCTTTTCTTTCCAGAGAAAATGCTTCAGGAACGATGATGTCAGTTGAGGAATTATGGGTTGTATGTGCTCCAGATGATGACAACAAGACAATTATTCTTTCCTTACAGGCATTTCGTGGAAGATACCTCTCTCCCTGAGGACTGTGTGAAATTTTGTTACTATGAGGAAGATGCCCTAATGACAAAAGGCAATCAACAATACTAATATTACAAGATTAAGGGCACTTTTGTTTCTTTTCATCAAGCCTCTTTCAAGTCCTATTGTTCAAAAAAGCCTGCAAGAAACTCACATCTCTCTCCCACAAGAATTAGTCAACAATTATTCTGCTTCCAAGAGAAATTTATTTTGAGTCAATGTTTTTTAAATCTATCTGTACACCAGGCTTATTCATGCATTAAGGATGATTTTCAGTGTTCAATAGCAACTCCTGAAACAAGGAGCAATTAGAAACATCTGATTTCATGATGCATATTCCTTCCAGCAAACTGAGCTACTGTTTCCAAAAGGAAAATGCAAAGACTCTCTGTCTTCCATCCAGTTATTAAGTGTACAGCAGAAACAGATAAATTTCAAAAGCTGAAACACAACAATAACTTGGCTCACAATGAAAGTTGTCAAATGAGTGAATTTAGTTGTACAACAGTAGAATAAACAGAAACATTAACTCAGTTCAGCCTAACCAAGGAAAAAAGGGCTCACATTACAAGCAACAGCACCCAGCTAACAGCACAGGTCAGGAAGTCCTAGCTTTGCCCTGAGTTTCTTGCCTAAACTCAGACAAGCTCTGCAATTACTTTGCTCCTGTCCTGAAAAACCCCAGTGGGGTCCATCCCACAGATACAGCTTACAAAGCTTACCCAGATAAGTTCTGGGTAGTGTGAAACGATGTAAAGAGCTGCTGTTATTTAAGACTGAACATAAGAAGTTAATAGTACCTTTTAGAGGCACTAGAAATTAAGTGTTTAATATTAAAATATATAAGTGTTACACTGATGCAGGGACTTAGCCATGCTAGAGTGCTGCTGCTGTGAGGCCATCTTCTGCCTCTGACCCCCTCCTGCAACCTGTGGCCTGAGCACAAGAGAAAAGGCAGAAATGCCCAGGTAAGTGGGAGTCCAAACAGTGTCCTCTGATATGGATCTAAACATAGGAGATGCCCAGTCTTGATGACAGAAAAGCAATTTCGTTTACCTTTTCTTTTGCAGATAGCAATCAGAGCACAGCTTACCGGAGTTTATCAATGATCAGAAATTAAAGGCAATTCATAAATGGCTTCTATACCTAGCAAGAAAATAAGTGTTAAATAGCACTTTTCCCAGTGTTCCAGCTGGAAATAGTTAAAAAATAAGCAAAACAGGTCTCAATGATATCCATTCTTTTCTACATACTGGTTAATGGATTCTGACACTATAATTCCTTAGACATGGTCTGTAACTGATAGTTATAAAAATACAGCTTTTCTCAGTCAAATTACACAGCACAGATGAAAGAGAGTTAATCCACAAGGCCACAGATATTACATTGCACTTTACATTGAAACCATGAAAGATGGCCTGGCTAGAAACAGTGAAAAATCAAACAGCATGGCTTGTTGATCCATTCTTTCTGCTTGCTACAACCAGGAAAAAGATTCACATGGGGCAAAGGAGAGAATCTCTGGTAGGGGTCTTAGAAAAGCAGTTCTTACAACTTCACCTTTTGAGCTCTGCCGCATAAACAGATGCAGAAATATTATGGCACAAAATATATCTACTTCTATTTTCTCCTCTTGGCTTTCTTTTGTGATTTCATTTAATTTCTGCCTTCTCCAGATGCAGACAATTGGCCCTGTGGACACATCAAGGCAGGTAATGTCCATAGTCTGTCTTGCCATAGCAAGGGCAAGTTTTCTCAAGGGGTGAATGTCAGCATAATTCATCAGCAAGTAAATAAATTACACTAATGGGCAAGGACTAAATACAATGTGTACTTCCTTCTCAACATCACTAAGGGAAGGAGCCAAAGCAAGGTAAAATGAAAGCAGGTAGCAGCCTGCAATGCTAAACTAAATACAATATTTTAAAATACAGAGAGAAAGAGGGGAAAAAAGAGAAAGATACTTCAGAAACTAAATTGGAAATAGTATAATCTTTACAGAGCATCCTGAACTGAGATATGCTCCACCTGAATACAAGAGTGGAGTATTAAGCTTCCTAAAGTTGGTCTGTAAATGCTAAATAGCTCCATCAGCAGGCTGTAATTCTGCCATAGTCACTGCAGTGAGAGTCACAGGGGCAAACATCTTCATTGCCTGGAAAATAAGACCCTTCTCAAAGCTTCGTGTGATGTGGCTACTGAGAGCATTTATGGAGCGGACCCAAGAATCCCAGAGAGCTTTTCCATTCCTGCATCTTGGGAGACCCCAGTGCTCAACTGTTCTAGACATGTAGCTCCATGTTTTTGCATGTTTAGCCTAACAGCATCCAAAATGAACCAAGACTTTCCCTACAGGACAAAGAGAGAGTCCTCCATACAGGTGAGCGGTGCTGCAGCTTCCCCTTCTCAGCAAGGGGAGAGTCATCCACCACTCCACAGCGAGCACCATCTGCCTTTTCTACGGGGATTTGCTGCTCTTTCACCATATTCTTTATGTGCTTTGCCCACTACCTATTGAAAGAGGCAGAAGGGACTTTCTTCCACCCAAATAAAATCTCACGTTGTACGACTAAAACATGTTAACATCTCCCAGAATTCTTCTCACTTGTGCTGCTTCATACACCACTGATTGGCTTACTGCCTGAGCATTCCACAGCACTTTAGCAAATTCACCACTGAGTTAGGGAACCAGAAATATCTCCAGAGAGGACTGAGATGGAAGTATTAAATGATTGGTTTTAAGATGCATTGCAGTATGTAGCAGAAGCCCAAGTCTACTGAGTTATATCTTTGTGAGGTCACAGCACTGCCACCATGTGACAGCAGCAGAATAATGACATCAACAATGAGGTCATGATCTCCTAGTGACTTTTTCTGTCTCCCACACATAGAGGTGGCCCTTTCCCACTAGTCTTCAGCCACTGTATGCCCACTGTACGCACAACAACTCACTCTTCTGACAAGTTCCACAGAAAGGGAGTAAACAGCACTGTTAATCACTGAAAACAATAAATCTGTACGGTAATTTTTTTTCTCACAGTATCACTCTGCTGCCGTCTCACTTAAACTGCAGAACTCTTCAGAGCTGAACCAGACAACATTTTCTATCTTATTCAGCACACTGTGGGCACCAGTAGGGATGTTTAAAGGCTGTTGCAGTGTTCAACCAGATAGCAGACACAGAAATTAAAGGGAGTTGTGCAGCTGAATCCTTTAGTCATTCATTTATGCTTCCCCTTCCTCACAAATCAAAGGACAGGAAAGCAATTTAATCAGAAATAACCACAGAATTAGCGGTACAATTCAGCTCCTTACACTCTGTTCTCATTGCTTTTGATAAGTAAAGGCAGCAAACAACCAAACAGCAAAAGAAAAAAAAAATGAAAACTTAAAAGCTCCACTAGTATTACAGTGCTGCAGATTTTGTGAAGTCCTGTTCTAGCCTGAAATGGAATATTCTTCTATCTCGTCTTCTAGTTCAGTGCAGTCCAGCTAAATAACTGGATTTTCAACTTTATAAGGATCTGACACTAGTTGTATTACTGCAAAGCTCAGAAACTGCAAACTGTACTTAAATATTTGTTTTATACAAATATGCAGTGCAATCACAATTGTGTGGTTGGATCTCCCTTATCCAGCATTCTCTTCTGATCTGATATGTAAAAAAGGTTTCTAAAGAACATGTCATGCAGGGCACTGCAATAACTTAGTAAAAGTGTAATGAAAACAGATAATGGTACCAAAAAGAAAAAAAGGAATCCAACGATAAAGCATATAGTAATTAACACATGAACATTACTGAAATTGCCTTAGGAAACTGACCTTCTCTATGGCCCTCCCATCTCAGAAAAAATGCAGTCAGAAGAGAATTCATCCCATAAGAACAAATAAATATTTAGGAGCACAGAAGCCTGTAATGAAGAGTGGGATACACTAAAATTATTAAAATAATAATTAATGAGTGTATAGACAAGAGACGTGTGAAAACAGCAAATGCCATAAAATCAGCCCTTTACCCTCCCTGGAAACATAAACATATGTTTATATACAAATAAACTAATATATGGGATATACAAATAAACTAATAAAAACCAATGTATTCTATGGGAGTGTCAGAATGTTTCCCATGGGATTATCTTGGGGAAGATGCTGCCAGAAGACACCATAAAGGCTAAATATCTTTAAAAGAATGTGACAGTTTTCACCCTAGGCCTTCCTGGAGACCAGCTTGCAACCAGGAAGGAACTAGGGAAGTGACCAAGGAAGTATTCCGTGCTATTCCTTTATGTAACCTGAGGTATAAATAAAGCCGACCGGAGAGACTTCACTCTCTTCTCTTCCAGCGAGGTTTGGGAACGGTAGGTCCCTGTCTCGGTCTTGCTTATCTGGAGCTGAGGCCTGCAGTGACTGCTGTTGTCTACCACATGTGAGGGGAGAGTGCTGGACTGTGTCCAGCCATCCTGCTTTTCTCAAGGGAAGTGGTGAGATTTTTAATAGTTCTTTATTTTGTTAGTTATCGGGTTTCTCGATTGTGCATACCTGTTTTCTTTTTGTCCCTTTTTGCCCCTTTTTCCCATTTTCCCTTCCCCTCTCCCCTTTCTTTGGAGTTGTACATAATATCCTTACTGTATATAACTGTATAAATGTAAAAATATACATATATTTTGGTATAATTCAGTTGGTTTCGGTTTCTCTCAGTTTCTATAATTTTTTTCCCTTTCTTTGCCAAAAAGGGGAGGGAGGGGAAGGGCTTTTGCTGAGCATTGGAGATTTTGGCAGGAAGCCAGCTCAAACTTGGTCAGGATTCCCCAAAGACATTATTTTCACAGAAAAGCAGAAGCCTTTAAGTAATATTTGGTATGCTAAAATATAGATGAGAGATTTTAAAAAAAAATATTTTAGTGAATAAACCAAAGAATAATTGCACTGGATTAGAAGGCAACTTCCCCTCTAGGAAGATTATTCCATAGTGTCTATCAGTGGGACAACCTTTCCCCTTCAGCGTCTGCCAGCGGTCTCAGTCAACGAAAGAGCTGGTCTGAATCCCTCAATTTTTCAGCAAGTCTTACTAACTGCCTCTGACAATTGTACTCCTGGGTATGAAAAAATTATGAACCTGCATCAGAGATTACACCAACAAGACGAAAACAACAGGCAAAACAATATACACTTTGTAAGAGGCTTGTGAAGAGGCTTGTGCGGTGCTTTGGGCTGTCAATACCAGCCTATCCAGCCACAGGGTCTGGCTGCAGTGCATGTGACATCTCTGGCAAAAATCACTAAGAGCACTGATCACTCCTAAAGCAGCTTTGTGCTGTCCTTTCACTCCCAAATGCTGCTCCACACTCCCTGAGAGTAAGTATCCATTACACACAACCCCGTAGAGCCCTCTCCTGCAATTATCCTATTACACCTAGCACACTTAAAAACTAATTAATGCTCCTCTGCACTAAGATGCCATAATTAAACTCTTTCTCTTTTCATTTAAGACTGAATTTAAATGAGGGTTTGATGGCACTGCAGTACAGTAACACTCACAAAGGCAATCCTGACCTGAGACCTTTGTGATGGTTTATGGCCAAGTAATTGCCAAGGGCTTCCTAGAACATCAAAACTTTGACCTTCAACAATTTACATTTATAATAACCCCGGCTTTCTGCAGTATTGGCTGAAACACATGCATGGGTGATGATACAGATCTCCTCAAAGAGAAAATAAAAGTCTTCAGGATTATTTTCTCCCAAATTGAACTTCTCTATCTTTCTCTNTCACACACACCAAGCAGCGACCCAGCCTTTGTGACTGACAGTGGAGAAGAATGAGATGGCATTTCCTGACCTTTAAGAAGCATTTGCTGATTAGCACTAACTGCACCATTTCACTCATCTTGTTACTTAGTAGTTTAGCTGTAAAGTAAAAAAAAAAAAAAGGTTAACTTCACTGTATTTTGCTCCTTATGAAATACCATAAACACTGTCCTGTTCTATGGTGTGACTACATGACTTGAAAAGAAGGAGGGAAGCCCTAGTTTGCAGTTTGCATTCAGCTCCCACTGGAGACAGGAGGTCTGGAAATACCTGAATCAGATTAATGTACATACATTAGTAAAGTGGATTTATTAAGCTACACTTAAAGAAATAAAGATCAGGTTTTCATCAGAATGGACAGCATGCTCAGAACATGGAGCTGCAGTTTACATGCAAGCCCTAAGACATCTCTGACCGACCTAGCATAGATGCTGATCACACTGTTGCCAGAGCAAAGCGAATATCAGTACTGACTGGCTCTTTGCAACTTGCATTAAACCCTGTATAATCACAGTTGATGTTCTCCATACCCAAATCAACATCTCTGGGCCACTCAGTGCATGCACTGGTTCACCTGGACATAAAGGACCATTCAGCATCTGAGAGGGCACTAACACACTGAGTATTATGCAGAGCACTGGTATACCTTCAACTTAATGCAAATGAGTTGTTTTGGCAGTTCAAACAAAGAAAAAAAAGTCTCAGAGAAAGTAAATGACTAATTGCTTTCTCACGAAGACTAACTTGAGCTGGAAATGAAGCTGACTGGAGATTGCTCCCAGTTGCTCCCAGGGAACAACGTTCTCACAACATTGTCCTTGGGCAAAGGAAGTCTTGTAGTGTGTCTTCTAATGTCACTGTGACACTCACCATACTCTAGGCATCCTCTCAGTTCTTCTTGATAAAACCAATGAGAAGGTGTCTGAACAAAACACCAAGCTTTAACCCAAACCTTTTCTGCACCACACTGCCTGCCAGCGTGATATGAGGATTCAGAGCCCTGGGAATGGCCTCACCTCAAAGATAGCAATGCTTTCAGCCTGCAGACCTGAGAAGGAGTTAGAGAGACAAAAAGGTATAGCTGGGCAGGATGGAAGGTATCATTTATTGATGGTGGATACTGAGGGATGGGAAAAGGCAGAAGGAAGATCCTCCAGTCTTCTTGTCTGGCCAGCCAAGGGAATGGTGCTTAACGGAAGGCATTTTGCCTTCTCTCCCCAGCTCTTCTCTCTCATGTGTACATTTGGATTCTAAAAAGAATAATTAGGGTTTGTAAGAGTTTGGCTTGACCAGAATATTTATCTTCTTTCTCTTTCTGGTGGCTATTACCACCAGTAATTATAAACGTACACTAGCAAGATAACCCTATTACTAGTTATGATATTAGGGCCATTAATTGCAATTTTTCCATATTTTTACACCTTGATTACTCCACATCATGCAGCTTCTTTAGTATAGACAGACTCCTGCCTTTTACTTATGTCATAAATTTTACATATATATACATCTGTACACACACACACCACCCTTTTTATTTTTTTTTTTACATATGCCACTCATTGATATGTTTTATATATCTACTGTTGTATTTTAATCAAGCAGCATGTCAGGAAAACCAGCTTTGCTGGAGGTTTCAAAGTATGTTGTGGAAAATTAAGAAATAAGGTTCAACTCCCAAGCAGTGGGTTGGAATCCTTGGGAGTGGCATTAACCAGTACTTCTGCTCAGAATCTCTCACAATGAGAGTATCCTCTTGCAGTTAAACACGTGTTAGAAACTCATACTAGATTTGCAATAGGAAACCCAAACCAATAACAAATCTGGGGATTTGGAGTTACTTTTAAAATCTTTTAAAATCTCTGATGTTCGTGCTAATAAGGCTCTATTGCCATTCTTAACAATGCCATTCCTACCCTGTATTCACATTTCCAACGAAAACAAATTGTAATGAAATTTATAACTGAGCAAGGGTGCAGAGTCACACTGTCCTCGAGGAGCTAAAACCTGCTCTGGCTGTAGCCCTGTCAGAACAGACCCATACACTCTGCCTGCCTCCCTAAGCCGACACCCAGGGAGATGCATGTGTCGGACTACGCTAGTCTTCAAAACCAACTCGCCTCCTCCCTGAGGTTGTTGACAAAATACCAACAAATAAGCATCATTTGTGAAGGCCATTTCAGTGACTATTTAGTGGTTCATTAGCTAACAGATTGATCCAATGAGGATTTCTCTTCTATGTCTGTAACGAAATCAGATCTATGGATTCATCCTCTTGTCTCTGTATGACTGTTTCCTTCCTCTAAAAATATATTAACTATCTTTCTCCACCTTCACACCTTCATCCCACTAAATTCAGATCACCAGAAATTGTTCCTAGTCAGATGCACCTAACAATACTCCATTCACAATATTTCCATTAGCTTGTGTCTTAACAAAATGGTTGACATCATCAACATTATTTTCAATCAAATTAACAAAGAAAGAAATCAAGTCTTTTCACTACCTGCTCACTGGATGACTACTGCATGTATGGCTTAATATCTATGTTCACCTATGCTGTGCAGATTTGTTGCCTCTTACGTGTACTATTAGTGTTGGACCTGACAGTGTTAGGTTTATGGTTGGACTTGATGGTCTTAAAGGTCTTTTCCAATCTAAATTAGTCTATGATTCTATTACTGATTAATTAGGTGTGCAAGATTTTGTTACTTCTTACACAAATCAGTAGAAACTTGGAACCTAAATCAATATGGAGTTCAGGAAGAAATTATATTCCTACTTCATGGTCACATGGACTGGAAGGTGAACAAAAAACGGGGTTAACAACCTTAAAGATAAGCTAGAGGTACAGTAAGTAGTACAGGTTTCAGATCAGTACCCAGTCCATTGCCTCTGACTTGTAACACCTCTCCTAGTGCAGCACTCTAGAAACACAGCTGATGGGAGGGAATCAGAGGAGCGCTCTACAAACATAATGAGGGAAAATTAACAGAGAAGGCAGCAAGGAACACGGACATATACCCTGTGGAAAGGAAGGGAAATCAAAAGTTTATTCTCACCACTGTGACTGTTACAAACCATAACCAAGGAACACACCAAGGCAACATATCTTTGTAGTGTCACCAGCCTCCAAGAAGCATGAAAGCCTAGATAACAGGTCTCACCTCACTCCTTGGTCAGCTACCACAACCCGCTAGACACCACAGCACCACAGCACCACAGCAAGCTAGCATGAAGGTTCTGAGAAGTTACTGAATTTAAAAAGAGAATTAAAGTTCCTATTTTTCCATTCCTTGATTTCTTATGAAGACAAAGCATTCCAACTTAATTCTGCGTTTATTTCAACCATGTATGGGGATTTGGGTTTGTATTTTAACAGCAATGAAGTAATTGTAACCAGCAATATCCTGAGATGAAACTCTTGCATCACACTTCTCTCCTTGATCTCCCAGCTTAGCTCAGCCTGATGGCTTTTCTCCAGCATTAATTTTTTTCCCTCCTTTTTTCTCATTTCCTTCATGTTCTCTGTGCACCAAACTATAAATTATTATTTTGAAATAGGCTGCATTACTTTTGCAATACAGCTTCATCTAACAACTGTCCTCAAAATCACGAGGAACTCATTAAAAAATGCACTTCTCACCCAGAGCAAACATACCATAGTCTGCTTCATTTGATGACTCTAAGTTTTCCAAGTGGGATATGTAAACTGATCATCTGCTCTACAGAGTTTCAGCAGGAGCAGAAAGCATCTAAATCTCCTGAAATTAGACTTATTTGATTAAATGCCTTATTCATGCTTCAAGTATTTTAAATTTCTCTTTTTTGGAAAAACAAAACACATATGGCTTGGGGATTTTTATTTTATTTTTTACAATTTAGCTATATTACTTTTAACTATCTGTTCTACATAAATATTTATATAGGGATCTTTATCTTCTTCCCCTCAAAAAGAAAAAAAAAAGTAAAAAGATGACCTGTCCCCTTGTACCAAGTCAATTCTTACTTTCACGTCAAGGGAACTTGCCTTGTCATACTAATTTTTAGCACATCCCTTTTGTTTCAAATTTTCAAGACCTGAATAAAAATGAGAAGCTATTATGCAGTACAAAATAAAAAAAGATTGCTCTGTAAATTTTCCTAGAAATTACAATGTTTTATGCAAATCAGCACACTTTAGCCAAAAGATTTGTTCTTCAACTTCAGTGTATATAATTTGATTCCACATCAGCTTGTGGGCATTTTTCAGATTAATCTCCCATAATCTTTTGGCCACATCATTTTAATGTACAATAAAAATCACAGTAAAGCTTCAGTGCAGTCTAAGCTGTCCCATGAGGCTATGGCTCTTCCTGAAGAGCATAATCCAGATCTAATTTCAGAAGGAGCCAGGTAGGATTTACATTTCTGAACATACACATGACAGATCTGTGTCTACTCAAGTAAAATCCTGCAGATTCTTCCAGCAGTGTTTTCTCCCAGTTCTGCTAAAACATCCTTATCACTAAGATACATATGCAATCAAAAGGAAAGTTTAGGGTTCAGGATTTTTTGTTTCTTTTTTAAACACATATTATGTATCCAAACCATTACACAGTTCTAATGCCTCAGTGGGAAGTTTTTTCTACTACACCTTTCTGGAACTTCTTAAGGAGAATACTTCCTCTGCTGGATTAAGGACTGATGCAGTTACTGTCTCAAGAGAGCTCCCTGTTTGCATGCATTACTGTGAAAGATAACATCCCTTAAGAGAGACAGGACTTCAAGCTATGAATCTGATGCTCTTTAAAGCAGACAGTATCATGCCTGATAAACAGCTTGATTTTAGCTACTTTTGCGAAGATCAGATTGAAAGAATAACACAGCAAACCACTAGCATATCAACAGCAAATACAACAGTACCCATAGAACACTTACCTACCACCGCTTTTCTCAGCTGTTACATTTCATAGCATTCATACCATACATATTCTTTCCTCCAGCCTCAGATATCCCCCACTACTTCCAGCTCCACATCACAGTAGCTTTTGTTTCAGAGGAAAGTACTGGGTGAGGCAGTCAAACTTTTGCCCTTGTTTGATTTTAAAGGTCTGAAACCTTTGAGTTTTCCATTCCTTAACTATATACTGATGAAGTGTCTTTACAAGGCCAAATTGAACTACAGTTCATAGATTATGGTAAATTTGATCTTCATTCTGTCACTGAACTCTCAAAAATTAATTTTCTTATCTCTAAACGACAGAAATATAAATTAAACAGATTGTGGAGCATTTATCTTACGTCAAGATATACTAGCGGTCTGAGCAACACTCTTTCTTCTTTTGCTACTAACACACACAAAGAAATCTGTTGACCTGGTATTTAGAGCATTCTTCCTTTTCTACCCACGAGTTATAGCATTTCTTGGAGACTCTATTTGTCATTATAATTGAAAAGTGATTTACAAAATTCTGGAAAAAAGTGCCTGTGCAAAATCTACAATGTATTGATCCAATAAATATATGTTTATCACACAAAAGTAAAAATTTTACTTATCTGTCTTTATTCAGTTTTAATCAAGACTTTTTCAGGAGGCTGAATGAAGCTTCTTCTGTAAAATCCTTTTGGCATCTTCTCTTTCACAGAAGTTTTACATCACAATACACTAAAACACAGCTGAAAATTCTGTATTTTATTAGGACTAGAAGTTCAGTTATGATTAGGCATAAGTTTCTAGAGGATAGTCCGAGCAGGATGTTAAGCACCTTCATTAACAACTTCCAGTACAACACATGAAGACATACAAAAGTGGATGACAGAACAGCTGTGCAGGCACATCACTATTGGAAAGAGAAATTATTGCAGGTAAAAATACAGAACTCCAGGCACTTAGACAAATTACACATGAAATACCCACCCACTACATTTTTGCATGCATGAACATATCTGTATATAATGCGCTTGAAAAAGTCTTTCCACTAAAGCTTTCCATTAGATTTGCCACCAGAGAGCTGCAACATGACTACACTGCAGCCAACTGCTCACAGAGATGCAATCGCTCCAACACTGATGGTTTAACCACTATCTCTAAGGCAGGAAGGTAATTCTTGATCATCTAGACCAACCTCCCACTCAAAGCAGCATCAGCTGCAGCAAGATACTCAGAACTGTGCATCAGATTTTGAGTATCTTTAAGGACCTCCTCAGCCTCCCTGGAAGAACTGTTCCAGCACTGACCACATTTACAGTAAAAAAGGTTTTTCTTATGTTTCAGTGGAAACTCAGTGGATTTCCTGTATTTCAAATTGCGCCTGTTGTTTCTTGTCCTGTCACAAGACAGGTATTTACACACATTGATGAGATCCCTCCCCCAAATCTTCCGTTCTCCAGGCTGAACTGTCCTAGCTCTCTCAGCTTCTCCTTATGTCAAATGCTCCAATCCTCTCAACATCTTTGTAGCCCTTTGCAGGACTCCCAGCATCTTCTACAAGCTGCTTGTTCACTCATGCAGATATCCTGCCACCTTTGCTTGATTTCCTGCTTGTCAGAATGGACCACTCTTAAGTTTGGAGGTGATCCTTGAAAAATCAATCAGCTCTCCTGGACTGTATCACATGGATTACTAGTGCCAGTACTAGTCCAGATACATCTGCTCCCCTGACCAAATCACATAAAACACTGGTAGCAAGGACTGGACTGCTGTAAATGCTCTGTTGGGAAGAGGTATCAAACTAAAGATCCAGCCCACTGGAGCCATGAGCACATTGTTGGAAAAAAGTCATTAACCTTTAGGTGTCCTGAGCTATTCTGAGAAAACTGATAGTATAGGTGATGTGAAACATTACACAGATATAGTGAAATTCACACAACAGGGCACATTTGAAGCCCAGATAACCTAAAACAAATAATGTATGATGTGAGGCTCTCCATTATTGACATAAAAGCCATAATTTCTGAATTGACATATCCCTGCACCTTAACTGTTCATTTTCACACTCCACACAGCACTAGTTGGACTGATGGCTAGGTCTGCTATAAAGACAGTTACACCATGTCAGACAAGAAGCCTTTTCATCCCTATATCTTCTCAGTAGCAGAAGAAGAATGTGAGAATATTCTGTACGTGTCCTGGTTCTTCCTGAAGACCTTCTTCCCACTTCCTGTAGTCAGTACCCCAGGACCTTCCTGTAACTGTGCTCTTTGAGAAGCAACAATAATCACTTGCCTTCTCCATCCCTTTATTTTTCCATAAATTTTTCTCATTTCTTCCTTAGTCTCTCCATAAACTGAAGTTCTAATCCAGCTAGTGTCCTCTCAAGGAGCAGCTATTCCATGTGCTAGGTCATTCCAGTTTCCCTTTTCTGGTGCACTCCCCTAGCTCAGCTACTCTCTTTTTGCATAAGGTAATATTCAAGATATGAGCGCAGCATGTGCTTATACAGTGGTGAAAAGATGTTTCCTCTTCAGTACTCACCTTCCCTCTTAATTAATTTCTCACAGCTTATTTCCCTTTCTGACCACTGGAAGGCACTGAGTTGGTGTTTTAAGAAAGCTTTTTTGCATAATTCCTAGTAATTCGAGCCCATCATTGTATAGGTACACTGTGGATTTTTTTCCCTCATGTATATTATTTGGCATTTAGTGATCTGAGTCTCCATCAGGCAACCAGCACTTCTGAACTTTGCCCATGATCTGGTGATTCTGACTAATTATATTTGTCTGTCCTTCTAAAAATATCATGTGAGGTGTTCTGAAGTTCTTGTAGCTGTGTGCTTGATTGTCACTAGCAGCAGGGAACTTACTGTCCATACTCATCAATCTCCAGATGACAATCACCTCTTTACTGTGGTCTCGGCTAATTGGGTTGGGATGTTCTGGTTCACCATGGAAATCAGTCAATACAGCTGAACCGGAATTACAGGGATTGAGACTTAGCAAAAATCAGTGTGAGATGGTCTGTCCTCATAACAACGTGGGACGTTTTTCAGCCAGCTCCAAGGACCCAGACTGTGGGCTCACTTGTATCTTTTCACAGACTCTGAGCCACTGGAAGGCCAGAGCTGAATTAAATGGAAGAATATAAATATTAGTCCTCTGGTACTGCAGCAGCAATTTATTTCCCAAATTTTTCCATACATCTTATGGAAGAGGATATGTCCAGGGTATATATGTCATCATCACCTTTTTTTTAATATATTCAGTATTTTCTAGAGCTCAACAGACCTTCATTAATATCATACCAAGCCACCTTGCCTGACAGATTCCCTAAGTACCTGCCATCTTTAATCAAGGATTTTCTGACAGAGGTTCTGGGAATAAAAGTTTCACTTCGTCATAGGAAACATTTCAAAACCAGAGATACACCTGCACCCTCACAGACATAAATGCACATACACATGCACATAACAACAGTGCTGTATATACATAACTATATAGCAATTGCTAAAAACTTCACTGTTTAAAAATACACTCTTGTCTGCACAGTTTTTTTGAAAGTGCCTTACGAGATGTAATTCTAAATGATCTGAACATGAAGGAAATAACTCCAAGATTTCTTTCATTTTTCTCCTCCTCTTCTCCAATTAATTGATGAAGGTATTTTTTTCATGCTCTCTTCAGCCAAACAGGATTTCATGGACAGCTGTTTATTTGAAAAATCTGCAAGAAAAGACCAGCAAGAAATTTCCCTCTAGAGCTATTATAAGAAAAATTATCTTCACATGGGGAATTTCATGTTTTTGTGAGCTCATAAAAAAGTACAATATTTACTGTTGTACTTCATAACATTTATTCTTGCTGTAATTTTTTGCCTAAGTTTAAAATACTGGTTTTGACATTTTGCCTCAAGAACGTGTTGCTTAGTCTGCCAAGTGGGAACCAGCATGAGTTCAGGCCTCATTGAGGAGGTGAAATTTTATTGTGCTTCTCCCACCTTTAAAAATTCTGTATTGTAAAACATGGCATTATTGTATATTCCAAATTCCATATGTACCCAGCAAGCTAATTTAAGACAATGCAGACCAGGTAGGCTTTTAAGTGCAAACTGTTCCTGGAGCAAAATCTGACAGGTCTGCACAGCTGGAATAGCGTTAAGCCTTGGTTCTAAAATGTTTTGGAGACGTTTTGTCTCACCATATGGGCTTTATGAACACAAATTCTCTGGAGTTGAAGTAAACTTCCAAGACCAGAACCCTGAAACTTCAGCAAAGAGGCTGAAAGCTAACAGCAAAAGTTGTCATCCACAGTGAAACGAGTTCTGTGGGATTCATTCAGGATCACAGAATCACAGAATATGTTGAGTTGGAGGGGACCCACAAGGATCATCCAGTCCATCTTCTGGCCCTGCACCAGACCATCCCAAAGAGTCTCACCATGTGCCTGACAGTATTGGCCAAATGCTTCTTGAACCCTGTCAGGCTTGGTGCTGTGACCAATGCCCTGTGCCCTGTGACCAATGCCCTGGGGAGCCTGTTCCAGCATCCAACTGCCCTCTGGGGGACGAACTTCTTTCTAATATC
Organism: Lepidothrix coronata; assembly: GCF_001604755.1. Taxonomy (NCBI): domain Eukaryota; kingdom Metazoa; phylum Chordata; class Aves; order Passeriformes; family Pipridae; genus Lepidothrix; species Lepidothrix coronata. The sequence goes on along the minus strand of NW_016690286.1, from coordinate 2,442,002 downwards.
CAATCTAAACCTCCCCTGACACAACTTCAGGCCACTTCCTCAGACTCTGTCACTGCTCACCACAGAGAAGAGATCAGGGTCTGCCTCTCCTCTTCCCCTCACAAGGAAGTTGTAACTGCAATGAGGTCTCCCCTCAGTCTCCTCTTCTCGAGGCTGAACAGACCAAGTGACTTTAGATGCTCCTCATACGGCTTCTCCTCAAGGCCCCTGACTACCTTTGTTGCCCCCCTTTGGACACTCTCTAATAGCTGAATATCTTCTTATATTGCAGTGCCCAAAACTGCACACAATATTCAAGGTGAGGCCACCCCAGTGCAGAGCAGAGCGGGACAATCCCCTCCCTCGACCGGCTTGCGATGCTTTGCCTGATGCTCCCCAGGACACAGTTGGCCCTCCTGGCTGCCAGGGCACTGCTGACTCATAGTCAACTTGCTGTTGACCAGGATCCTCAGGTCCCTTTCCAAGGCACTGCTTTCCAGCATCTCATTCCCCAGTCTGTACCTACATCTGGGGTTGCTCCATCCCAGGTGCAGAATCCAGCACTTTTCCTTGTTGAATTTCATATGGTTGCACAATCCTCTAATTTGTCTAAGTCTCTCTGCAGGGCCTTCCTGCCTTCGAGGGAGTCAACAGCTCTTCTGAGTTTTGTGTTATCTGCAAACTTGCTCAGTATCCCTTCCAGTCCTGCGTCCAAGTCATTTATGATGATGTTGAAGAGCACAGGGCCTAAGATGGAGCACTGTGGAACCCCACTAATGACAGGTCGTCAGTCTTATGTTATTCCACTTACTATATATCTCCCCATATCCATGAGGATGTGAAATGTAGGTTCATAACAGAGTTTATGGTCATTGCTTTGTGGTTTGCATCACTGAGTTGGTTGTCTGCAGCCAGAGCCCTAAAATCTATGCCTTGAATGCTTTCTTCAGACAAATGCCTCTCATATTTACACTATATCCCTGAGCATTCTGCATCACTTACTGTCTTTTATAATATATTTGTTTACTATTTAGTAAACACTGCTTTGCTGTAAAAACAACTAGAGCCCTCCTAATTGTTTTGTGGCTCGTGCAGTAAAACCAGCTCTCTTTAAGCTTAGGAGATTTCACAATGCGACTACTCAACCTGTATTAACATTGCTGAGAGTCTCTTGGTTTTGTCCAAGGTAAAAAAACTCCCCTTCATTAGCATACATTATGCTGTTCCTGAACACATCCCACTGTAAAATTCAAAGCTGTGAAAATCTGGAATCTCTAAGACTGCAGACCCTTATTACTCCCTCATCTTGCATGCATTCACTTGTCCTTCCCAGCATGACGACTTTTGTGCTAACCCTGTGCTAATCAAGGAGAAAACATAGGGTGGAATGCCTTTTGTATTTAGCTATTTCCCCAGATGACATACTACTCATCCTTAGAAAAGCAGCACCTTTAAGGAATATGTTTCTTCAGAGACTCTTGCAAAAATAATCAGTAATGTTGGGGTTTATCTGTGCAATCAGCCTGTAATCTGCACCAAAACCAGCAATGGTAGGGCTCCTTTTCTCCTAGGAAAATTGTTAGCCTTCTAGTCTAGAGTTAGAACATTTCAGATCTAAAGAATCTGTCTTACAGATCTAGAAACACTTCTCAAGACCCTCAGTTTGGATGCCCAGTGCTGCTACTCTACCAACAGTAACCTCTGGTCAAATTAACACCCCAGGCACATACAAACCTCCCACAGCCCATGAACCTCCCTTGGCACCATGGCCAAGGTGCTCTATGGGAGATAAAGTACCACTGGTTACTTCCACTTCAAGAGGGGACAGCAGAGTGCTATAACCACCAGGAAATATAGCTTTTAGCCAGCACTGGTTTTGATAGAGCATTTTTAACCCACCCTATGGGGAGACTTGAGCCCTGCTGCCTCACTGAGGTGAGCAACTTTGTTGACCCACCCTAAGCAGCAAATATGTGAGAAAAACCTTCTTAAGTGATAAATCTAGAGCCTACAGCTGGACAGTGATGATGTGGAACATCTGGAAGAGATGTGCTAAGGAAAACACTGGGAACAGAAAACATCCAAGCCAGCTTACAACACAAGGGCATTCACAGTGCCAGCCATCCAAAAGTACAGAGTTAATGGGAAGCTGTTATATGCTGCCTCTGTCTCTTTTCTGGCAATCCCTCAACTTCTAATTAAGAATGATACAAGTGTGATTAGAATATTCAGCAAAATCTGAATAGTTTATGGTTTCTATTAAGTTATTTCCCATGAATCCAAAGAGCTCATAAGATCATTCTGAATAATAAAATAAGTTGTTCTTATAGAGACAAGGTATCATTATCTAATATTCATTATGACAGAATATAGTCATCTTACAATTTATGCTGCAGTATCCAAGATATTATCTAACATCTATTATCAATTATGTCTTGAACTGACTATATTACGTTTATTTAAAGAAATTCAGACAGGTGAGATGTTCTACAGAGACGCCATTTTCAAACAAGCAAATGGAAAAAAGGCATTGACTGCTATAAATGTAATAAACTCCTACTGACGTCTCAAACTCGTTACAGCTCACTAACAAGTATAAAGGCTGATTATTATGATAAAAGAAATAGAGAAATAGCTTCCTTTCCTTCGTAGGAAAGGAAGTGTGACAGCTACTCCTCATTGAGCTGATCCACCTGATTGTTACTCTTGGATTCTGCCCAACATGTTTCCCATTTTCTTTGCTAATGTTACATTCATGAAATAACCCCTTTTTCTCCTCATTTTGTAATGGCAGGCTTTGAACACAATCTAAGATGTAGAGGATGCAATTTGAGAGCTTTATTTGCTATTTCTAGGGAAGAAATTTAACTGATTATTTTTCAAGTCCAGAAAGTTAAAGAAATTATGCAGCACAGTTGATATCCCAGTTCCTCCTCCTCGCTTACCAATAAGATGCCAATGAGATGAAATGAGTAGGCAACTTGCCTACTGGGTACCAAACAGGTATTAAAAGATTTAATCCCGATGAAAACTGCACAGAAATATAAAATCCACAAGGTATGTAATCAGTGGTAGAACAGCTAGATTATGCTATTTAATCATCCCCTCAACACAAACCAGCACTACCCAAAACTGCATGCCTTGTTTACCTCATGGAAAAAAAAGCTATTTTGGAATACTAATGGTTCGTATCTGTTCAGATAAAACAGACAGGATCCTGATGTAAAAATATGTATTTGGAAAATATTTCTTTTTGTGACTATTCTCATGTTTTGTCCCTTGTACATCATTAGGATTAGTCTTGCCTGAAATTTTCATAGCCCTTGCTTATTGACAATGTTATAAAGACAAAGTCAAACTTGGCAGAATGAAAAAGAAGATGAGGTTTCCCTGTAGCCTGGGAGGAGCTGAGTCAATTCCTCTCAGCCCAAATACTCAACTTCAGTATTTGTGCTGGGGCAGGCAAAGCAGGAGCAAGGCTGAGCCCTTCCCCCCTTCTCTCCTTTCTACTCCAAAATGCTTCTACTGCCACTATTAAGGTCAATTTGCCAGTGATGCCAAGATGCCTGAGGAGCAAACAGGGCAGATGTCCCGTGCTGAGTGCATTTATTCAGATGAAGTCTTTCTGATTTTGTTTTTTAAATTATTGAATGACAGAGTGAAGCAACTGAAAAAGGGACATCAAGACACTGCTACTGTCAGACTTCACTTAATGTTTGCTTTCCTCAAGGACAAATATATAGCTTGATGTCACATAATGCTGCTATAAATCAATTAATAATTTGATACATAAATGATTATTTTTTCATGTAAAGATTAGTTTTCCTTACTTTGATCTCATTTTGATGGTGAGACTTGCAGCAGGTCTTTCTTAATCTCAAAGCACAGCCATAGTAGAAAAAGATTTTGTAGACAGAGAAGATTTTTTCGTAGCATTTTTCTAAACCAGATTATATGAAGTCAAGGATGTAATATATGGATGACAGTGCATCTCAGAGTAGCCTCAACTGAAACATTAGCCTTTTAGTTTTCTCCACTGAGTTTAAGAAAAGGAACAGGATACTTGAAAACCAATCACGAAAGCAAGAGTACTTCACAAAAAGAAGTGAAGAAGCACTGCACCACCTTAAATTTATTGCAATTAAGTATGTCCACATGGTTTCATTGACCCCAAATCTGGCAATACATGATTCAGAGGAAACATAGGACTGAATTCTTGAAGCAGGTGTGTGAATCTTCACTCGTCTGCATTTTCCTTCATGGAAAACTAGCAAAGAAGAGTTTTGAGTAGCTGCCCTTTTCTGTTTTCAAACACAACGTAAGTGGCACACACAAACCAGTTTATCCATCCATGTGACACCATCTGGCCAGTGGTGCCCCAACAGTCCTGCTGGTGGCCTGGCAACCTGCGCCAACCCACAAGAGGTCTCCACCAGCTCCAGCCCCATCAGCACCAGGTGCCTCAGGAGGAGACTGGAGCTGTGGAAGGGTTGGGAGGTCAAAGGCCTCTATGGCACCTGTCCTGCTCACAGTCTTCTGGCATGGTTTCCCAGACAGCCCTACTAACTGTTGCCAGTCCCATCTGGAAAGAAGCAATTGCTTCTAAACTTCAAACATTTTTTCACTCAAGGAATGACTGGATGTGGCACTTAGTGCCATGATCTATTTCACAAGGTGTGATCAGTCAAAGATTGGACTTGATGATTTCAGAGGTCTTTTCCAACCTAAATGATTCTATGATTTTGCAAAAAGGCTGCTGGCAGTGCCCAAAAACCAGCACCTGGCCCAACACTTCAGGAAGGCCAAGAGAGTGCTGGACTGTCAGTGCCACTACGACCCCAAATGCTCTGAAGGGGTGATATTCCATCACTACTTCCAACAGCCATCACTAAGGGCGGGAAGCTATAAAAATGTTAGATCTGTTTGGCCATGGAATCAGGTTTTGCATATCTCAGTGAACTAAAGAGAAAAAATGCTATAGGCAGTGTAAAAGAAAGGCCTCGGCCCCACAAAGCTTCGCGTGGTGTGCCCACAGTGCAATTTAAAGGTCTGAGGTAAAAAGACATTTAAGGAATCCTTTTTCCCCATTAATTCAAGCCTTTTCCATACTGTTTGCAGTTAAGGGATAATGTATTTAATTACTAATTGCACCAATCAGTCTTGACTTCTAAAAAGCCAAAGGAAAGTTTCTTTTCCTGAATTCCACTCATGTAATTGGCAAGCTCAAGCCAGTGTGCAGACTGAAATAGCAGAAGCAGTGGGTTTATCTATTAGAGTCTATATTCTTCTTCAATTCCAGGCTGCTTTGATGACAATGATCCTGGCTGGATTTCTGGTCCCTTGCTGCACAGTAGTTTCATATAGCAAAAAAATAAAAACAGAACAAACTTTGCAGAGCAAGCATTTCTTTTATGAAAATACCATCCTATCTTAAAAAAAAAAAAAAAACCAAAACCAAAACCAAAACCAAAACAAAAAAAAAAACCAAACCAAAACAAAACAAAAAAAAAAAAAAAAAACCAAACCAAAACAAAACAAAAAAAAAAAAAAAAAACAAAC
>NW_016690286.1:2332751-2436454 GCF_001604755.1 Lepidothrix coronata | reverse complement strand
AACCAAACACCAGTAAAGAGAAAAGCAAACATGCTAAAGAAAAGGAAAAAAAATGTTCAATTTCTTAAATACAAGAATAAATGGCCAAATCCTAGGTCTGTAAATTGTTTTGAAAATATGTGATGTGGTTCAAGTTTGGCTATAACACAGGAAACTAGTCACTCTTGAGGAAAGATACCAACAATTTTGCAGTGAGCAATGTGATTCAAGTCTTCTATGTGAGCTGCAAGCCTTACAAAAAAGCTTCGCTGTGATTCTGAGCTGCTGGAGCTGCTGTTATTATTAGGCAACAGCGTATGTAAGCATCCCTGACACATACAGCTTGTCAACACATTTCATCTCAGGAGGAGTCTAAATAAAATGTTTGCCTAGCACGTTCAAAAATGATCTCAAGAGGCAAGAAGGAAAGGGCATGGCAAGATTACAGCATACAAATTGCGGAGATCTTGGATTTTGAATCACCCAAAGCAATGAGAATCAGCAGTGGCTTGCTTAATCTTTTATTTCCTTTCCATAATGAGCCTACCTCTATGAATGCAATTTTCTTGCCTCTCAGCTTTTATCTGTCACTTTATAAAGCAAACACGGCTTCGAATTCGACAGTTTTCTTGTTGTTAGTCTTTGTTTTGGAACCAACTCTCCTGTTGATCTAAAAAGCCAGAGACTCTCAGCCCCATCCTGCCCTCATTACAGTCTTGTTTCTCCAGTGCAAAGACTTTCTTTAACTTCTCAGTTTTTTGATGTTTTATCTTCCACCCTAAAAAAATTATTAAACTCTACCACGTTTGCATTTCTCCCATAACTTTAAAAAGAGAAATCAAAACTAACAATGCTGCAGGACAGTAACACTGCATCCTATAAACTCTCTGGTCTACAGCTGATCAGAATTTTTTCAGACAAAACTTCAACTGTGAAAAATTTTGCAGGACAGCAACAGCCTGTAACAAATTCTACCAGTCACAGCAGCATCACAAACACCCACAGAAAAATTGCTTGCTTCTTCTATCAAACAGCTCTGGGGGAGGACACATTTTGGGAGTTGTCGCTTCTTAAAGCCTGCAGCATATGAACAACGTTAGCTAGGTTTGTACCATCTTGTTGGAACAGCTATATTTAATAAGAACGGCCCCTCTGAATCTGACAGAGGAGACGTCTACCCCACATCCAGGCTCCCACAGCAACGAGCAGCAGATGTCTCTAATACAGAACAAGAACTGGGCAAGTATGCCAGGATACCTCCCCCCGTGCAACTTCCCTGCTTCAAACAGCCTGAAGTCTGGGCACATCCTCAAACAAAAATATGATCTACTGCTTAGCAGGCAAAGGATTTTTCTTCTTTTACTATTTCTATGTTTTGGCACAGATAAACCTTTGGGAATAAAGCCTTCTGTAACAGCGATTTTCACTGTTGGCCAGATGCTGCGTAAGGAAGGACCTCTTTTGGTTCATTTGCAGCCTTCACAGACCAGTTCAAGACTGCTCATTCTTGTAACATAAAATGTCATAATGACAAGCATTACCCTTTCACTACACCACTGCATTGTTCAAATCATATGGTATGCAGCATTTCAGAACATGAGCATTTCTTTCTTTTACTCTTCAATTTCAGTTAATTTTCAAATTCATAATACTAAGCTCAGTTGAAGGATCCTACATTTTCATAAAAATGGCAAACCAAAATGTGCAGTTTCCAACTTCATCAAATTAAGGAAGTGCTTCATTTTAATCAAATCTTTCCTTTCCGTTTTTCTTTTTTTTCTTTTTTTTTCCTTTTTTTTTTTCGAGGAAGGAGATGAAGATATTTATAATACTTACTGCGAGAAAAATCTTTTTGCTGAAAGAGACTTCTGGATTTATGCGTAGAAGTCAGGTATTCAAGAATGATCTAAATCTAAGTATTTTAGCCCTGGTGACTGGCCACCTAGTTTAAAGTAGCTCTGCTTGAGTGTATACACTGCTATAAGAAAGCATGGCAAAGAACACTGGAGACATACCAGTACTTACATATGCAATTGTCTCCCTTTAAATTAGGAAGTTAAGATGAAAGCTAAAACACAAAGTACAAAACCTTATTAAAATTATTATCTAATGAGACTAATCAAAGCTTAATCATGACTTGGTTAAATTCATTCATAATCATTATAACTGTGAAGCTTGTCACTAGAGTGGCCCAAGTCTGGGGTTTTCCCCTGACTACAGTAAAACAGTTGAAAAGCACTCCATAGCAAAGCTAATTGAGAGAAAAAAGGTTTCCAGTAGTATAGGAGAGGTGTTCAGAGGGGAATAAAGACTGCTTACAGTCTTAATATGTAAGGGGTATTTTGAGTGGTACTGTCTGCTCCCTTCTCTTTTTCTCACACAATGTAGTGTTCTCATGATGAGCAGCGCTGCCAAAGTTAACAAGGGAGATCCAAACAAACTTATTCATCACCTGACAAGATCCTCAGTCCAGCACGTCTGTCTATCTGCTCCTGGTGCATTTGCACAGTTGAATGAAGATGATCTAAACCACATTCTCACCAAAAGAGGTAGAGCTGCCCCCAGCCACTTGCTCATACCCTTTGCCAGCAATTGGGCTCACACAAACATCTGGATGTCTGGATTCACAGGCTGAGGCCCATTTGAAAATTAACCCTGAAAATTAAGGTTGCTGGCTGACTGAAAACAGATTCAGTTCTCCGCACAGCTGTCCCTAAGCCAGTGCTGGCACAGGGAAAGGAGCAGAACCAGGTAGGCAGATAAAGGGCAGCAGTGGCTGGTTCAGAGGTGTCATAGACTTAGGTGAACTTAACATGTCAGCAAACTGCACCTTGAAATCAATCCTCACATTGTTCATGAGCCCTAGGCTCCCAGGCATGTCAGTTTGTCTATAGTTGTCTATCAAAAGACTATCTGTTGGTCATCAACTCATTAACTAATGATTACTGTCTTCCACTCCAAAATCTCTTGAGGTTCTGCCTGAAAAACAGAGGTTCCTTCTGGTTAGAAGACTATTTTTTTAAAAACCCAAATGTACAGACAGAAGACAAATAGCAGAAGTTGGAAGAAAACTGTAGTTTGAATCACAGATACCTCAACCACTTGGTTCCACGCAGGTTGACCATAGTGAATTCCCACAGAATCTCATAACAGAGATGCAATTACAACATGTATAAAATGAAGGTCAGTCCCTGTGGGTCATCTAAATCATAGATTATCTACAAAACTGTTTCCCTCAAAGGTCTTTCTCAGTGCTCAGTGCTGGAAGTGTGTTACATGGGATGAAGTTCACTCCAAGGAAGGAAAGGTCCAAGAACTAGACACTATAGAAATACAGGCACTTTGTAAGTAAGTCCCATGTAAGCATAATTTTGGAGGCCAGGTGACAATAAGTATTGTGTTAGCTCTTATGTGAATGCAATAGATAAAGAACATGCAAACAAAATTTAAGATTATATTTTGGTCACATTTCAGGGCTTTAAGATACCCACATGATGAGGTCCACAAGATATGCATAGCAGACAATTCAAACAAAAAGCCAGATGAAAAAATATACTTTCCAATTTCAGAAAATAAAAATAATCAAAGAACAATTATCAAAGTTTGAGCTTTTTTTCCCATTTGAAAACAGAACAAAGAAAGAGTTGATGAGTGAGTTGTAGAAATGAATGATTCAGGCTTAACATGCCTCAGAGGAGGTAAACTTGAATTTAAAACAGTAAAACAGGGCATGAAGTTGCCAGCTACCCAGTAAAGGAAGGTTTGCCTCTTGATTACTGACATGAAACTCACTAAGTCCCAACACTCCTGATGAATCACTAAGAGTGGGTTAAGATAGCCACCACTCTATATTTTTTGTTTCTTCAAAGTTGTGAGTTATGGTCCAATAAGCAAAATTTTTCTTGAGTCATCAAGTAGTCAGCTATCAGCTTTAGATTTATCCTCATTTACTGAAAAGCATTAAGTTTCACCATCCCTTAATCCAAACAATTTAGTTCCTTTTCCTAAAGTAGACAAGAAATCTGATTTGTTCGAACAATGGAAAATGCTGATATTTTACATGTGGTAAAAAATAAAGAAACCTTAATCCTTTTTGAGTACCTCGTTCTCACAGATTCTAGGAAAGCACTAAATCACCAATACATCTGAATATCAGAGTCTATATCTGAAGGGATCCATTTTTCTTGATGATATGATTGTTTACAGTCATTTATTACCACATCTTATAATCTATACCTGTTTGTCCATCACAGAAATACACAGAGCATCTATACAGACTTAGCTCTACAGGGGATTTTTGATAGTTGTCAATATCTTATATGGTAATGGCACTTCCAAGCAACTAAATCCTAGACAAAAGCTATCATTAGGTCCTTGCTGGGAGGGAGAGAAGCTATTAAACATACGTCAAACTAGCTGGCATACAAACCTAAAATACAAGAAAAAATGTATAAATCGATTATAGAAAATGTCAGTGGAAAGAAAAAAAACCTAAACAACCAAACCCCAATGGTTTGAGGCTAATAGCAACCACAGTTTCCCAAGGTACTTTCATGTGCAGTAACAGCAGCCTTCAGAGCTGACAACATCTGCTCTCTGGCCTTCCACAGCTTAAAATGCAAGTAGGTACTTCAGAGTGAATCAAGGCAAAGAGAGCAGAAACAATTTGTAAAAAGGAATAAAACAGGCTGTAGCTGTTAATCACTGTTAATCACTACTACACTTTAGTAGGAAAAGTGCCCTTTTGATCCTGATTCATTTTTACCAGATTTTACCCAAATGTACCATTTGACACAAGAAGCAAGCAACCAATCTGGGACCTAGTTCTCAAAGGTGAAGATCTAACTTCACCTTCCTGCAAGTTGCATGTCAACGGCAATCATGTGTCTTCCGCACCTTTCTGGATTGGCAGCTCTATTGCAGTCAGACAGGAAGTACCTCTCTCCCCCGTTTCTTCATTCACCCAATTTACTCTGTGGGTGCTTTGTCAGAACAAAGCCTTAGTAGGAAACATTCCTCCTCACAGATGATCAGCCCTTTCCAGATATTGCCTTTTTTGCATTAGACTTCTCTATCACTGTTCAGGGAAAGAAAGGACTCTTTTCAGAAGAGTTACAAGTGAGGAAAATATCCCACTTGGAGATATTCAAAAGCCATCTGAACGTGGTCCTGTGGGCAACTGTCTGCAGGTGGCCCTGCTTAAGTGGAATCAGATGATCTCCAGAGGTCATCTCTCTCCTAACCTCAACCACTTCATGATTCTGTGATGTGTAACCTCCTCTCAGGTACCTGGAGAGGGATCTGTAGTTCTGAATTATAGAAAAAGGCTCCCAGTACAGAATTAACTTTGAAACAGCAGTCAAAGCATTTGAGGGATACATGTAAAGTACACAGGAAGGAAATTCTGCCTTCAGGCCCAGTCTTTCTCAGGGCTTAAATACCTGTATCAGTTTGGGATTCACAATCACAACAGATTGTTTCGAAAGCAGAGCAGGAGCCATCCAAGATGTTGCCTGCGAGCAGCAACAGCCCCCACTCTTTGTATGGTAATATCACTGCCTGAGCATCCTGGCTCCACTGCAGACAAGACTTCTGCATGCCTGGCATCAAAGAGGATTCAAATCCACACACCTAAGCTCCTAAAGCTACTGGAGTTCTGCAGATGTCTACAGGGAGGAAGATTTTTAGCCTTCCAGAAGCCACAATATTGGGCCAAAACTGTGCTTGTTCTTGGGAGTGAAAGAAACCAGCAATGTTTTCGCAGAGATGGCAAGAACCATTCCCACTTCAGCATCATTAGAGCAAGATGTTGGGAAGAAAATGGATGGATTGTTCATGCCAGGTCTCTCATTTCCCGCAGAAGAATTTCATAACCACGAACCAACTCCACATGCATGGGGACAGGACACCACTATCCCTCTTTTACCCTTTTATTTGGGCAACAGTGTCTATGAGCACTATTTCCAGCAGACCTTTTAGATAGCAGCTGTTCCCCTGCAGAGATAGAGACTGACAGATATGATGGAAATTCTACAGCCCCACACTTACCATTTTGGTCCTGAAGGAGGTTTGGAAACATCTGAAAATTACACTTTATGACTTAGGGACCTAATTTTGCTAAATCTTAAACAGCTAAACCTTTTTGTATTTCTCTGGGATATGACTGCAGGTAGGGACACACGAACTAGAAAAGACAAGAATGAGAACAGACTATTATTAAACAAGCAATAGTAATATAGGAGAATATGAATTATGTAATACCTCATAATTTATTAACTCACTTTCTTTGGTAATCTGCAGTGATAAATCATAAGGAAAGATACAACAGACAAGACTGTTAGTGCCATTTGGGAGACAAAAGTCTGAATGACTGAACAAGATTTGTTGTGCCTTTGGAGAAACAAATACTTCTTCATGTCACTGTTCAAATTCGGCAACTGAAACAGGTTAACCTACGGAAAAGAGGTATCTAGAATAATGGATATTAATGGCATATCTGCACAATTTATAAACTCTAGATTAAAAATTCACATAATTGCAAGCAGAATACAATCTCCCCAATGTATCAAATCTCAAGTTTTTCACTAATAATGAACAGTATAAATTTAATCGTGACTCCATAAGATGATCTTTCTTTTTCTTAGCAATGGCCATAAAGATACATTGTGCTAATAAGGGTACCAAGATCAATTTTTGAGGATGGCAATACAAAGATTCTTCTCTAAAAGCAGCTGTAACATTTACCAAACACACCCACAGATCTTTATTCCCAGTCAGGAAGATTATGACTATATAGTTTGGGCTGCTATGAAGCACCAATGACAGGCAAAACAATTTCTGCTTCAAAACTCATAAATTCCTGTTGAGACACTTCCTCACTTTCCAAGGACTGTCTAGATTTACAGTTTTTACATTGTATTGCTATGCTCTTGTGTGACACAATGGCTATTAAATATGTATCCCTTTCTGTTAAATATGTATCCAATGTGCATAGTGTGTTTGGGTATACGCATATATGGCTTTCAAAAACTGCTATAAATGAAGAAGTCTTATTTCTGTGAGAAGAATCAACTGGATGTACACTGCCATTAAGGAACCTCTGAATCCTTATACCTCAAAGGATGCAAAAAAAGATATCTTTCCTAGAAATATAGCTGCAAAATCAGTCTTTCCATCACTGTGGCAGGAACTTATGCTTAAACCAGCTATAATATTGTCACAGAGTAGAACAGTTGTAAGCTTATGGCTCTTTCTAAGTAATATCCTTTGGACCATGAGCTGCATTGAAACTCCAGGCTTTCCAGAACTGAAGGGGAGATCAGTCTTCGTGAATGAGTGGGGTGGGTTAGCTTTGACTAACATCCAAATACCCCCCCAGCTGCTCATTCTCTCAGTGAGATGTTCACACATCCCCGCTCATTCATGTCCCCACAACTGATTTTATTTAACAGGAGCATAAATAGGAAGAACAGAAATGAGAAAGGTTGTGCTCTGAGACAAGAACAGGGAGATTGCTTGCTGTTACAGACACAACTTGGTGAAAACTAATTTATTGCCTATTGATTAGGGTAGCAAGAAACAGAAAAGACAAATATTGAAACAACACCTTTCCTCCTCGCTTTCCCACAGCCAACCACCTTCCTTCTCCCCTGCCTCTTCTACCAGCACCAGGAGGTATGGGGGTAATGAGGATGGAGGATTATGGTCAGTACACAGCAGTTCCTCTCTGCCGCTCCCTCTTTCTGACATCTTTCCTCCTTTCTGGCATAGGCTTTCCATCAGCTACAGTCCTTGTCAGGAAAGTCTGCTCTGGCATCAGGTCTGTGGTATCTGTGGTATCTGCTCTGGCACCTGGAGCACCTCCTCCTCCAACATTTTTGTTGAACCCAGTTGTTTCTTACTCTATTTTTCCCTCCTCCTCTGCCCATCCAGTACTTTCTACCCTTTCTTAAGGGACTCGAGCGCAAGTCCTATGAGGAGAGGCTGAGGGAGCTGGGGTTGTTTAGCCTGGAGAAGAGGAGGCTCAGGGGAAACCTCATCACTCTCTACAACCACCTGAAAGGAGGTTGTGGCCAGGTGGGGGTTGGTCTCTTCTCCCAGGCAGCTATCAGTAAGACAAGAGGGAATGGTCTTAAGCTCTGCCAGGGGAGGTTTAGGTTATATATTAGGAAGAAATTTTTTACAGAGAGAGTAATCAGGCATTGGAATGGGCTTCCCAGGGAAGTGGTGGATTCTCCGTCCCTGGAGGTTTTTAAGATGAGACTGGATGTGGCACTTAGTGCCATGGTCTAGTAACCGCAGTGGTAGTGGATCAAGGGTTGGACCTGATGATCTCAGAGGTCCTTTCCAACCTGGATGATTCTATGTTTCTTGAGTATGTTTTCCCAGAGGCACCACCAGTTTGGCTGGTGGGTTCAGCTGTGTCCTGCTCTGGGTCCACTGGAGCCAGCAAAATTCTGCTTGGGGCAAACCTTGGCCTCTTCTCACAGAGGTCAGCCTGCAGTCCCCTGCTGCCAACACCTTGACATGGTCATCCAATACAACAAGAGGTAGAGGGAGGCAGCACCACACTACCAGTTTCTGCACCAGCTGCCTGGTGTCAACACCCGCTTTTTGGGTATTTTGGTACATACCAGATTGAGCATTGATTTTTGAAACCTGCCATTTGTGAGAGAGAGAATGTCCTTGCTGGTTTCAAAAACCTGCCATGCAAACTGGGAGAAATCTAGAAATCTCTGCAGACAGCAGAAACGTAGAAATGAACTCATGAATCTGCAGTGTTAGAAAGGAAAGGAAATGTCTTTTCAAAAATGGCAAACTTATTGGCACTTCAACAGAGAACATGCAAGAATTTAATTTTCATACATTTAAATGGTTGTGCAAATTGTATGTATGATCAATACCTTGAATACCTTCCACTGTCTTCTGTCACAAGGAGCACTGAGCTCCACTGAGTCTTTTGAAGGCATCAGTGCCTCACTAGGTGAAATTTGGCAAGTGGTACTGCTATATACTAAATAGGAAACCCCCTCATCTCAGCATGATTATATCTTCTGCATCATAGCACAGAAAAATCTCAAAAATCTGAAGAACAAGATTGAGATGGAAGAGACAGCTCTGTATCTTAAAGAATTAGACATGTTTATTACAGAATTTTCTTATTCATATGAAAATACCACACAGGGAGATTAATTTCACCCTGTTTTTCAGTATTGAGCAATATTTGGAGGCATTTCAGGCAGCATTGTGGAACAAAATAAAAAGAAATAATTATTGGTCTGTGATTAAATTATTAAAATGTTGCAGCTAGAAATCAGCTTATTATTCTGTTGACTTTGAGCCCCTTTGTAGGACTGGAGCTAAAGTCTGGCCACAAAATTCTGCACTTCTGAAGACTGGGCAGTTTTCAGAAGTATGACAATGCTCAAGAAAAAATAATCTCTTTGGTTGTCCATGGGCAAACTAGAGTTTACATTTGGTAATATTCAAACAAACAAACAAACAAAGTTCTCTCCATTTTCTAGCTGTAGATACTTTCTCTCAAGAAAACCCAGGTCAAGTATGATTGCAGCAGTTTCCCAAAGGCTTTATTCTTTGCTCTGCCCTACTTTTTATTTCTTCCTCTCAAGTAATGCCCCCAGGTTTTTCTGCTTTGTTCTTACCATGATTTTGTTTCACAGTGGTCTTGCTACAGCAAATTCAAATAGTGCTACTGTTTCTCAGTCAAAACTGGGAAGGACTCTAACTACTTTAAGGTCAAGGAGAACTGAATAATCAATATCAGTAATGTTCTGGGGAGCACATATGTGGCAGATATCTAAATCCGATTATACAGAATAAAATCTTTCCAGTCCTCTCGAGTGCAACACCATACTGATCAGTGTTCAAAGAAACACACACGTCCTTTTCCAATGCCATACAGCGTGATCACTGGGTGAAACACTGACTTGTATCAGCACTGAATCCTGATACATAATTTCAAGAATAATAGCACAGAAATATAACATTTGCTTCTAAATATGTTTCCTTTACTACCTGGTTAGAAATAACAGCACTTGCACTTTTTTCTTCTCATTTTTAAATCATCAGTAGTATAAGTAATAGCCACAGAGCTTTGGGCTCAGCAAGAACAAGATAAACATTGTATACAATTTCAGGATCTTTGCGGCTTTCATTTAATGCTCAATATGTAGGCTTTGTCATCCAAACAACATTTCTGAGATGAGACCTCAGAGAGAAGGAGACGAAGAGCAAGATAAAACTTGCTGAAGGTTTCACCAGCACAAAGCCAGAGGTGGGTTATGGTGGGGTTTTGAGCTGTTTTCTTCTAAACATCTACAAAGACTGAGGCACTGATTGAATACAACTGCATTTGAAAGGCTGCTCTGAGTGCAGTAATTAGTCCTACAATCACTGCATGCAGGTGTTTAATTACCAAGGTCCCGCTAGCAACCTGTTTTTATGGATTGGCGTTTTCCTTTTATGGCCTTTCACTGATGTGTGTTCAGACTTGATGGGGGTGGTATCCTTGAGAAAGCAGATCTTTGACCTTCTGCGTTTATTTCAGTTGTCTGAAACAAGCAGGCGGAAACACAAGTGGTCACAGGCGGAAACACAAGTGGTCACAGGCGTGGACATGCCTCAGCCTGAGCATTATGATGGGAGCAAACAGGCTGTGCAAACAAAGGTTGCTCATTATGGCAGGTCCAGGGAGGAGGCAGGGATTCATGTTAACTCCTATCTCCCAGGACACACATCACTTTTAACCAGCCATGCCAAGATCAGAGTTGGAATTTCCTCTCATTCAGGGCAGCACCTAAACTGTGTGCACTCTGCAAAGTCATTTTAAAAGTTTGGTTGTTATCTCACATTGGATCAAAACCACGAGAAGGACAAACTACACTAAAAAGTTCTTTGCTAGTTTCCATAAAACAAGCATAAATGTGTAATCTGTTTTACTGCTTTAAACCATCTCTTAAGTGTCTTTAAAAATCTTGGGACTCCTTTTTTTAAACAACCATTTGCAGTCAGCTTCGCATTTCTTTCCCAGAAGTACAATTCCTATTCCAATGTTATGAACAATAGAATCTTCACGCTAAGACTGGCAACTGTGTGGTTAAAGACTGCCACAACCACCTTCACTTCCACAGCAAAAGTAACCCATTGTTTATGAGGTTTGTTACTCTCTCCTCAGGAAGGCAGACAATTTGAAAGAAACAGAGCAGTACAGTTGGGCCAGAGGAGTAAGCAATATTCTTAAAAATTTCTGCAAATGAAATCCAGTATTCATTAGCATCTGTGAGCACTCCTTATGTATTCATCTCTTCTTCCTTTCTTCCTATATATGCTGCCAGTGACCACAACTGAACTTCTGAGTTCCTTCCTCAGAGGTTCATTTCCAAGAACAGGAGGAGTATACTTCCCTGTAAACATTCACACCAGAAGTTCCAGCACTAAACTTATCACTTCCACCAGAAGTACAATACACATCTATAAAGACATTTAGCCCTGCTTTAAATGATGGTAGATCCATCACCTCCAACAGTAACTTGTCTCCTTAATTACTTTTGCTGTTGATCTAGTGCAACACACACACATTCCCAAAAATCTATCATGATGGTGTTATTCTTTGAACGAGCTTCCTCACTGCGAAAGGCTGAATGCTAATCTTCAGACCCAGTGCTCTCCTCCTTCTGTACAGGTGCAGCAAGGTTGAGCACCAGCATGTAAAGAATCATTCAAGATCTACCACAAGTCAAGTTTGCAAGTTGGCATTCCTGCGCTCCCATCTGAAGACAACAGATCAGATGGAAAAACCCATTGGATTAGATCTGGCTCTTAGATGCTCCTGCTCAGCTCATATTGCTGCTGTAGGTGCCACTGGTGTGACTATTCCCACAGGGGAAATACCACAGGGAGCAAGCCCCTGGCACATCAGACACTGATGCAGTCATCTTGCCCTTTCTCACCTTTTAAAGCATTTACAGCAAAGTTATGACCCCCACTCACTGTGTGCACAAGAACATTGGAGGCATTTTTATCAAAGGTCAGTCAAGACTAGCTCTTTATCTAAAGGATGTGACTTAATCAAATGGGAATTAATCCAGGGAAGCCTTACAAACTAAACTATCAAGGAGGCCAAATCTGACAACTTGGTGTCTCTGTCACTAGTGGGAACTTGGAGGCAGAGCTCTGAGCGTATGAAGACCATGATGGATGGACATCCAATTTACACCCCATTCCCATGCCGGCAACTTCAGGGTGCCCTGGGATGCCAGGGACAGAGGACTCTTCTCCTAGCTGTCATTGTTTGGCCCTTGGAAAACTTGGGGAAATGGTTAATGAAATCTAGGGTGTAGGCATACTCTTGATAGCCATGACATTGTTGCCCAAGAGCTGTTAATTCAAAACCTACTGCCAGAACTACTCTAACCATAAAATAAACAAAACCCACAATTGTGCATATAATGTTGGCTTTATAAAACTGCAACAGAAACACTGAAGTCTGCAGTTCTCATTTTACTCCTAACAAAACAGAGACATCACCTGGTGCTGGAAAAGGCAGAGTGACTACTGCCATGAAACTGAAGCATATGCTTTCACAGGTTTGCTCCATCTTCAGTAGCCAAATTTCCGGAGACACACAAGATACAGACAAAATGCATTTGTAGAAACGTCAGGATTAATTCTGCAGAAGACAAAAAAGTAGTGCTGTGTTTACACCCCAGACCAGCCCAGAAGGTGCCCTGTGTCTCCTCTTGTTTCAGCACCAGCCTTCATCCACCCAGGGATGTCCAGGCACAGGCTGTGACCAGGGGAGCTGCATTTGCAGAGTGTCCTTACACCACCCCTGTGTCCACAGAGCATGTGCTCTGAGAAGAGTGGGGCCGGACACAACTTGCCTGGAAATTGCTTTCTGTTGCAATAAGCTGCACCACACAAAGAGATTTGATGATGGAGTGCAGTGGAAACCTGAGCTGTCAAAGGGCTGAGCCAGGCTCACACGAACAACCTCTCACCCACGTATG
Source organism: Lepidothrix coronata (assembly GCF_001604755.1). Lineage (NCBI taxonomy): Eukaryota > Metazoa > Chordata > Aves > Passeriformes > Pipridae > Lepidothrix > Lepidothrix coronata. Next base: position 2,423,447 of record NW_016690286.1, on the reverse strand, counting down.
TGGTCACTTCCTTAACATAAGGATTTTACGTGACCTCTGTCTCTCCCGATAAAAGCAACATCTCTATTCACAAAGCAGGACCCTTGTTTTTATTCATCAAGATTTCAGAAACAAAAATACAGGTCTGAGCAATTATCCTCAGAGAAAAAGCAACAGCAAAACTGGAATGCATTAGCCATAAATGAGGCAATTAAGTCTAACCTTTGCTAACCTGGCAGGTCAATGGTACAAACAGTATGCCAGGAGTTATTTGGGTCCTATAGATGCCCTTTAAAAAGCCAATTATCTGGAAATGAGTGACTCTGTCAGCTGACAATATAGCAGTCCTTCAGAAAGTGCTGGGGGGGTGGGGGGTGGTCTGTCTGCCTAGGCCCACATGCAGTTTTACAGTATAATTGAGCAGCTCTCACTGTTCAGAGGAAGGCAAAGGTTTCTTTCAGGTCTTTGGAATTAATTACAGTGCCTCTTACTGGGGAACTGCAGGGCACGCTTGCTTGGATGCTATGTCAACATATGAGTAGGTTTCTAGGAAGTACAAAGAAAAGTACAAATGCAAAACAGAAAAGACAGGGGAGGCAGCAAGATGTATAACAGTGCCAAGTCTCAAAAACACCTGGATGAAATGAAACACAACTAACTGAGCTTGTGTTAATAAATAAAGAAAGAAGAAAGCACTAAAATGGCTGTCAGGATACATATACAAACCATGGTTATGAAGCAGTTAGGACAGGCATGCCCATTCTAGGCACTGAGGAGGAAAGGAGGGCCCGGATTTCAGTTTGGCTTTGTGAAGAAGAATACACATCTACATACTATTTCAGAAACAGCAACACATCAGTTGTGGGACTTCTCTGGGTGACATGGCTGGCCTCACAACAGGCATCTCAATCAAGGGATGAGATTCCAGGTCCCAACACAGATTTGGGATCAATTATTTTGCCTCAGCCATGATTTCATTTTCTTTTTAAGTTCATGAAACAAACTAAACCCAGGGAAGAGTTATGAATACTGGTTCAGCTACAGTCCTGACACAAAACAACACTGCCCATCTAAGACTCAGCAAGAGAGAACCAGGAAAACCTGAAATGAAGGCAATGAATGAGATTTACCTGCCATCTGTCTTCCTATCTGTTACCCTCTCCTCTCTCTGCTGTCTCCCTTACTCCCATCTTGCCCCGCTCTGTTAAGCATCCATGCCATTTGTCCTTCACTTTCACTTTCCAGCGTCCTTAAGCAGCAGAAGCTTTAAAAGGGCATTGGAGACCATGTTCATGAGATGCACCCACCAGCAGAAAAGCAACAGGACAAAAAAAAACTACTTGTAGCTCCTGACAGTAGGAAGTAATACCCTGAAGAAGAGCCAAAGTCTCTAAGAGAGAGCCTTTTGAAGCTCAGCCTTGAGGAGAAGCCTGGGCAAATGCTCTGGAAGGCTGATCTCTAAGTGTTACACCTGTGAATCAAGATAAGACCTAAGGCCCACCCAGGGAAGTACTATTTCCACCCAACTGATAAAGCTGCTCATACTTATAAGCACTACAGTTATTCACGCCGTGGCTGGCCATCTTTCTGCGCCTTCCCAGCTCCAAAAAGTGAGAAGTTTACGGCCCACAGTCTCCCCCAGGTATTCACCCCTGCTGCTCTGATTATGTCAAGGTAACAAATAAAAATCAGCACTATAAACTAGCAGTATAGATACCACCACAGGACACCAGCTACTTTAATACAATATACAAACACTGCGGGAACAGCAATGTGCCTTCTGCATGTGTGCACAGTCAGGAACTATGCTGTTGCCACTAGCACCAGCATGAAGCCAGCATGTGCCATGTGGGCACACATTCAAAGAATATTACTGCTGCTTGTTTGAGACAGGCCCTGACTATCTGCAGGATGGTCAGGGGACTCAAGATGCTCTTGAAGACTCATCTTCTTCATACCACTTCTCCCCATCTGTGCAGGATGACAGCTGGTTAACACTGGCCCCAGTGACACACAAGACCTATTGCACATGAACAGCCCCTAAAGCAGAAAGAGCATGGTGCTGCCTGGGGTTATGAAATTACACACAAAACCACTGTTGCTACTGTAGGCTCCTGCCCTTGTGTGTACTTGGCTTCACAGAACAACATGAGAGAATATGAAAATCCATAAACCAGCAGCAGAGATCAGGGAGCAAACAGATAACATCAGACCACAAAACAGTGAAGTACTGCAAAATCATTATATGCTCAATTTTGTCACACAAATTGTATGTCTACAGCTTTGGAAAACAAAACGTGACTATCACAGCATCCAAAGAAAGTAAAACAAACAGCAAAACCTTTCAATATGTATTTATTAGTTTCCCACCCCAAATTCAGATTTACAGCTGTAGACTGTTTTCTCCCAGGAGGCTGTAGAGGATACACTTCACTCAAACCCCAACAGCTGCTGGTCTGTAACAGCAGTTTCTCTGTGTTCCAGCCTGTTACACAGGTGAGCTGTACAAAAAACATCTCCTGGGGTGTTGCACATTTAATGAGCTAGGAACTCTTAACAGAAATAAATTTACAAATTTTGTACTTACTAGAGCTCTCAGTATAAGTAGCTAAAATGCATAGACCATTAATTAAGCTGCTTTTTTGGTTGATTGTATTAGCAGAACTCTCTGGTGATCTGACTACACGTTACTCTTTGCTTAATGGTAGCAACTGTTGGTGTACCTGATCTGACAACCACAGAGCTTTACAGTTCCTTTTCTGAGAAAAAGTATCTCCAGAAAAAGCAATCCTGTGGTACTTCCAATGAATCATAAGACAAAGAGCACACTGAGCTCTTCTCAGCAACACCCATCTCCTCTGATATTAACTTCCCACTCAGTCCATTTCATGCATGCCCCACTGACACTGGACCCAGCAGTTTTTTTCTTAGAAGTGCTTAAACAAGGTTCTAACAATTCATCACTGTTCCCTTTACTACCTTTTTTTCCATTTCATTAACTACTTAAGTCTGGTTTTCTCCCTCATTTACATTATCATGGCAGCAGTTTTCATACACCTCAAGCCACCTCCTGTTCAATAGTCACGAAGGTCTCAATGTTGCTACTGGCTCTGTGTTGACTCAGTCCTGCTAAGACAGCCCAAGATTAGCTCTGCTCACACTACAGGCCGGATATGTGCTTCCATCGACTTATAATGGGAAAAGCATTGGTATAGAGGGAAAAAAACTTACAATCTCTACTAAGCACTTCTGAAATCAGTAAGAGCTCTCACTCAGACCTGACCTTCAATCAAGCATACAGGACAACAACAAAAAATATGCAAAGCCTGAAGATTACTAACAAGCGCTGCTGGTAAATCTCAAATGCCTGAGACACTATTCGAAAAACAACAGAAAATGCAGAGGGCAGACCTAACCTAAGTATTTGGCATTACTAGCACTGCCAGCTCAGCAGAGCAGACTTTCTTATTTATGGATAACATGTGAATCAGCTCCTCCTGCCATTTAAGCTTTACCCTCTTCAAGAAACTAACAAAAACATGAAATCTAGAAAGAAAGAAGGCTCGTGGGAAAATAATTTTTTTATTTTTCCTTGGAAAAATGTGTTTGATTCTACCTCAAATTAGTTGGTTCTTCAGCACCTAAGAATAAATCCACCTGAAGTCATGGCAAGGCTTTTACTGACAAGCACCACAAAGATGGTGTTCACAGGTCTGTCTTCACACACATGCCTTCTAGTCTGAGATTTCTCTTCTTCCCTCTATTCTGCATTCAGTTCAGCTTCATTTCACATGGCAAAAGTGGCCACAATAGTTTAGACATCCCAGCAGTGTTGTGGTTGCACATCTAGTGTTCAGACATACTTCTCACTAGATACTATATAGAAATAAGCTTGATATTCCAAAGACTAACTTTTCAGCCTTTGTACCATTGCTTCCTTAAATAGATCTTTGCCCACAGCACATGCCTCTGCTGCTATTTTTGTGGTGCTTCATGTGATGTTAAGGATCTGCAGACCTTCAGCATCCTACCTCTCTGCTGATTCTACCCATGCACAACCAGTGCTTGCTGCCCCCTCTTTCAGAGCCTGGAGAAGTCACCCTGCTCAGAGACATTTCTTCAGCACTACTGTCCATCCAAACCTACCATCTCATGTTTAACCATCTAAATTCCCACAAAACAGCCTCTATACTTATAGACTGTTTTTTCTTACAGTCTACCATAAACACTTTTCTTCCATTTTGCTCAGTTCCTTAGATACTGCCTACACAGGAACCTGAACAGTTTTACACTGACCATCCAGTCTTTCTTACTGATTTAACCCATTCTCACTGTTCTGTGCATATTGGTCTGTCAGAGCTCATTTCACAGAATCACAGAAATAGCCGAGTTAGAAGGGACCCACAAGGATCATCAAGTCCAACTCCTGGCCTTGCACAGGACCTTCCCAAGAGTCACACATCCCATTCCTCTGTTTTTAATCTCTGTTTCCAGACATTATCAATCCAATTTTTTTTCTCCTCTTTTTAAAGGTTTAAAATATTCTTTGCTGATTAATTACATGTTGTTTTGGCCAAAGACACAAATAACAGGTCGGAATCAGTACCCTCTGATATCATAGCCTATCCCTCTTTCCTCATTTGTTAACAGGACTTGGCACCAGTGTCGTTTCAGTGCACCTACTCCATTTCCCATGGTAATTAATGTCCATTCATGAAGTCCTCCTACTGCTTAAACTCCCAGAGGACTGTGTGGGAAGTCAGTGTAAATGAGTCCTTAAATCCAACTGCAAGAACAACTTCCAGAAGATGCATGGACAATGGTGTTAAATACTCTCATAAGTGAACAGTTTCGACCTCTCCCTGGAAATCTCACAGCTTTAGAACAGGTACTGAGCAGTCCTGTCACCTGGAAGAGTTAAACACACCTTGGCAATGGGTAGCAGGAGGTACCTCGAGTACCAGGAGGGAGAAAACTGGTAAAGGGAAATAAAACAAAAAACAAAAACCACTTTATCTAAAAGACACTTAATCAAAAGCAAACGTTAATAGCAATCCCCAGAAATCAAAGTGCTCCTTCAAAGTAATGTCCATGGTGACAATTAAACTGGAGGGGAAAACTTGATACAACATAAGGTTTTAGAACTGTAACAAACTTCTCTGTTTAGGTCTATGCTAAACACAGTTTGCCTGCTTTCATACACAAAAAGTAATCAAGAAATGGAATTACTTCTATTCAACTGTTTGGGTTATTCTTGCCTCACAGTGCTGAAACAAACACTGAACTCCCTATTCATTCCTCCCAACAAAACCAAACCATTGCCTGTGTGTTTCCACACTCAAACCTGGAATAAAAATAAGGATTCCACACACTCCTTGTGCAGCCTCTACAAAGAGACTCTTTTTCTTGGAGTAAGTTACAGTAATATGGATATTCTAAGTCAGAGACTCAGCAAACAAAAAAAGCAAGAAATTATTTCTTTCTCTTTTATGTACTGGAAAGGCAGGCCAAAAGGTTTGTTTTGCTTACTGTAAGACTTCTTGTTTAGCATTTTTGTTAACAAAATTTAGGGATGTTGAAAATGTTACATCTTTACTCCAAAACAATCCAGAAATACCAGGTACAAAATAGGGTTCTAAACGTTTAGCATTGACAGCTTTTCTTCCGTTTGCTAGGATTTTAAGGTAAATATATTTTATAGACAATCTACAAAAAAGAATTGTAAACAGTCTTAAAACAAAGAATCCCCCTACCTCAGTTAATCAAATTCTTTTGCTTATAATGAATGATCCTAGTAGTACTCTATTGTTTTATAAAAAATGGGGTATGCAAGATAATTTCAGAATATGAAAGCAAACAAAAGCAAAAATTCTAGATGTCATTTTAACACTATTAGAAGGGCAACAAAAAGTTTTCCCTTTTGTAAGTGATTACATCAGTAATTTAGGAGCTGCACCATCATTTCCAAACACATTATCCACCACAGGAAATTTCAATTACATTAGTTATTAAACCTAATTAATTAAAGTTGCATCATTTCTACACAGGTGCACTTGTTTTTGTTCAAGGGAGCCTTACTTGCTCTTGCTCCTTTTTCTAATCAGCCTAAGCAAAATCAATATATGAGAGCTGATACTGCCTGTTGGTAGTTGAAGGAGGAATTCCAATTCATTTAGTTACAGTTAATTTGGAAACACTTTCTCTGCTACCGTAATTGCCTTTTTCTCTTACCTGAGAATCAATCATTTGACTTGATTATGGGAAGGGGTGGGGGATACATCCTTTCACTCTTCACTCTACAGTATTTAATTACTAATTAATGTTTTCCAGGTAACATTTTTAATGAGGAAAAGGCAAACTTAGATGATATCAACTTGTCAGAGCTTGAGGAAAACCTCCTGTCACACAAAACGGCCGTGGCTGTTTGGGCAACACCAAGAACTCCCACAAGCTGCCCCGCACAAGGCCTAACACAAAAACGTTTGCCGTAGTTTTGACTCATCTTCCCTCTCTTCCCACTCACATCCCACCAGTTTTTCTAAGTTTCTAGTTTTTAATTTAGCTCTTCCATTCAACAGCTCCTTCAGATTTCTCTTGTGTCTCCTACATACATTCCTTGTCCCCTTTATACCCTCTCTTGTCCTTCTCTCTCTTTGGCTCCTGTCTTCTGCCATTTTTGCCCCAAGACCATTCCCAGGTACTTGAAAATGTGACTGCTCAGCAGTGAAGCAGAAAGGGAAAACCCAGGCACCAAGGGAACCTTACTGCCTAGGCCTAACCTGAAATAGACTGACATGGGAGCAATTAGAATGTAATTTTATGTAATAAGATGATTTATTCATTAGTACTAGGCAGGGATAAAAGCTTACAGCTGATGACAGAATCAGGTTTGTTACAGCTGTCAGTTCCACCAGCAAAATGTATTAGTCATTTAATTTCTTTTTTTTTTTACCCCCAAAAGCATCCTATAATTACATGTATGTGCCCCTCCTCGTAGAAGGAGACTTTGTACAGAGTTCTTTATTTTCATAATGAAAGAGTGACAATTAAAGTGTCATGAGATGATTGGTCTGTCAGTGAGTCTGATTGATCCACGTAGTACAAAAAAATATTAAAAAAAATAGTAAAATATTGGACTCAAAATACCTATATTTCTTCATAGAAGGAAGAGTAATAAGTATCAGTTACTTGAAGCATACTCTTAGCCAAGAGATCTATACAAATATTCAGATGGCTTCTTTCAAGGACAGCTGCTTTAACAGGAGTCAGCTCTCATTTCTTTCCCGCTTTCAAAGCAATTTCAGCATAGAAGTCTGATTACCAACATCTAAAGCATTTTTAAATTTGGCCTTCTAACCAATACTGATTAGTTTCAGCAAAAGATTACCATGAAAACATCTGCACCACTGATGGCACGTGGAAGAGAATAAGAACAACAAAGCTTTGGTTCACCATCTCAAACACCAGCCACAAGGCCTGAGACTCTGCTTTGTCTTTCAGTGATCACAACAGGGGAGCACACTTCCCCCTTTGGAGTAGCTCCTAGGTAAAATTCACATTGGATAGGAGTACTCAAGGCCTGTCCCTTTCCTTATCTGCTGGAGAACAGGAATGCTTAGCCCTCAGCAAAACCATACCTGAACACTGATTCAGTTCTTAGTGGGACTTAGCTGGCAGTAAAAGGGCAGAAAGGACTCTTGCCTAGTACAAAGTCTCCTGGGTCACTTCACCCTCCCCCTACTTCCCATCTGCCCTTCAAGGATGTGGTGTTCTTCAGAATATGAAATTACATATTAGGCACCAAAAAGGGTGCTTATCACAAAAACGCTAATGATGTTTTCTAATCATCACCCCAGAATTTTGCACTTATTTCACATAGCAGCATTTTGAGGAGGTATGAGGCTGCAAACCCTTCCTCCTTCATAAAAATCAACAAGTACAAATACAGTTTCCAACAGGCATTTTACACAGTTGTTACAGAAAAAATTGTAAAGGCTTTGCCATCTGGAAAAGTTGAACCAGGAGAAACTGATTTTAATTTTTTCCAGAAAATCACAGTATTTCTTGTGCATATGTAATTTGGGAATTACTACAGGAGCCATATATATGTTAATGCTGTAGCTCAAAAGAAAACACATATGCTTTATCCATACTGTTCCACTCTGGGTCTGCAACACAACATGCATTCCATTTCTGTGCAGAACTCTAGACACTCCCAATACCTTTATCCTCAATCAAATTTACATGTTCATGGGTCAACACATTGATGTAAAAAGCAGAACAGAACCTAGTTAGGTATTAGACCTCTGTCACACAGGATTTGCAAAGCTTTGATTACACAGCAAGGGAAGCACTGAACTGGTCCCAGTTCAAACCTCTAAAAACATCTGATCCAATCCACTTACACTCAATAGAGCATTTAGACATAGACTTAAGTGCATTCTTGATGTAAAATCTTTCTGATGAGATGGGAAAACATCGCACATTCAGGAACAAAGAGCTGGGAGGGATTAGTCTATACCTTGAGTTCACCGCCTATGGTGGACTTAGACCAGTGGTGCATACTCTAAATAAACTCAGAACAATTTTTAGGATCATATCAGATGACTGAAAACTCTTCCAAGATAAATGCTACCCTGATTGTATGAGTGCAGTGAATAGAAAAATGCTCATTGCCAAGACTGCCTCAACAAATGAACTGTGAGCGAAGGGAGATTTAGGTGTCTATTTATACAATTTAATGCCTGCAAAGAGTGAGGTGGGTTTCTTTACCTTCTCCTGGATCAGGATTCCCCCTCAACATTTGATCTTCAGGTTTCCTGAGAAAGAGGCTAATAGCAAAAATTCAGTATGAGCTAATGGTCTAAAACATTCTCTTCTAGAATGCTCGGTACATCACTCCCTTTAAAAAACAAGTCTGCTTGCGTCATATTTGTGTATTATTATTAATATTACTCCTACCAGGGACAGCTGAACAAAAGCAGGAGGTGTATTTCTCAGAAGTTCCCCCTCTTCTGTTGCTTGTTTCTCTGGCTGAAGGCAGCTATGACTAGATCACGGTAACTACCTTTGCAGCAGATATGCCAAACAAGCACAGCAGAGGGAAATCAACAGCAGATTATGACCTGTATAGAAAGAGACCTTGTTTTCATAGTCAGGTACTGTTTGTAAAAAAAGAAGAGGTATAAAAACAGCCTATAAGATTTGCATAACACCTCTCAAAGGACAAAGTCAGTCCTATTTTGAAGCAGATAGTCGGGAGACAGTTGTGTCCCATATGAATACTGATATATAAATGCAGCTCCCTGCCCAGCCCCTCCCTGCCCAGCCCGATGACAATTTACCAGCGGGCATGTGGTATCTGGCAAGTTGTAGTGGGTTGACCCCAGCCAGATGTCAGGTACCCACTAAAGCCACTCTCTTCACTCTCCCTCTGCAATTGGACAGAGGAGAGGAAAAAAAACAGCTAAGGATTAATGAGCTGAGAAAACAACTGGGAGAGGTCAGTTACTGATTACCTTCACAGGCAAAATAGACTCAAAGAGGAGATAGTACTTAAATTTATTACTAACAGGATAAGAGCCAAAGAACAAGAAATAAAATAGTCTTAAACACACCTTTCCCCCACCCCCCCTTCCTTCCATGTTCTCCCTCCTCCCCCCCAGTGGTGAAGGGGGACTGGAATGGGGGTTGCAGTCAGTTCTTTTTTCTCCCCTGCTCCTGTGGGGTCCCTCCCATGGGAGACAGTCCTTGGTGGACTTCTCCAGCGTGAGTCCATTCCTCAGGCAGCAGTTCTTCCCAAACTGCTGTCCCATGGTCACTCCTCCATGGGGTGCAGTCCTTCATGAATGAGCTGTACCGGCGTGGGCCCCCACAGGGGCCACAAGTCCTACCCAGGATAAACCTGTTCCAGTGTGGGCTTCCCTCTCCACGGGCTGCAGGTCTCCAGCAGGACCCTGCTCCATCTTGGGCCTCCCACAGGGTCACAGCCTCTTTCATGCATCCACCTGCTCCAGCAGGGGCTCCTCCATGGGCTGCAGGTGGGTCTCTGCACCCCGATGGTCCCCCATGGGCTGCAAGGGCACAGCTGCCCCACCATGGTCTGCACCATGGGCTTCAGGGCCTCAGCTCTGGCACCTGGAGCACCTCCTGCCCCTCCTTCTGCACTGACCTTGGTGTGTGCATTGTTGTTCCCATGTTCTCACTCTGCTCTTCCCTGGCTGGAATTCTTTCTGCGCAACAACCTTCTGTTCTTAAGTATGTTATCACAAGTGTTACTATTACTCCTGATTGGCTTGGCCTTGGCCAGCAGCAGGAAGTCCATCCTGGAACTGGCTGACATTGGCTCCACCGGACAGGGGAAGCTTCTGGCAGCTTCTAACAGAAGCCACCCCTGTACCCCCCCCCCCCCCCCCCCCCCGCTACCAAAACCCAGCCACGGAAACCTGCTACACAAATCTTCCTCCATGCAAGATAAATAGAGAGTGTACTCTAAATAGAATGTTTTCCAATAGGATGAGACATCTGTGGGTGTTTTCAACCTTGTATCCAAACAAAGCTCAGTACCTTACTAATCATATACTCCTAACATTCTGGCTACAAAAGGCAGTTGCTGCTTGGAGCAATGCATTTCACAGCCGGCTAAGGGCAACAGGTCTTTGCATAAAATAGATTAAAATTTTTTTTACATTATTTAGAGATGTACTGAACAAGACTTTACAATTTATAAAGCCTTTTGCTGATGTCATCCTTGAAAGTAGAACCTATTAATTTGGGTTCTGCAGGTCTCTGCAAATGTCAGATTGCCTTTGGTACAGAGCAACTTGCGTGCAGATTCCAATAAAGGAAAAATGCCAGCCACTTTTTAAGCTTCTTGAGGTTGACACATCTCAATTGCATGCAGTTAACCTAGGTCTCCTTTCCCTACCCTCTGCAAAAGAGCATTTATGACACAGGTTTCTTCCTTTTAATTTACCCACTTCAAGGTACTCTTGAGTTCACACATTTTTTTTTGCTGAAATGAACCTAACTAATAATGATGGCTTAAGGCAAAGTAATACATTAAAAAAGAATACAAAAGACAGAGCCAAGTAGAACAGAAAAATAGTTATCCAGCCCATCTTCCACCCAATAGTAGTTACACATACCTGTGTCATTCCTGCCAGACAATTATCTTATCTCACTACTGGAGGTTTCAAGCCTTCCTAAACTATACATTGCAGAGTTTAATTAAGCTGAATTAGAATGGGTTTTTTTTCCCCTAATATCATAGAATCATAGAATGGTTTGGGTCAGAAAGTATCTTAAAGATCATCTAATTCCAACACCCCCTGCCTTTCACTAGACCCGATTGCTCAGAGCCCCATCCAAGCTGGCCTTGAACACTCCCAGGGATGGGACATCCACAACTTCTCTGGGCTACCTGTTCCAGTGCTTCACCGCCCTCAAAGTAAAGAATTTCTTCCAAATATCTCATCTAAACCTACTCTCAGTTTGAAGCCTATCTAACTTCCTTTGCTGTAAAACTCAATCCTTTAATGCTCAAAGGGTAGAAGTAGGAATAACAACTCTATATTTCACCTCTGTTCTAGGGTTTTACCTCTTTGAAGAATTAAAAACCATCCACTCTTTACCCAAGTCTTTTTTCTCGCCCACAGATCCAGGTTTGCAGGTATCTGTTCCTCTCTGAACTGTCTCTGATGAGTTTTTATTCTTCCTTTTATGTAGGATGTCCAAATCTGGAAAACATACCTTGGCCAAGAAAAGAGGTTCCCCATTATTTTACTGAAAAAAGAGATCATAGCAAAGAAGTCATCAGAGGTGTTTCAAGTCTCAAAAAAACCCTGTCTTCTCCAACAAATTTATGCCGAAGCTGCTTGGCACTTAATTTGATAAAGCTAACTTTCCCTGTTTCTGAGGCTACTATCATAATCAGTGCATGGTCAAAATACATGATTTTCCATATTCTTTAGAAGTGACCCAATCTTGTACAGCAACTTACACATATGGAAGTGAGTTCTCATACTAAGACTTATAAAAACAATGAAAAAAACTAGAGATATTAAACAGTGGCTGACAATTCATTGATCATTCCAGAATTAACACAGCTTTTCTGATGGCACAGTTGAACCACTTTTCACAGAGCCCCACAGAAAAGAGATGTAGGTGAATTAGACGAAAACTGAGAAGCAGAAGTCCCAGAGGAATCTAAATACAAACACCAGAATGCATACAGGTATGCATGCAAGTACAGGATAGTTTCATCTCTCCTTAGCAGTGGATGGACATGTGGCAGGGGAGCCTGAAAGCATTTTATAAAAACAAGGTTTGGGTCAGTGAAAAGTGACACTGTATCTCTACCTACCTATCTATATAAAGACTGATCTTTTCTGTAGGGCTTTTCAAACTTCAAAATAAAGTTAAGTAGGTGGTAGGTATTATGGCTGGTATGGCACATAGAAAGAGGGGACATTCCAAAACAAATCACACCCCTTGAGGATTTTAAATTGAAAGTGAACCCACAGAGAGTAATGGAAAGAGTAAATTTTCTCTAATTAAATTAGAGGCATCAACCATTCAAGGGCCTGACAGTACTTCTGTAGTAGCCCTGACTTAACATTAAGCAAATGCTGATTGCTTCCAGCTTAAGTCAGCCCAGGATTGCTCTGTAAGTGTCTGTGCACTGATCCATGGTGGTAGGTCACCTTCAGTAAATGAACAAATGCATTTCAAAACAATTTGAACAAGTGTAAATTTTAGATTGAGATAGTAGTCATTTGATAATCTGAATGCCTTAATCAGCTACTGCTCCACGGAAACACAGGAGGTTGTTTTGCAGATTTAAGAGGTCAGAGGGACAAATTTACTACGTATATGTAGGAACAATCAAACCTCCATTCTCTCCTACAACCGGGGTGAGATAAGAGGATTCTGACACCTTACTGTTGAGCTATTTATCTGATTGCACCCTAAAAAAAGAAATGAATAGGCTTATGAATCATAAAACGATACTAACTGCAGCGAATGATGGAATTCATGACTCAGGCTACTAAGATTACCACATTTCAAATTATACTACTTGCATTTCTTTTATTTATTGCTTTGCAATATAATTTGTAGTTACCATCAATTAAAAAACAGTCATAAATGGAACTTCTAAAAGATAAAAAATTAATCATGATTTTGAGCCAAAAAGCAAATAAAAATGTCAAAAGTTTAATTTTACAAATGCCCTGAGGCATAGTAGTAAGATATTAACACTACATGCTGGTCTGTCAGCATGCTCTGACTATAAAGTTTTCAATACACTGAGTATTCAGTAAAAGTTCAGCATTTTGGCTTGTCTAACAGCATTAATGGGTTGTTTCCTGACAGTGCGTTCTTGCAGAAGACTAAAATGGTAGCTTCTGGTAGAGTTAAGACCAAGAGGAACTAATACTGCCACCCATGCTTTAAAATAGTATAGACAGTACAGACCCTAGCAAGTACTCTTCAGATGTACTACTTAGAGCAAGTTTCAGTGCATATTACTTAAGCTTCTTATCAAAACTTGTCTTCTTTTTTTTTTAGAGAGACTTTCACTGAAACAGAAATACCCAGGAAGGAAAAAGAGGTGTTCAAAACCAAAGTCGCTGAGTTCCCCACACCCTTTCTATCTGCAGCAGTAGAAATAGGCTATAAAGAAGAGTGAGGTTTTTGATTCTATATTTAAAGATAGCTCTTCCCTAGTAAAACACTGGGACAATCTGCAGCAGACATGCAGACAAGGCTGGAAGCCTATTAAGTTGGAGAGGAACAGGCCACTTCCTGACAAATCACCACAACATACCCAAACGATCGTTCTCACAGTTTATGCCCATTAGCACTCATGTTACTTGCAATGGCACTATGAAAGAAATAACAGTATCTCCAACAGAATACCAGCACCAAAGCGTTCCCACCCTCTACAATAGTGACATTATGTTTGTAGAGACAACATAAGGAATTAAGTACTGAAATAGAAAGGCTGTCAAGTCACAGCAACTGAACCATAAGGCCCCGATAGCAAAAGTGGTCCCAAAAGCAAAACAGCTTTGCAGATCACTGTAATACAACAAAGTAAAGCTCTATATTTCAAAAGAGTATTAGGAAAAAACCATTAAGGTAAACATACTGTTGTCCAACTACAACAACTTTGAGATATTTTTTTCTTTCATGAGATGCATTGGAAACTGTGGCCTTAACTGCTCTTGCAAGTCACAACCAGCCATCAAAGAGAGGTCGGCATTGCTTTTGTGAAATCACCATTTTGACAGTTATCTTAAGTTAGAAGGAAGAGAAGTTGCTTATGGAATAGAGTTGCATTTCCCAATAGCAGTTTTCAACTTTAACCAAAGTTCTATGAGGAAAAAAAAAATAAGTTTTTCAAATAACTTCCAATTCCAGCAGTCTTCACCTCCTGATATGGAGGTCAGTGGGCTTTTCCTTTGGAGTATTCACCCAGCTTTCATCACAGTAGTTGGACGAAAGCATCTTCAATCTATTAGCTCCAAAGGAATTCTCCTAGTTTCTCTCCTGAGGGAGACTAAATCGATCCTGTAAACTGAAATACTTGTACACAAAGAAATCCTCTGAGTTGTGCTGGCCATACACATTCACATTGCATGTGACTTTTTTGCTGCACAAGGCTTCTTGTGTGTTTGTTCAGTATTTCAGCCGGTAGGGCTTGCACAGCTTGCAATTTACCACAGTTACACAAAAACTGCATAAAAATTTGAAGTGTGCTAATTACCACTTAAAAATCCTTCTACAAAATTTCAAGACTGTCTACCGGGTACATAACTCTTTTTCAACTCCCAGAATTGTTCCTGTGTCTACTCTACTGTTGCCTTGGCAGGGCAAGACTGGGGGAGCAGACAATAACTTAATCCACCCCAGTGTGCGCTAGGCAACACTATTAAGAACTTGCATTTCACAGATTTTCAGGTTCTGGTAACACCACAAGAGACTGTCTTTGAGAACAACAGAAAAACTTTATTACCAGAGTGAAAGAAGAAAAGTGCTCAAGAATTTAGTTAGAAAGACAAGCTGCAGCAATGCACAGAGTGCTTGGTAAGTGCTGGAGTTCCCTCAGCCCTGGAACTAAGTACATGTCACCGTGTACTAATCATGAAGCTGCAACATGCACTTTTACAGCATAGGTGTCCTAGGCCACATCTGGAAGACAACAAAACCAAAGACAGACCTGGCATGGGCAAAATCTCCTGTTGAGTCATCTAAAGGAATATAATCTTGCATCTTAAAGCCCAAAATGTGCACCATTTTCTTTCGCTTCAAATAAGGACTCTTTCTCCAGAGCTGTCAAATCTGCCAGTACCCAGTATATTGATGCCAGGTGGTACATCTCTTGGCTTTGCCAAAACACCAGGTCATAGAGTTGGAAAAGGAGATCATAAAGAAGTCAGAGTGCTGCTATTAAACTT
This sequence comes from Lepidothrix coronata, assembly GCF_001604755.1. Taxonomy (NCBI): domain Eukaryota; kingdom Metazoa; phylum Chordata; class Aves; order Passeriformes; family Pipridae; genus Lepidothrix; species Lepidothrix coronata. The sequence continues at coordinate 2,408,007 of NW_016690286.1, read as the reverse complement.
GCCATACCATATTCAGAATATCAGAAATTTCTAGTCCACACTGGGCTGGTCAAGATGAGACAGAACAGATCCAGTCTGCTTGAGTATGCTACCAATTGTTAAGGTTGCAAGGAAGTTGAATAGCTGGAAGTTCACAGTGAAGAAAGGTGTGTCAGGGAGTTTTGGTAAGGTTTCCCATCTCTGCTCTGCAGCAAGTGGAAGGGAGTCTCACCCACAGGCCTGAGGCAGCTAAATGGCTACTAGTAACACAGCAGGTAAAAAATGCAAATCATCACATCTTCACACAGCAGGTCACATCTTGTTTCTCCCCATATATTAATAACATACCTTACAGTTTTAACACAGAGGTGCCAGTCAGAAAGGATTCTAAAACATATTTTAGAAAAATCCAATTCAAATGGTTTTAGCGTAGGCTTCCACACAGTGTGATCTTTATGTACTGCAGTCCCTGAATCTAAAGCTGCCAAAACCCAGATCCAGCACCTGAACCCATGAGCTCTACCACATGTCATAACAGCAGCTTTAGGACAATTTGACAATTGTTTTTGGTCTATCTAGCTGTAGTGTGCCAGCTGGGAAAAGCACTTTCCAAGACAACTACCGCAGGAGCTGTGGCATGGTGCATTATCTTAGTGCCTGTCAGTACGCACCCAGAAATCTGAGGAGAGTTGTCATGAGGGTTTTAAATTATGTGAATGAAGATTTGACTCTCAAACATCCACTGTGGTCAAGAAAGTCATCAACTTGCAAGCTACTCGACTCCTGATTTTAAATCAGTTTCCTTACAAACTGAGGAAATGAAGTGACTGCAAATGAAATCAATCTTTGTTCATTTAGGGGAACTTCTTGAGGCAATTACCTATGAAGGAATATAATTCAATCTGCAGGCTATACAAACTTGCAGGAAAAAAATCGTTAAAATACTAGTGAGTGCTGACAAGTAGGACTCTGTACTAGCAGAGAGCTGCTTTGAAGTATAAAAGACCACACCCACCCCAACCCTTCTCAAAACTACACAGGCACTGGTGTTAAATACTAAAGGAGTGAGCAGCAAACAACTTGGAAAGATGTAGTAATATTATCATGGATGTTAGTGTAAGCATGAAGATTAAGAGGCGGTGAACAGAACAGCAGGAGTCTCCAGAACTGATTGGAGATGCAGCATTCAGAACCAGAGGAGTAGTTCCCCCAGCTCCACCCAAACCATGGAGATAAGAAATGCTGATGTTCTCCCAACCTGCTTAAAGATCTCCTCTTCCCAAAGAAAACCAGCCTTATACCAGGTCTGCAGGCTAGTTTAGGTAGAGGCAGAGGAAGTGATGACAGGTATCTGAAGACTTTGTTACCAGATCTACAGCCTAGAACGCAATGGTAGTAGCCGACTTGGGTATGACATTGTGAGCAAAAGCCAAGGCTGATATGAAGTCACAACTGGTGAACACCAAGGTGAGTGCACAGAGAACACGAATCTGAACAAGTAATGAAGATAACAGTCCTCATGAAAGAAAGTTGTCAGCACCTGGAGCTGGACCTGCTGGTTTATCATTAAAGGCATGAGTAAGTAAGAAGATATGAGTGTCTGGGGCCCATGACAGTGACTGAATGCCTTGCTTCCCCCCTGACAGGCCCCCACCATCCTGGTCTCTGCAAGGACACTGCTCAAAGCTGCAGAATGCTGATACCAAGGAAGACTGAGGCAAGTTTCCTTTGGGCTTCTTAGAAGAAGCAGCAAGTGAGAAAAAAGGCAGATGGTTCCTACAGGATCATTTCAACCTCCCCTCTCTATCCTCCAAGTATCACCTTCTAGCCATAAGAGATGCAGTTGAAGGAGCTGTGTCTTGAACTACATGGCAGGCAGTTCCTTACCATAGATCAGTATTCAGCTTTGGCAACATGACCCTCAACCAACCTATTTTCTTAAGGCTTCCGGCAAGTAAGAAATGAAAAGAAAGCCAGAGCTACAAAATTACCATAGAAAATGTCAAAGAAGAAACAAACAGAACTAGTGACACTAAAACTGTAATCAGCATTTAATTTAAATGGAAAAGGCTCACACGTAACAAAAGGTTTCATATTACTTACAGCTGGTGAAGAGATTTTGAAGGGTCTGCAATTTTTTTTTTTTTTTAATCAAGCATACACAGAGACTTCTGGTTTCAGAAAACCAAGAAGGTTAACAATTTGGGGATTTAAGTACACTCTAGGTTGCACGGGCTCTGAAGCGGGAGAACTGAGCAAAAATTTATTCTAACATATGTTACACAGCATGATACAAACCTTCAGGTTAGTCTTCTAACCTCTCTTCAGTATTTAACATTAATTAAAATTAAAGTTAACATTTTATTAATGGTGAAAGACTGCAATCAGTATTTGGAAAGCATTCCACAAAACTTTTAAACTGTTCATATTCACTGACAAGGTATTATTCCTGTGTGATTTCTGTAATGAAAATATTAACTGAAAATTCTATATAAAAATACTTTTAACAAAGGTTTTATTATCATTGGTTATACACACATTACAAAACTCAAAAAATAATTAAATTGAATGAAAAGAGGATGAAACATCTTACATGCTATTCCATATAAGAAAACTAATTTGTTTAAGGATAGAAAACCAAGTCTAATATCAGAGGTCAGTCTGCCAAGGTGGTGTCTTCTATCCACTGTGGACCGTATTATTGTACCTGAGGACTCCCCGATTCCCCTGGTGCTGCTGCTTGCCTATTACATACTGCATTTTTACATTCTTCATCCGACAACAAGCCGCTTCAGTAATTCCTCTGCAAAATAGCAGTCTGCCAACAGTGCTGTCCAAGAGCAACACCCAGAGGCTAAATATACTGCTACAGCAACACTGTGCATTCTGACCAGTTTCTTTCTGAGGAGCACTGAAAACCTTCATAAACAACAATTTCCTGTAAAGATAAAGAGCTGACAAAACTCTTTCAATAGTAACAACAACAACAACAAAGTGTTGTCGGCAAACAAACCTTTTCATGAAAATCACACCTTTGTAGCTACTGCAAACAAGATTTAAGAACAGATGATCTATACACACAGTGATGTTGAGTAAATAAGCAGTAGTTTTTGTTAATGTGTGTGTATAGTATTTTGGCTGGCAGCAGCACTGCAAAGGAGCAACTAGAAGGATGACTGCTCTCTACAAAGCCAATTCCATTTTTCAAAAGCAGAAAGGCAGAAAAGAGGAAGGGTGCTCACCATTTCTTTCACCAGTTCTCAAAGCAGTACACTGTTTTTTTCCTTAAATCCTGAAGGCAGTTGCTGTGGGAACAACTTGTCTATGCGATAACAACAAAACTCCAGCAAAAAAACCCTAGAGCATCTTTAAGAGGAATATGTTATCTGGAATCAGAGCATGAAGAGGGATAACTGGATACAAAAACAACTCACTAAAGCTTCATCTTAAAGATCTCTGGCATCTAACAAGACTAATTTCTTTAAATTTAAAGCCTACATAGAGAAAAAGAAAAAGGCCGACAAACTAAGAATACAATGAGTAATATCACACTTATCTCCCCAAACACTTAATTAGAATAAAATATACTTAAAAGAAAACACAGTGAAGACTGTATAATCACAAAACATGATTGCACCTACCTAACCTTTTATATTTTGAGATTTCAGATCAGGTCAATGATTTCAAAACCAAACAAAACCAGAAGTCTCAATCAAATACCTGATGGAAAAGTTTCTCATCTATTAAGCAGAGTTTGCTCCGTTCTCCTCAGTTGATCACTTTTTTTTTTCCTCATGTCTTTTCTCAGAATCATGTTTTTTATGGGGCTCATACTCTTTACCTGCTTGCAGTGAAACTGGAATTGTATCTACTACAAGGAAGCAATCATTCCTCAGCACCTGCTCAGGCATCAGTCTGTTAGAGTAGAACAAATTCAAGAGAAGAGATTTAACTTTATCATCCTACAGAGGGAGAAGGATTTCATAAGTAAGCAAAACAAACTCGATTACAAATTAAAACCAAGCATTTGATGAACACATCTTCTAAGTGCTTAGGGCTCAAAGCCTTCACAAGATGTTGTGCCATAGCATTCCCAACAGACAGCAGCATTGACAGTCATAATGCTCATTAGCAACAAAATACAATCAAATGTTCAGCTCTAGGTCTGTCAGTCTGGTGCCAGTAGATTTCACAGAAAGCATAAGGTTTTGAAATTTTTGAAATAAATTCACTGAACCACTATAAATTACAGAAATACTCAAACTGGTCTTTCTACTGAGAAGGAACAAAACAGGTGCCATTCACCTTCTATAACTTCATCTTTTAATTTTTGTCATACTGTTTCATCACTGTACAGGAGCACAGGGGGAAAAGAAAACCAAAGTAACAGGCTCTAAATCAGCAGCAGCTATTCTGCTATTAACCCATCACTTACACTTAGGCTCTTTGGATTTATCAGAAGAGATTATGTGCCTAAATACTTAGCACATTAACAGCACTAGACTCCATAGACAAAACACAAATCCACAGCTGCTACACATATGCTTAAGCATCAGCTGTTGAGCAAGAAAGAGAACACACTGGATTTGGACAAGGGGACTACAAGAAAGACAATCTCAAATTCTGATCTAGAGATCTAGGTTACTAAACCTCAACTGGAACAGAATCTTTCCATAGGAAGGCTTGCTTGTTCACAGTCTCCAAGCCAGCAACTCTTCTGACCAGGGTCAATATTAACAGCAAAGCACAAGATACCTGTACACCGCTCATCTATCCCTCTTTCACCCAGACAGAAGAATCACTGTGAAGCAAAGGAACGTACACAAGTAGTCAAAAACTTGAAGACAGAAACAAGCAATTTCCAATTCTTTCACTAATTATCAGAGTGACTCTGGAGAATTAGTCAATCCCCAAATAATCTGAAATCTGGGTTAAAAGATGGGATCTGAAAACTGTTGATCTTGCAGGTATAAAGGGTTGTTCAATATTTGTAAAACATTTTAAATACTCAAAGGAAAATCTCTAGTTAAGGGGATGTGCAATGAAACACCGGATTGAATCATGACTACATACTTCCTCTGTAAAATAAAGTGAGGAAAATCTGAGCACTTGAAGAGCTTGAAAAGCTTTGTACTTGTGTATTTGCATTTCAAGATACTGTCAAATGTCTATCAACAATAAATATCACCTTCTCACACTTAGGAAACTGAAAATTGATTCCACAAGGAATACTGCTGTAGGACAACATTTCATCTTCTTTACTCCATTTCATTTTGTTTGATCTTACTTACTTTTTTTTTTCAAATACACAAAACTGAATGCTGAAACACTCTGAACATTGAAGGCTGACATAGCTAAATGAGTGGCTGCAAGATCTTTCCACTAGACATTACCTTTCCTCAACAGTTACCTAACATTAATATCCCAGTTTTAAAGCTTTATGTTATCTTCCTGTGGCAGTTTTGCATTTGTTGAAAACAACAAAAATTTTTCTAGTTGCAAGTGTGCAATTCCTCTGGGCACGAGATTGAGATGGAAGGGAAATTACGGTCTGTCAAGAGCCTGCAGATGGGCATGGAGATTAATTCCGAATAAGCTGATTATAGATAAAGCACTTTAAAGCAAAATAGATTTTCCCCAAGAACTGGGACAAGGATTAACAGCCAGAGGTCTAAAAGATTCCCCAAGAAACAGCTGAAAGATATTTATTAGTACTACATTTCTTAGTAAAACCCTCATCTGTATTTCTGAGAACTGCAGGCAACACAGATTGCTTACTGGTGGACATTAGTGGTGAGGCACATGCATGTACATGCATGCAGGATGAATCCTTAAAAACGAAGTAAAAATCCAATGCTGCTTCTTTTTATCAGGAGGAAAAAAAAATCAGAGAAATGTGCTCTTGTTAAAAGCTGTAATATTAATTCATGCCTGCTAAAAACAATACCAACTAAATTAATTAATTTTTCTTGAAACAAAAGCAGCTGTTTGCACTTCAAAAGGTACCTGTTACAGAAGAATACAGAAATATAATGCCCTGAAACTGGCCATTTAAACTTTGATTTGTATCCTTCAGACTTTATTTGTAAAGCATTGTCACAGCAGAAATTTTATGGAAACCAGAAGTGAGCCGACAAGTTTTAATGTCCCAAGAAATCTTTCCTAATTCCTTAGACAACTAAGTTTCCCTTATACATGAAAGAAAGTTAGGGATTTTTAGTATCTAAGGATTATTATGCTTAATCCTGAATGCTGCACTGGGCAAATGGCTCTGTACAAATTTTGTGAAATACATTTAAAACCCCCTAGCTGGCCCTAATGTTCAATCATGAAGTACTGAATCTTCTTCCCTACAGTATTGTGTGTTTCATGAGAGTCACTTTATTTTTAATTTAAAAAAAATCAGGCAACTGTAATGAGCTATAAGATGCACATTTACAGGATCACCTTTCTGCTCAAATTTAAGAACAGATGATATATACACACAGTGATGTTGAGCAAATAAGCAGTACTTTTTGTTAATGTGTGTGTATAGTATTTTGGCTGGCAGCAGCACTGCAAAGGAGCAACTAGAAGGATGACTACTCTCTACAAAGCCAATTCCATTTTTCAAAAGCAGAAAGGCATGTTTTTATTATTCTATTTTCCATGGTAGTCTCCCACTGGAAATAATTTTGCAGAAGGATTTGGTAGACAGTCCTGTGCATTATCAGTAATGTTTTCATCACTGAAGAACATTGTTGAAGTGAAGTTGTTAAAAGACATACTGTAGAGGAGTCATCTAATAAAGCAAGATTATTTGCAGTACTATGTTATACAGTGATACACAAACTACCCTGCCAGGATATTGAAGCTGTGTTAGTCTGGGACTGTATCATGACAGTTTCTTAACCTAAACACAGTAAACAGGATACACTAAGCTCATAATGAACACAACTCCAGTAATTTAACTCCATCTTAAACAGTCATCTCTGTAAAACTGGCAAATCATTAATACACGAGTATAACCAAGAAAGAGGAATTTATTATTTGGTCTTAATTCCTGGCCAGAAGACTGAAAGATTATAGGAATGACAGTTACACAAGAAAATAAACCCAAGGAAATACAAGCACTCAAGTAAAGAATGCACAGAGATGAGGGATAAAATTGGGTGCCCATCCAAGAGAAAGATAAGTTAGTGAAAGAACAACTGCAGAGTTGGAGACCCAAGTTGTGAAGCATGAAGGTGCACAGATCTTATTCTCAAATAGTGACTGGAACACTGGAACAGGATAAGTTTCAAAAAAAGGGTCTGAAAATAGAGTTCAAGGGAAAAACAGCTGCTGGCATAAGGTAGAGAAAGAATAACAGTATTGAGAGTAGAAAGAATGAAAACACAAATTTGTGTCATGCAGGGTTTACTTATATCTGTGCATTTGTTTCAGAGGTATAGGAAAACTTGTTTCACAAAAAAGAGACCAAATCCAAAGAGTAAAGGGCACAGTACAGTTTTTTAACTGCATTTAAGTGATTAAAATGGAATTTGGTGGTTTTATTAATGCTCAAGCACTGTGCTGTCATTATGTAGTAAGACAGATGAACAAAGTCAACTTCCTGACTTCAGAAAAGATAGATTTCTAATTCAAACACCTCCTTTGAGGCTGAATCTCAATGACTTATTCCCCAAGTCTGTAACTTGGTGTCATTCAATTAATGGTAAAGAAGTTGCTCCTTCTGAGGTCTGAGTTTAATATTAAGAAAACTTTGGGGCTTTCTACCTTCTCAGTCATCATTTTATTTGTGCATTCTATCTAGAATTATGCAAATAGTCAATTAAGAACATTTTTCAAGCCAGCACTTAAAATGAAATATTTGACTTTAAAATTTGATCAACCACTTCTAAACAAGAGCAGTCTTATCTTCCTCATCTGACAATTGACATACCATGGCAACCACATCTACCTCAGGTGTTCCATCTTCTTATATGCCAAACTCCTGGTTTTGAATGCAAAGCTGTAATAACACGGGTGGATTTTTTCCCTTTAGTTAGGAAAAGCAAACATCAGTCAAGAAGATTCACCAGGTTTCAAATGAAAATGGATTAATACAATAAAATGGCAAGGAAAGACTGTTTTCTAATTTTAAAGTAGGGTAAAACATGCAAACTGCTCAAGTTTCCCTTACACAGAAACAAGAGGAAAAAATATTATCAGAAGAAAGTTTTAGAGGTCAAAAGAAATAGACATTTAAAAATATGACGCAAAAGTACATGTCCAAGTTATGTTACGTAATCCTCTTTAAGAAATGTTGAGGGGTAAGTGTATTCTAGCAGACAAATGTGAACTCTGTACCCATAAACTAAGTATAATCCCCCCAGTCTTCACTATTACCCAGAAGCATGGACGAGTACCACACTTTCCAGACACTGCCTGCAGGTTAAGCTGAAAATTCCTCTACTCTGAACAACTACATAGAGAGCAAAAGGAAGCATGTGTTTTGTCAGTGCTGGGCTCTCGGGACACAGATCAGCACAGAACTCGGAAAAATCACTGTCTCCATTTTTGAAGTGTCTGTGCTGCTTAATGAGGGAGAACACAATTTTGGATGCCTAACATGAAACTGGCAACTGCGGAATGTAATATTAAGACTTGAGCTAGAATTTTCCATCAAATGATCAATGCAAGACCAAGTCTGAGCTGAAGATTAGTTACATGTGGGGCAATCTGAAATTCAGCTGGCAAATTTGGATGAGGGTTCAGAATGCCAATCTTGCTGCATCCCAGATAGTCTTTTCAACCAGAATCAGTAATTTGTTTCAGTCTTTGTTTCTTTGGGGGTTTCTGTTTGGTTTGGGTTTGTTTTTTTTTACTTTTTTTAATTTTTTTACCGTCACTTCTACTTACAAAACCCTTTAGAACAGATTATCTGAATAATGGTAGTAGAAGTATTCTAGCTAAATCCTACAATGTCAGTAAATTATAAAAACCTACAACATCAAGCTACACTTTAGCTCATCTATTTCATCACTTATTCATCTGAGTAGAAAAATTACTTAATTTTAAGCAACAGCTTCCTAAATTGGGAATAAAGCATAATGAAGAGTTACTTTTATATGAATCAGCTTCATCTTCTCAACCCAGGTAATTGCCAGTGGCTACCTATCAACTTGCACTGTTAGGAAGTGTTTTTAAAATGCTGCAGCAGAGAAAGCATTACTGAAGCCATCCCTGTGCAGATGAAAGAACTGCCAGTATTTCCCAGGAAGACCCCCATATACCTGGAGCTCCAGCTGATAATCAGTGAACCAGTTCCAATACATTAACTGCTCATGCAAAATCACTGCATGGGAACATAAGCACTTGCTGGGTAGCCTGTGGCTTTTCAAGTTTGGGAGCTTTGAACTTTTCCCATTTAGAACACATGGCACTGCCAGCCTGATCTGGGGAGGCAGCAGTACAGTGCCAGAAAAAGACATGGAGGAGATGCTGTCCAACATACCACCTAATGAAGGAAAGTAGGCTGCTTTCTCCTCCCTGGCACACCACACACTAAGAAACTATTAAAGCTCATAAGGTGGCAGAGAATACAAATTGCAAAGCCTCTCAGGTAAGAAAAAAAACTTTACAAATATACAAAGACATTCAGCACTATTTTCAAGAACTTTATTTCTGCCAGCTTTCCTATTTTTTCTTCTCTGACTTTCTGCTCTTTACCAAGTTTCTATCCTCTTCCATGACAGCAGCCAGCACCAGCTATAGACAGACTGGAGAAGACTAGTTTGCAGATTGCCAAGAGTCCTTGGTAACACATCAGTTACCAGTTACCAGCTCCATTTGTGATCATGCAGAAAGTACAAGCCCTGAGCAGTACTGACACCTTTGCAGAGAAGGCACACACTGGACCCAGGCTGTGAACCATGGTGAAACTTTCCTGTTCTATCATGCAAGCTGCTTATTTCAGCACAGCCCATACCTGCAGGAAGGACTAAAGAGAAGGACAGTCTTCCTCAGCTCTTGTAATTTTCACAATTACACCATCTGTACTGAGTATGACCTTTCAGAAAATTCAGCTGTCAAAAATTTGTAAGGTTCCCTGTCTTTTACAGTTGGAATTTAATTTTATGTTAAGTGGAAGGGAAAGTTTTTTTATGTAATTTCAAATTCATTGTAATCATCAGTATTAGGAATAGCAAAACTTGTGTATAATTCTGACTCTATCATACCAAGCAACAGTAATCTACTATAACAGGATTTAAAACCAGCTTCTGTATCACAATTCAGAAACTGAACATATTCTCAAACACATATTTTACTCAGTCTCCTTCCTGGAAACCCAAGTGAATCCCCTAAAACCTAATCACTGAGAAAGGTGTTCCCTTCATTTATGTGACACACCAAATGTTCTAGCCCTTTGCCTACTTGTTTCTTAAATCAAAAGGCTGTTTTTTTCCTTTTGATTAGCTAATCACCAATAAACATAATAGCAACATCATTCATCTACGAGCAACACCAGGTTCTATAATTCATTCACTTTTTTCTCTCATACACGGGCACATTTTTCATGTTGCCTCATTATTCAAGAATCTTTTTCCCAATAGGTTTCATCACTGTATCTTATTTTAAATCCCTCTTGGGAGCTTACTGCCCCTTTACAGTGTTTGAGGCACATCTGCAAGTTCTTTTTTCCCTTAAGCATCATCAGAATAATTATTGCATGATCAAACAAACAGCAGTGAAGCTGAAGTGAATATTACCAGTGAAGCTGAATTAATATTTACATTCTTTAAACTTCTCCGAGGGGTAGTGGGGAACCCTGAAAACTGGGACATTGACTTCTCACCAAAGAGGAGGCACACGCATTATCAACAAAGTTGGATGTTAAAGTTACACAAGCAGCACAGTAGAACGAGATGGACAAAACTTACCATGCTGTGAACAACACCCACCACCAGAGGGAATAAGTTAAAAGCATAGTGCCATGGCTGGGGACTGAAACAGAAAAATTACTACATACTGACTTTTTTTTTTCTTTTTTGATTGCTTGGTTGGTTGGGGTTTTTTGGTTTTTATGCCATTCAAGCTTGGCCTCAGGGCTGTAAAACTTCCACATTTAAAGGCAAAACTGAATTCAGAAAACTGACACAGTTACCACTTACTTGGAATAGACTAAATTAATGTTTCTAAACCAATCTGAGAAACAACAGACAAAAATACCAACACTATAACATTTTCATACTTCCTCAAACTTGTTCTTTCCAATCAGCTTCCATTGTGTTTGGGCCTTTAAGCTTTTCACAATTTTCTTAACTGATTATAAGTTGTTAATATTGGGTCTTCTATTCAGTCATTCCTCTGCCTGCTTTTTTGAACTAGGAAGACAAGAAAAAAATCAGGAAGTATTAAAGCTTTCTATTTTGATATGCTTTAGTCCAATGCATTAGATAAACTGCCTGAAGCCTATTTGAATTCAGCTTGTCAGGGTCTTTCCCCACAGAATAGGGGGTTTACTGTGTTTCATTTTCATTACACTAATAATCTTCTGAAAAAACAACATTCTACTTAGAGCTCAATCCCCTTAAATTACATACTACTGATTTGTCATGAATCCAGAGATTCCAGCTTCCACTGCTTTATTTTTTAAGAAAGTATCTTTGTATTTAACTGAAATGTAGCATTGGCTAAGGTAATGTACCACTGGAAATCCGAAGCTTTAACCCAACCTACCTCTCATCACCAATGTACCCCTAGAATTTTCTCATTAAAAGATAGAGACATTTATCAAAAAGAAATTATGTGAGAAAAGGTTACCTGTATAGATCAGTGTCATAGAGATAGATAAGGCATAAACACACCTCAGCACTGGCCAAGTATCTGTTTCGTATGACAGTGATCATACTTTGCTCATGATGAACTTTACACATAACTTTATTGTAAGTACTTATAATTATTCCCTTCTCTGCTTCATCATGCTCCTGGACTGAATTACATAGAGGGAGATTAAATATTAAGAGTCATTCTTCATTTATACACAACAATATTTAAGATGTAAAACCTTTACTGAGAAGTTCCATTGTTAATGAAAAAAGTAATTTATCAGATTTTTCGCTCTTTTCTTATGGAGGTTCTAAAAGGGCAGTCAGCAAGTCATCCAAGAGTTTCAGTAGAATAAAACGGATTGGCACTTCTATGCAGAAGTCCAATTTCACATTCCACATGCTACAAAAGAATTCTTTTTAAAGATACCACAGTTAAATAGATATGGAACATTAGAACATGCAACCAATGAGAGTCACTGGTTCTATCACCAAGAGCAGTCACAAGCAGACTAAACTACTGGTTTATTGTTAGTATGATGCTACATCAAAGGACAGATGCAACTTTTGCTGACATGACCATTCTTGGGCGCAACAGGGACTCTCATTGCAGAGACAATGAAAATATCTCAGCATCAGCAAAAGAGAATGGAGGAAAGGCTTATCAGAAAATATAAATAACTGAGAAAAAGGCTAACACTATCATAGACAATTATTATCAGTAAGGCAAGAACACTTGCCCCATGTAAGATGAAAGTGATGAAAAACTGTTCATCTCTTAACACTGGAAAAAGTAAGTTTATCCATACACATTCCCCCAGAGAGGAAATCCCATGATTTTAATCAGAATTTTCACCTGTATTTTCAACACAAGCACCAAAACTTGGTAAGGCTCAAAGAAAGCTTCTCTGCATATAGAGAGGGAAGAACCAGTTTTCCCAATATTTCTTATTTAAGCCAGTTGTACATACAGCTAAGTTCTTGTAATGTAAAGCTGTCCTTTCTGCCTGTTGCCTGGAAAATACATCCTTTTGTCTCTGGGGAGCAACCCAAGCGGCTTTCTATCACATTTCCACAAAATCAAAGAAAAATGCTGCCTTGTAGCAAATATCTTGTCTGATACATTAAGTTTTAAACTGAAATCAAATATGTGTAAAATATACAAAAGTCATGACAGAGCTGGCATGATTAGAAGTTACATTTAATTCTATATCCAGTTCTTCAGAAAGTCAACTCAACCTTTTTGAGAATTTAATCTGCACTGCCAACCACTTCATCTAAGTCAGAAAATGCTTCTAACATCAGGTTACAACACTTCAAAGAGCAGAAAGAAACAATCAGCCTTGCAATTGAAAATAAGAAATTAGCAAGCAGAGAGCAAAACCAAGTAAGAAATGCAAAGAGTTAGCACTACTGGAAATCTAATCTGGATTTGAGTCAGAACTCACCTCACACTTGAGTAATATACCAATTTCTAGAACTAACAGAGTTAAGATTCACTAGGCAAAAATAAAGTTGGTTCTTGCCTTGACTGGGTTTTATTTTTCTAATCTCATTTTGTTTTTTATCAAAAATGAAACCAAAGAGGAAGAATCCAAATCCTCCTGAGTTTCATGTCAAAAATCAACATGTGCTGCCCACACAGTGGTACATGAGATTTACATTCCTATATGCTACAGCCTGACATAAAGACACATCCTGGGATCTATTTCACAGTTTATCGAGTGTGAAATAAGGTCAAAGATTTCACCAGGAAACCATAAGTGCTTTCATAAAAGTCAGAAATAACTTTGCTTTAAGATACAAGGTGCAGAAGGTGCCAGAGAAAAATCAGTAAAATCAACTTATAATCACACTGAATGTTGTTTTTAGCAAAGTTTTGTTGCTCATATCTAGAGAAGAAGAAATATTACACTGGCAAGCAGAATTAAAAAAGAAATATGGTCCTGTATTTAACATGCAAGATACCAGTCATAACAGAAACCTGCAAACCCCACCTTGTTCATTTACCTATCAAGCTTGTGTACTCCACTAAATACTTGAAAATATTTTATTGTCTTAACCTTAATGAAGCTAAAAAAAACTTTAACAATGCAAGTTCAAACAATGTTTCTTCCAAAAGCCTGGAGTTGTATACTGGAAAGAAGTCATACAGGCTCTGAAAATTTCCTTGTCTGCCATTGACCCATTTCCTATTATATATACTCTCACAGTATATATATACAGATGCTACAGTAGATTCATTTGGATTCAGAAAGAGAGGAAAAGGAGTATCTATTAAAAATAAAGAGAAGGCAAACACTTCAAAGAAACATTTCCTTTACATGATTGTTCAGTATTTCTTTTTTAAAGGAAGTAGAACTTAAATTGCAACAGAAAAATTGCATATCAAAAGTCAAAGCGATTAAGAAGGATAAATGAAAATTCCTTTCTCAGTCTATCTACCAGTGCTTTACCAACCCATGCCAAAAGTCTGTACATTTCCTCTACCTCTGAAGCATTTGCAGAAAAGTTCAGATTTGAAATAGGTAAACCAAAGTTCATCACTATACTGACAAACTTGAGCCACTTTCATTCATGCAGAATAGCACTCTGAATTGCAATCACAGAAACCCACCTGCCAGTTTGTTTGCCCCCTCTAATAACTGACATGATTATAAACATCTGTAAGTAATTATATTCATTAACATTGTACTCCACATGACATGCACCAAGTCTACACTGCTGCTGAACAGCATTTATCATCTGGTCAAGGAACACTGATACTCATAACAGCATCTGGCCACAGTAAATGCTCTGGGTACAATGAAATGCAAGAGCAGAAAACTTATACACTAGGAAAGGGCACAACCCTTGTGCATTACGTACAATATACATGGGCAGGAAGGCTATGTTGACACAAACTGAGAACATTTACATGCAAGTGTGACAGGGAGATAGGGAAGCTGGGCCTGAAGGAATGGGGAGAGAGGAGCTGACAGTCTTTCCAGGAAGACTAGGAGTCCTAAACTGAGCAAAAGCACAGAGACAGGAAAGTCACAGTTACCTTCCTACTTCGCATTTTCTTCATAAGCAGAACTCAATGGATGGTGATCCACTTGCACCACCCATCTCCTTTTATGAGAAATATTTAACATAGAAAAAGTTAGCACTATCTGCTGGTATAAAATTATTTTTAGTACAAAGGTCTCTTTCTATGTCCAGTGAAGTATATTTTACATTCCACTTTCCTTTGAGATCAAGTGCCAGTATGTCTACCAGAAAATGCAACGCAGAAAAGGATCTCAGAGATCATCAAGTTTGATTTTTGTTCCTTGAAAACATGGAAGGAAAAGGCACCACAAAAAGCTGAACAGCTCATAAGAAGTTGTTTGTATTCTAGTTATTTGTTCCCTGTGGACTTTAAAGTCATACTTATCAGGATAAAGAACAAAATGGGGTTCAATTTATAATGCTCCTTATAGAGCTGCTCAACTTGAGAAAACAAAGTGGATTTGTACTAAGAAATAAGGTGAGCAGCCGAGGAATTCTTCTGAATGTAAAGTCACTTGTCAGGAGCCTTTTAGACCCTTGAGCAACCAAACAGAACACCAGGTAAAATGACTGACACTACCACCAGAAGCTGGAAAGGGGCAGCAATGGCCTCCCCTTGCTGAGGGCTGCAGGTACTGTGAAGGTCAGGAATTGACTTTAACCAGTTTTGTAGGACTACACACGATGATCAGGCAACCAGACCTAGCACTACAGACACACCAAAGCAAAAGTTCAGATTGGGGCCAAAAGAATAAGAATTTCCTCACATTATAATTAACTAAATACAGTGATCAAAAAAGGAACCAAAACAAAACAAAAAAAAAACCCAATCCTCCACTGAACAGTATTTTATAAAAATTACAAAACCACTTTCATAACAATAGCTACTACAATGAACAACATTCATTCAGTATAATAGACTGTTTCAACAGCAATTTCCTACTGAGCCAAGTGACATGAGCTTTGTACAAATCTGCTTGTCTACAAGCAAATACCAGGAAAAGGTTTGTGCTAAATTTATGGAGGCTATTGAAATCATTCAAGTGCATAACAGAATTCTCTCACATTTTTCTGAGTAGATGGGATTCAGTACACCAGGATACACATAGACAGAAAAATGGCTCAGCAAGGTAAAAGCCAGGTTCAAATGGAACAGTCTGAAGGAGGGAGGAAAAAAATCAACCCATTTAACAGCAAACAAAAGTAGGTAATAGTGCAGAGAAAACTGCTCAGTAACAGTTTCATATCCAATATCACACTCTGTTTACAAAAATAATAGCACTAGTCACACCAGGACAGTATCTGCACATATTCTATCAGGCTGTCTTCAAGAAAAGAATCCTGTAAGTTAGGTCCTACTTCATCCCATTTATTTTTCATACTATAAACACATTTCTCTAAAACACTAGCAACTTCATCATCATAGGGATACAGAAGCAGTTTCCATTAGGACAACAAACTACCATATGAAGATGGCTCAGTGGCCTTTGTGCACTTGTGCCAGCCACTATCTCTAAGCATGGTAATTCAAAGGGAGCAGAACAAGCTACTACACACTATCCATGAGGCAAAGGAAACTTGCTTACAGATAGATAACACCTGTTCAGCTCACACCCTAGTTTGCTTTATGGAAAAATATTTGTTTCTCTAGGACAGCACAGCATGACCACTTCAGCTCTATAAAATTGCAAACAAGGTTCTCACTAATATTTGGTAAACACTTATTTCACTTTCCCTATATGGGAAAGCTATTTTGGTCTTCCAGCTCCAAACACAAGAGAGGACCATCGACACAGTTAAGCTAAAGCTCAACATTTAATTAACACGCTTAGCAGCATTTCAGTACCCCTTCAAATATTTTCAAAACACTCTTAAAATTTCACTTCTGTACAATTATGTAGAAGATGCTTGATGCCTACCACCTAGTGGATTCACACAGTATAGCCTTTAAACACTCACACAAATATCCCAAAACCAACACAAAACAGAAAAAACCATACAAACACACTACAACTTTCCTCTATCTGAAGGAGCAGGACTCTCACAATGCCTCTAGTGATAAAAAACCATGAAATGCTACCTATGAGGTATCTTTTTACAATTAGATACCAATCTGTATATCAGACTATAAAAAAAAAAGAGTATGAAACATTTTATTAATAGCATTGAAAAATAATTCCATTGGAAATTGAGTAATTCCATGAAAATTTGAATGCTTCAATTTATTAATGCTGCTCCAGTCTTATACAAACTTATGTGCAGACTGCAATCTTGGTGATTATTCATAAGAATTCAATCTCATATATGTGTGGATGAATAAACCTCTGGAATTTGTACAGACAAGCTGCCCAAATACCAACAACCTTTTTCGCCTCTCCACACACATTTGCACAGTCAAAATTAAGGCAAGTAATATTTCTGATATTAAAAAGAAGAAAATAAATTATTTCTAATAGCAAAGTCCAGTAACACTTCTATTGGCAAAGTCCTCTTCAAAAGTCCTTACTGCCTCTACAGAGCCTATTTCCCTATCTACATCCTTACTTTCTGGTTTTGGGTTGTCTGAGAGGGAAAGAGACTCTTGGTAGGAAAGCATATAATCAAATCAAACAACACACGACCACAATTTACAGGATAACAGCATTGACTTTTTAATTGTAGGTTCTCTCATTAACAGCCATCTTCTACTAAATATTCTGTGCTTAGTGAAGTCTTGTTAATCACCCAACACAGAACCATAAAGTTCCCTAAATCCAGGATCTAGATAATAATTTCCCTCTAGAAACAAAACATCTAGGAGACCAAGATCACAAGTAAATTAAGTATTACAAGAGCCAGACGTGTAGCTTACCTTGGAAGTGTTACCTAAAACTTCATCTGCTGCTGTCAGTCTCCAACTATAAAATGTTTAACATTGAAGAAACGCCCTCCACAGATTCTCAGAGTTTCAGAATCTATACTGATCGAAGCAATCTCCTTACCTGTAACACTCTTGAGGGCCCAGAGAGGGCACTTGATCCACTTCCAAAATTAATTCTTTCACTGCTGAATACAAGTTCTGCTGCACCTCATCTTGCTTGATAAACAATTCATCTCTTTCATCCTATGCAGGAAGAAAAGCAAGTCAGCAACTCTCACCCAAAGAATGTAGAAAGTGATACAAAAAAAAGCATTAATCCTTGCGAAGTATGAGTAACACAATACATGCCTGACTAGGAATGAGTGAAAAAGCTAATTTTTTTAACTTCCACTCCTATGGCATGACTACCTTGCACAGATACAGCACCGTTTACAGTGTAAAGATATGACTACATGATCAGAAAACTAAAGAAACGGTTTCTGCATGACTGTTGATAACAGTGGGAATCTTAACTGCCACTGAAAATTTAAAATGTCCTGGTTGTCCTGTAGTTTTTGATTGTATTACAGAGATTAGAATTTGGATTATCCACACTTTCATACATCCAAAATTACATCCACAAAATCAGACTGCAAAAGTTTTCTTACTGGAAAAGAATGCTCTGGAATAAAAAAATCCTTGTCTTCTAGTAGGAAAAGCAGGTGAACTGTGAACTTCCTACTGATTATCTGCAGAAAAATTATTAAACTAAACATAATTTTCTAGAAACAAAACAAAACAAAGCTTCCCTTGAATGACTGGAAGGATTAGTTCTGCTAATAGGAGAGGAACCTCATATTCATAACAGACAAGGTACCTATCAGACTTACCAAAACCAAACCTTTTGAAATGGATGAAAGAAATTAAAAATCCATACTTGGAAGTATGCTTGCAATGTTCTTTTCAGAGTGATTTAACTCGACATGCTCATAGATATATAAAAACACATATGAACATGGAAGATCAAGCTGCAGCTTTATGGACCTGTTGTAAAGATTTGCTACTTCCTTCTACATCCATCTCCAAAAATAAAAAAAAAAAGTAAAATGATTGAAGTAGCTATAACATGCTGTCCTGATATGTGTTCCCTTCCCTATCACACACACACATGCTGCTTCAAAACCTTGGAAAGTCTAGTGCAGAGGGCAATTATTAGTGAGGAAACAGAAAACAACAGAAGAGTTAATCATAGCACTAATACCATGGAGCCAAAGAACAGTCAAATGAACACCTCCTGCTAACAAGAAATAAATAATATAAATGTATCTGTAATATCAATATGTAAATGCAAACACAGGTTCAAATGTGGTCTTCAGTTTAGTTTAATGAAATCTTAGAAATGGACGTAATCAGCAATTTTTAAGTATCCACCATAGACTAGAAATCTTTTACCAGTAACAGACAAGGACAGAATGAGATCCAGTGGTTGGAAATTGAAAGATGGACAAGCTCCAACTGAAAATAAAACTCCAAGTTGTCGCACATACTGCTTTATAAACAGATTAGCAATAGAACAGTTGCTGTAATTCAGCCACACATTAATAGCCTGGATAATAAAAATCACTAGATTAAGTTGTACTACAGAAGGTGAACAGAATGTATTGCTTTAGCACTTAAAAACATGAAACAACAACAACAGAAAAGATTTTAATAGGCCCTCCTGCACTTTTGGCCATCACTGGAGACTTCCTGCTGTTTTTCCTGCATAAGGCAAGAGCTACTTTGTAAACCAATTCTGTAACATGCTGCATAAAAAATAATAAGGACCCCTCATCATAAAGAACACTTTCCAATACTTCTACAGAATGTTACTTCAAAAACTAGAGCAATAGACACCTCACGTAGCAGAAGATTCAACCAGGCAACCAAATGCCAGCTAATACCAGTTAAAGCACTAGAGAAAATTTAACAGTCTACACATGACTAAATGACTATCAAGGAGCTCAACAGATGGCTCAGGAGCCACAGGACAAATCTCCTTCCAACCTGTGTACATGGGACACTTCATGGCTCAGCTAATGCCCATTAGATAACTTCACAGAACATTAAGTACAGAAGCAGTATTTTAATAGTCTGCTTTACAAAGATGCAAGCTCTTCACAGTAGTAAACATTACGATTAAATTCCTTTAAAACAGACTAAATGCTTCTCAAATTACAAAATTTAGTTCATTAAAAGAAACCCACAACAACAAAACCCACAACACAAACAACTGCACAAACAGCACCACACAACCAACCACCAGACTTGGTAATATCACTTCCAATCTGGCTCACCATCTTGTTTCTAATAACTATAGCGATGCTAATGAAAGTCCACAACAGCAGTTTTTGTCTCCCTTTAGTGCAAGTTACTACTTTGCAGTATATGGAATATCTAAAGATAGGTCTGGCATCAACATCTGTCCTTAAATTGTTCAAATTATCCCAGCAACCCCCACTTTTTTTTTTTTTTTAATGAGCAACTGAATAGTTCCCCTTTTTTAAACATTAGCATGATTATTTTTTCTTCTTTCCCACCAAGAAATAAAAAGCTGAATATGTACACTACAGTCTCCAATAAGTTTCAAAACTGAAATCACAAATAAGCGACAAATCCATACAACACTAACTACAGTGTCTGAGAAGTCAGCATGTATATTACACCCTATCACTATGAGTACCTACTTACACTGCAGTCAGGGGAACTTCTAATTACCCCTGTTTTTTCATTACTGAAAGCTGCCATCCTTTCAGTAATGCTTCTATAGGAAAGCTGGTAAAGTCATCATCACCACTACATTCCACTTTGGACACAGAATTTACATAAAATTCTATTATTAGTTTTGAATGTATTTTAAGCATTTCCATAAATACCTTATAAAAAAAAATGTTCCAGTCTCCCATCTTCATTTTTGGGACAATATCTAGGAGAGACCCAGTTAAACCACCATAAACCAACTAAGAAAACACAGACAATGAAAACTGAAATAAAGCCACTTACTCTGCACTCAAACTTTTATTGGGTGTACTCACACCTGGGATAGTTGTTTAAGACGCATTACATTTCCTCAAGCCAAGATAAGATGTTCACTTCCAAGAGCTTAAAAATAATGAGCCTCGTGACAGTGAGAGAGGGCACCAGCGCTTCAGGGAGGTTAAAAGAAGATCACATTGCTTAGGCAACTGAACAGCAAGATATAACTTAGTAAAGCCAATTTTGACAGGTAGGTTGACAGATTGAGCAGAATTAAACACTCTGCTTTAGTTTAATAGCCAACTATTTCATCCATCTGTTCGGGTTCACTGGACTTCCTGTTTGGGTTCAGTGGACTTCCTGTACACTGGATTTACATGTACTTCATTTTAACTGAGCAGGAAACAAAGTCAGTGACATCATCACACTTGGTTGCACTATCCAAAATGTCTGCTAGCCAACCTGTAGTCAGTATAATTTAAGCGGGTATGACAGGCAGACTAACAAGCACACCATTTACTGTGTGCATCTTGGACATTTCTTGTATTTGAAAATACAGTAGCCAAGACTCTGTGGTATGGTACAGCACAGAAAAGAGATTCTTAAAAACCAAAA
Source organism: Lepidothrix coronata (assembly GCF_001604755.1). Taxonomy (NCBI): domain Eukaryota; kingdom Metazoa; phylum Chordata; class Aves; order Passeriformes; family Pipridae; genus Lepidothrix; species Lepidothrix coronata. The sequence continues at coordinate 2,386,734 of NW_016690286.1, read as the reverse complement.
TTACTCTCAGCAAAATAAAAAGTTAAGTCACTACACTGCGCATTTTAGGGACAGGCAGGGCAGGAGAGGTGGAGGGGTGGCACTCTATGTAATCGAAGGCTTAGAATGTATGGAGCTCACTGTTGGCACTGGCACAGTTGAGAGCCTCTGGGCTCTCGAGAGGCAAAGCAATAACATGGATGTCATCGTAGAAGTCTGCTATAGACCTCCCAGCCAGGATGGTGGCGCTGATGAATTATTCTTTGAGGAACTAAGGGAAACTTCCAAGTCAAGTGCCCTTGTCCTTAAGGGGGACTTCAATATGCCAGAAATTAACTGAGAGCATCACACAGCTGGTACAACCCAGGCCAGAAGATTCCTAAAAACCTGGATGACAACTATATGGGACAGGTTATAAGGCAGCCAGCTTGGAAAGATGCTTTCCTTGATCTGCTGCTTGTCAACAGAGAAGTGGAGATTGGTGCCCATCTTGGCCACAGCAACCACAAAGCCATCAACTTTAAAATCTCTGTTGACAGGAGGAAAAGTGCCAGCAAAACCTCAACACTGGACATGAAGAGAGCAGACCTCAGGCTGCTCAGGGAATTACTAAGTAAGGTCCCCTGGGAAAATGTTTTTGCAGGTGCCGGTGCCCATCAGTGCTGGTCACTTTTCAAACATGAACTCCTAAGGGCAGGCAATTCCCAAATGTCAGAAATCAAGCAGGCAAGACAGAAGGCCTGCTTGGCTGAACAGGGGTCATCTCTTGGAAACAAGGCAAAAAGGAAGATGTATGCCCAGTGGAAGCAAGGTCAAGTGACATGGGAAGAGTTCAGAGATGCTGCTTGCTGCTGTAGGGAGAAGATTTGTGTGGCCAAAGCTCAGCTGGAGTTGAAGCTGCCAGAAATGTGGGGGACAATAAAAAGAGTTTTTTCAAATACATTAATGGCAATAGTTGTCTTTTGTCTTTTCTCTAATGAGAAAACACAACGCAGAAAGAATCGTGTCTTGCCGATACCATCCAAGGGGTCTTTCCATTGTGCCCTTTGCAACCAGACTTGTCTATCTGGCATTGGCCTCTTTAGCCACCAGCACGCTTGTAGCAAATGTGGGTAGAGCCCTTCCCAAATCTTTGTTCGCGAAGCCCAGCCATGAATGGCAATAGGCAGTATAGAAATATCATCAGCCCATTACAGGATGAGGATGGTCACCTCACAAACAAGGACAGACAAAGGTAGAGGTGTTTGACACATTCTTCACCTGTCTTCAACACAGATGACGGACCAAGGGCATCTCAGTGGAGAAACTGAGAGGACCATGACTGTGAGAATTATCAACTCCTAGACGAACCTGAGATTTTGTGGGATCTGCTGCTCCAGCTGGATCCCTACAAGTCTATGAAGCCTGATGGGATTCATCCAAGAATCCTCAAAGAGCTGGCTGATGTCATTGGAAAACCTCTCTTGATGATTTTTGAGTGGTCTTGGGAATCTGGAGAGGTCCCAGATGACAAGAAGTTGGCAAACATCCCAATTTTCAAGAAGGACAAGAAGGAGGATGTCAGAAACTACAGGCCTGTCAGCCTCAATTCAAGCTATGGAGAAGATTATTCTGGGAGCTATTGAAAAACACCTGAAAGACAACAGAGTCATCGGTCACAGCCACCACAGCTTCATGAGAGAAAAGTCCTGCTTATCAAATCTGATTTCCTTTTATGACAAGGTAACCCACTTAGTTGATCAGGGGAAGCCAGTTGATGTCATCTTTTTGGATTTCGGTAAAGCTTTTGATACAGCTTCTCACAGGATCCTTCTGGACAAAATGTCCAGCACACAGCTGGATAAACACATAATGGGCTGGATGAACAACTGGCTCATGGGTCGAGCACAGAGGGTAATAGTGAATGGGGTCTGGCAACAGGACCAGCAGCCTGTCACTAGTGGGGTTCCACAGGGCTCCATCTTGGGCCCTGTGCTCTTTAACGTTTTCATAAATTACTTGGAAGCAGGACTGGAAGGAATACTGAGCAAGTTTGCAGATGGCACAAAACTGGGGGGAGCTGTTGACTCCCTCAAATGCAGGGAGGCCCTGCAGAGAGACCTCAACAAATTACAGGACTGGGCAATCTCCAATCAGGTGAAGTTCAGCAAGGGAAAGTGCCGGATTCTGCACCTGGCATGGGTCAACCCCACATGTACAGACAGACTGGGAAATTAGATGCTGGAAAGCAGTGCTATGGAAAGGGACCTGAGAGTCCTGGTCAACAGCAAGTTGACTATGAGTCAGCAGTGCCCTGGCAGCCAGAAGGGCCAACTGTGTCCTGGGGGGCATCAGGCAAAGCATTGCCAGCCGGTTGAGGAAAGGGATTGTCCCACTCTGCTCTGCACTGGAGTGGCATCACCTTGAATATTGTGGCAGGTTTTTTCACTGCAATATAAGAAAGATATTCAGCTCTTAAAGAGCGTCCAAAGGAGGGCAATGAAGATGGTGAAGGGCCTTGAGGGGGAGCCATATGAAGAGCAGCTGAGGACACTTGGTCTGTTCAGCCTGGCAAAGAGGACACCCAGGGGAGACCCCATTGCAGTCTACAACTTCTTTGTGAGGGGAAGAGGAGAGGCAGGCACTGATCTGTTTTCTGTGGTGAGCAGTGACAGGATCTGAGGGAATGGCCTGATGTTGTGTCAGGGGAGGTTTAGGTTGGATATTAGAAAAAGGTTCTTCATCCAGAGGGTGGTTGGGCACTGGAAGAGGCTCCCCAGGGAAGTGGTCACAGCACCAAGCGTGACAGAGTTCAAGAAGCACTTGGATGATACTGTCAGGCACGTGGTGTGACTCTTGGGGATGGTCCTGCGCAGGGCTGAGGGCTGGACTCGATGATCCTTGTGGGTGCCTTCCAACTCAGCATATTCTGTGATTCTGTAATTCTGTAATTTGTGTGGCACTGCAAGACTAGCATGATGCCAATAAAACTTTTGTTCTGTATCCTTTGCCTGCCAAAGACTTCAAAATACTTAAAACAAGACCCTTAAGATGTCCTGCTTCCAGCTGCTACTTAATTATCTTGAAACCTACATTAATTCTTCAGGGAGCTCTACACTTCCAAACACATTCCCACTTGCATACCCCTTGCAGCACTTGGGCACTCTGGGGGATACCTGACATCCTGTAGAACTTCTGTCTTCTTTAATTTTCCCGATTTAAAATATTTGTGACACTGCTACGACAACTTCCCCACTTCAGATAGCAGGATTTTTTTTTACAACAGCATGTTCTTGGAAAGTTATGATTTCATGCCACCATTCCTTTGCACCTTATCTTAGGCAACCAGGAATAATGTCAGAATGGGTGGGGCAGCCTGGAGGGGTGTGGAGGGGGTTGGTTTCTGAACAAAAACAGTTTTTAAGCCACACATGAGGCCACATTGATCACACAAGAGGGCTACACAAATACTTGTGGAGCTACCAGAAGCAGCAAAGTGCTGTAAGCTCCTTTCAGCAGTATTTTGAGTATTTTGGCAGTGTAACACACTACAACTCATCATGCAGACATGACTTCATTGTTAGTCATTTCACAATTGAAATGGGTGACAATGTCCAGATCATCTAACATATTCCAAGAAATTAGTCCATCACTCAAATAGTCTTCAAGAATGAAACACTTTTTCATTATGTTTGTCATGGAAGAATGCTGCTTGCTGGGGTTGGCAATGCAAAACCAAAACAAAACCACAAGCCCAAATACACACACAGTGTCACCAGAATGGCACCAAAGAAACCATCTCCTCTATTAAATAAATACCTTTGAGACTAATTAGTCACACCACAGAATCTGCATCCATCCTAAGTTTGGTCCACATTAACAGTTTTCTTTTCCTCAATCTCCAGCTCAACTGAGTCAAAGCAAAACTGTCCAGTGGGGTGAAAACGATTTCTAAGATGGCTTTGCTTTACTTATGGGCTGTTGTTCAATCGGACTTATGGACCCCACTGAGCTCAATCAGCCTGTAAGGTAAACATGTAAGTATTCGTCCCAAGAATGCCAAGACAGTGAAAGGATTAAAAAAAAAAAAAAGGTTTATTTCAGATGCAAGGATCGCTTTTTCAAGATCCTGCAGCATCAGGCCCCAGGGGCAAAAGCAAAGCCTCTCCTCCTCCAAGGCTTTTTCTATCTTCTCTCTCTTTTCCCCCACTCTCTCTCTGGCCCAAGGAGGCCTAGTACGCGTCTACAAACATATTATCTCTCTGCATACCAAAGAGCAAGGCTGAGAACTTCTCTTGTTATGCGAGGGGAGGAGGGGGAGCACTGAAACTGCATTTGAGAAAGAGGCACCACCTTAGGCAGAAAGCCGTCCTAGTGAAACGAGTTCTAACTTCCCATTACAAATTCTTCCGGAAATGTATCTATTCCTACAGTCCCACGTAATCTCTAGAAAACTACAAGTGCTACTATCTCACGTGGAATCATTACACGAGGAATTTGTACAAGGAGAGCTTGTGCAAGTGAATCCCTAAGCAGCCCTGCCTCCTGGGTAACTCACAACCTAGCTATTCTTCTGCACACTACTCCGCTATACAGGAGGCAACATTAAAATTTCATGTGCTTATTAACGCTTATCTCAATGTGGTCAAGTTTAAACATTTGACCTGGGTTTTAGTAAACAAAGGAATTTCTTTTCACCAACAGGAATCAATGTATGCCATGCTCTACATGTTTTCCATGCACAAGCAACAAAAACAGAACTTACTTGAGTTCTCCTCATGGCTCAGTGTTTTCTATTCCATTTCACAAGCTGTTAAATTCAGTATAACACAACAAAGCTTCTTAAGCAAACACGTTTAAAATGGTTTAAGTTGTACCTGAAAATAGCCACAACACATTTTCCTAGATGCACAACTACCATCCCTTCCCTGCCTTACCACAAATCCTGCCACAGACCGAGGACACTTCCCGTTCCCAAAAGCAGCACATACCCATCCTTGGCAACACAGCCAAGCCTGCACACCCACGCAGGCTCCTTCAGATCTGCGGCTCCAGAGAACTTGCACTAGATGGCAGCTTTCCCCTGTACAAGTCCATCTTCCTATAGCACCGCATTTCCACACCGCTCCCCCTGTGCTCTTCATAGGAGGGAAGCACACACTGCACCCAGGCAACGCAGTTGCAGAGCCGAAGTACTTTCTATTACAACACAGAACCCTTTAAGCTACCATGTTCTGATTTTCTTATATTTCTTTGTAAGATCAAGGGTGTCAAAAAGTGTAGGTTTAACACACACATACAAAAAAAAAAAAAAAAAAACCTGCCACAAATACATCAGTTGTGGCAAAGGTAGCAAAGCCTTCAATGTTGTCTAGCAAAGGAGAAATGTTTCCGTGCTGTGCTCATGCTGTCCAGCTACACTTACAAAACTAAAATACTCTGTCAATACCTGTCAAATTATAGCTTCTGAGAAAGAAATAATTTCAACCTACCACATTTCTGCATAATTGAATCCTCTTTTAAGCCAAGTCATATTCTGTCCAAATCCTCTGCAGCTTTTCCAATGAACACAGAACAGTGAGAGAAACATCTGTAACCACTTTTATGGCTTGTGAGAGCTGCTTCCCAAAATGACTATTCTTTTTTATGAACCTAAGTTATAAGGAAGAAACAACATTTTACGAGAAGTTTTTTTTCACAACTCAGGCAGTTTAAAAATTAACACTATTCAGACCTCTTGATTTTGAGATAGCACCTGCCATGTTTATAACTTAGTTTCTTTCAAAAAGTAACAGCAGCAATTTGTCTCATTCAGCTGTTAATTTATTTTTTTTTTAAGTGAGGAAGGATCAAGAATACATTCATGATACCTCAGTATTGACAAGACCATACATGGAAATTCCCTCATGCTCCTAATTTTCCTTTTGTTCTATTTCCTCCCTTGGTATTTTTTTTTTAACTTGTCTTCCACAAACACATATACCAATTTACACATTCCTTCTTAGGGAGATGATGGTCACTTCTATTTCAAGTCTGTTTCAAGTCTTCTTCCCACTGCACTTTTGTCTCTTCTTTAAAAGTAGAAGGGTAATTTGGGCTACCCAAAGACATACACCTCTCCCAGCAATAGAGATACCCAAGGAACTCTGACTACCCAGTTACTTCTAACAATTTACTAATTAGCATCTTCCTTGAAGATGGAATCGAAAACTCTTCTTGCTACAGTGATGGTAAAAGGACAGAAGTGAACCGAAGTTAGCTGATAAACACTGAGAAAAAGATCATGCAAATTGCAGTGTTAGCTCCTAAAACACTCAGGTTTCAGCCATGCCTTTGGGAAATACTCCCCTCTTCATAGAACACTGCATTTTTCTTAGAAAATTAAGAAAACAAAACTTTTGGGAAACAAAAAAGCATGCATGGCTTCATGGATAAGCAAGGCAATGATTAATAATATTATTTTAGAAAAAAAAAAACCTAACTTTTTTCAGTGCCTTCACCCCAACAGCCAAACTTCTTGTTTTCATTCCAACGTAAGTGCGTTGTTCAAAGCTTTCAGTTTTCTTAGATGATTCCTTCTCTATGAATTATTTATTATTTTTGGAGCAGTGTTTCAACAATGTCAGGGAAAGACAGATCAAAAGTCACAACAGTCAGCCAAGGCTGACTAACATGCAGACCACAATTTAGACTTTTGAAAACTAGAGATAAACACACACAGAGCTGGCCCTCCTCAAAACACTAACAAAATGCCTAGAAAGACATACGAACCAACGAGAATAATTTTATTATTAGCTTTGTAGGGCTTAATAGTTAATTTTATTCCTCTCATTTCAGTAGTGGATTTCTTCAATTACTCCACATTTACTAGCAAGTCTTCAGACAACATGGAATTATTTTCTTCCCCTGTTGAAAAATTCCTATCTGTTAATTCAGGGAAATCAAGTCCAGGGTCCCATTAAACTCCTCACTCCCATCACAGCCCCACCTCTAAATAGTGCAACAAACCTCTCATTTCACCTACAACCAGCCTGACCTTCCTACAGGGAGTATCCTTAAGAAAAAATAAGGAATATTCTTGACCCAAAAAAAAGCCCAAGCACCACATCAGGCAATATTCCTCCAGGGGCAACCTAAATATGAAAACTCCTGCTCTGATTCCACAGAGATGTTTTTATAAACTCCACTTCAGGTAATGAAACACAGACTGTAAATGTTTTTAGCCTTTCGGACTCATTTACATGATATTAAAAACACAACCAGAAATGCCAACAAATGAACAAAATAAAAACATATGGGGATATAAATAGGTTTGTATTGGCAGATATGCATCCAAAGTCTTATGATGGCAGGGTGTTTTTTGAAGTTCCCCTCAAAGCCACCACAACACAACACCCTTCTCAAATAAATCGTTGCCTACCATAGCGTTTTTAGCAGGAAGGAAATATTTTCTTACTTAAAAGAATATCCATAACCTTTTCTTTTAAAATAGTTTACTTGCAATCAACACAAAACAGAAATTAAAATTTGTAGAAAACAGGGTGTTTTTTAAAAATCATCAGACTATATGTAAGAAATGCTTCTAAGATTTTCTTGCATTTAAATGTTTTTTCTTAGCTGCAATCATGTATTCTGTTGCTTATTAATTTAGTTTGCATAGAAACAAATATCATATCTTCAGTGGATGCAGAATCTGTGCAATGACAAGTTAGTTTATGTAGAAAATAGATGTTCTAGGAAAAGTTGACCAAGTAGCAAAGCTAGTTTTGACTAGTTTTAGTCTGCAAGGAAAAGAAACAGATGTGTGCAAATTTGGGGTTTGGGGATGTCAAAAAGATTTACAAAATGGCAGATTTTCCATTTATATCTGTAGGGATAAGAGTTTGCACAACATTTTTCAAATTCATGCATACATAACATCTTTTCACACAATCTCTTTATACTGCTGCTGTTTATCACACTTAAAACCATTCACAGCCTTTTTAAGCCTACCAGTAACTATTACTAAGTACTGTGCTTCCCTTATAATGCAAGGAATCTCCCCTGGAAAGACTTTCTAAGCGTCCTTTCTATTAAGCTGCAGTTAAGGAAAGACTCATTTTTATGCAGTTCTAAAATTCCACAGCTGCTATGATTCTGTGATGCTTACAGATTTTCAGCCCCACACACAGAAAACTGTTTTTCCCTCTAAGTGAGGAAAAAAAAAAAAAAAAACAAAAAAAAGAAAGGCAAAGATCACACCCTTACTCACAAAGCACGTTTTTAATCACCAAGTGGTTAACCTGAACACCTTCATACAAACCAGAAGTTGCATCAAGTATGGTGGCAAGCCAGCACATACACCAAGGGGAGCTCAGGTCCAACCTGGACTGAAAAACCTGGACTGAAAAACCTGTGCTAACACATATTGACAGCATTTCCCTGCACCAGGGCAAGACAAGTCTTCACTCAAACAGTTTAATCCTTCTCTATTCCAAAGAACAGTTCAGAGTTGAACTGCAGAATGATGAAACCATAAGACAGAATTATTGCCAGAAACACTCTCAGTGAGAAGTATTCACTTTGCATTGCCATATACCTGAAGTTCACATTTCAGCTCTTGAACCTTCAGTTCTAATTTCTTCTGCTTCTGCAAGTGATTTATATTCTTCCTTCTGAGAACTTGTTTCTCTTCAGACAGCCTCTGATCTGATCTTATTTGTCCCAAGCTGGTGTCTGGCAGTCAGGTAGAAGCTAGACTATTTTCCTTTTAAAAATTAATTAAGAGGAATTAATTTTAAAAAAATCACATAATTTGCAGACAACCCTTTGTATGTTTTCCCCATCAGTAACTGAAAAGTCTTTTCCATCCAAAAACCATATTATAATACACTTACAATGCGCACTTACACTACAAACCCACAAAAGTCAAAGTCCACTGTAACTCAAATCTCCTAGCTAATAAATAAGCCGAAGCACTTTAGAGTAAATGTTGGGATCTATACCCTAAAAGTTGTTTTTGTAACAAAGAGGAGTGATGTAAAGCCATCTGTCTCCGAGTACTGTGACAATACTGTACACTACCAGAGCTCCGCTAGATCCCACATCAACTCCATCCTCACCTGCACGGCTTTGATTACATCCCAGCTTGTTTTCTTTTCAGGCATACCACCCCAAAAATGCTTGTGATGTGCAAAATATACAGAAAAGGAATAGAGAATCTCCTGGCTGCCTCCTGCTCAGGCCAGTCAGGACAACTTTATACACAAAAGCGCCTCAACACCGTGTGCCAAAAAGAAAAAAGCCCTCTTCCTTATTTAGAATCAGATTCACAGCATACCTGTAGCTCAAAAAACAGGGCAGATCAGGGTATCAATATAATTCAGGATGAGGCACTTTACTATAAAGTTGGAATATTTTGAAGAACACCTCATTTCATGTTACTATATATGTTAACAGCATAGACCTGCCTAAATGATCTAACTGTAAAACAGACTTTGATACTGTGCTGGTATGTGGGAGGGCATGCCCTCAGATGATTCTTTAAAATGTTCAAGAAGCTCAAATTATGGAACACTGGCAAATTCTAAATAAGTTTTTTGATAGAACCTTATATTTCTTACAGCATCTCAACTTTCTGAATGCCAAGTAACATTTTTCCCACCCACAAACATTTTCCTCAGCAGCCTGTTGCCATGGCAATCCTAGCAACTGCAGGACAAGTCTCTTTAAAAAGATTTCTGACAACAACTGTATCTGCCAACTTACCACCACCTCTTGTCAATGTAATTACAAGTTGCAGACAAACCGTTATCCCCTAAAGCTTACTTCAAACTGTGATTACTGGCTTTATTTCTTATAACCACACATTCTTACATTCCCACACAAATAAATCACCATAATATGTCTGTCCTGCTAGGTAAGTGTACTTTTACGATCCATATTTTTGTCCAGTGAGTTCTAAATAGAGATAAATAGGAGGGGATAGCTACAAAAAAGCTCGAGGACAAGCCTATGGAAATTACACAGATGCTAAAACAAGCAGCACTGCATTGGCTATCACTGCAAAATCTGCTTAGAGGCCCAATATCCTGCAACCTTTACTTTCAGCTAAGCTTTCTAGTATCTTCTCCTCTGCTTACAGGCTGCTACCCCTTCCTTCTTTTCAAAATCTTGCATTAAGATACATAGGAACTGTCTCTCAAAATCAAACAAGGAAGAGCAAGCTCTCCAAGCAGCAAGACTACTAATGCATAGTTTTCTGTGGATTAATGTCCTAATTCCAACCACGACAGCATGCACACATACTCACATGTATTTCCTTTCCATGGAGTACCAGTACTACCTGATGCTGGAAAGAGAAGGATTCAAATTTGTATTTTAGGCACCCACTTCCATCTTCTTATATACCACCATCCCGGCAACTGGGCTAATCAGATCACTCACACCAGTTGCCCTGTGACATTCCACTGGCTTGCTTTGGGCCAAATGTATGGTTTCCAGTAAAATTCTGATTCCCTGAGCTGGCAGATACTTGGTCAGAGCATCCTCTTGGGGTGCTGTACAGTGCTTGATCAGACCTGTTTACCCACCGTAGAACTGAAACTTTTACCTTCCAATGTTAGTTTTGTGTGACAGCTACTTTTCTTTTCCTCATCCTTAGTGTTTCCTGGAGATGTGTATTTTTAGTAAACCCTGTCTTGACCACCTCTTCTCCAATATCTGTTTTTTTGTATTCTGCCTGGGCAACAATGGTACCATCTTTATGATTGGCTTTGTGATGTATTTTTATTTCTTTTTCAAAAGCTGGGCTGCTCAAAAACTTCTTCCCCTCTAAAATAAAGATATGATGAAGTTGCGTACTGGACACTCAGAAAACTTTAAACTGAAATCCACCATCTCTCTTCTGAGAAAAAAATGGCATCTTTAAAACCAAAACCCAAATAGCTGCACAGGTAAATCTTATGTTCAACACATTTGTTCTGAAACAATGCTACTACCTGTATAACTACAACTGTGCCTGACCTAATCACTGTCAACATCAGACTGGACTTCAACACCAATAGCTCTCCCTCAATGTTCAGCCTTGAAGAATTCAATATCATAACTGACAGAAGTCCAAAGTCCCATCGACTCTCAATAGAAGTTGGCAAGTGGGTTATCCAATTCCTTTTGAAATTTACTTTACTCAAACTATTCCTGCAGAAATTGGGAAATGCCAGAATTGGCAGACACCAGTTTCACCAGTTTCACAGTTTTGAAAGACTGGGGAATGTATTCAAGATCTTTGCAAGACATCTGCAAGAAAGTTATCTTTTATTGACAGGGTTTCATTCTTATTTCCCCACCACTTCTGAAAACAAGCTGATTTTGTTAAAAATTAAGAATGGAAGTTGTAGGGTCAGGAAAGCTGCACAGAACAAGCAAATAAAGCTTTGGCTTCAGCAGTAAGAACTATTATTTGAAAAAAAAAAGGAAAAAAACCCAAAAAAACATAAAACCTCAGGGAACTGACAACAGAGATTTTTATCTGTCTTTGAAATCACATTTAGTAATGTCAATAGGACCATGGGGATGCGGCCATGCACAAGGGCTCTTGGGATCTCTTCTATATGATAGACGAGGCAAGCTGGACAGATGCTTCCTGCTTCCTCCTCCTCCTGCAACATCTGCTCCCAAGCCACTGGCTAGTGAAGCACAGGCAGTGCCAGTGACAATCCTTGAAGTGGCATGCTATGACTGTCAAAGGTCTCCCAGAAAATGAGACCACCACTGGTAAAACTTACCAGTCCTGTTGCCATCACTTCCTGCGACTTTTATGTTCAGTGCTGGCCAGGAACAACAGCGTTCCTACTCCCACCTGCTATTCTTTCTCTTGACCAAAAGTTTGCATAGTACCCAGGCATTCAAGCAGCTCATGGATATAAGTGAATTTATCACAAGTTCTGTGACCAAGGGAGGTATGTTTTTCCTCTGAAGGGAAAGAAACAGAGGTACTTTGTTTCCGTAGTGACAGAAAGAACTTGGGTCAGACAGAAATAGACTTGAGGCTCTGAAGATGGCAAAAGCGCACTCTAAAAATCACCTCCCCGGCACATTCTGAACCATTTTTGACCAAACCATTTAATTTCTAGAGTAGGTTCACAGCAACAGATCAGACGGTCCTTCCCAGCATGCCCTGCCTTCACAGTTAAACAGAGGACTCCTCCCGGGAACACTGTGTGGGTATTTGGCAGCATCTGCTTCAGGTCAAGTAATCCAAATTATATAAAATCTGTTACTCACCTGGTTACACGTGTTTAAGTTCTGATCAGCTGGTCTGTGCAGTGCCCAGAGTCTGTACTTCTTATCAACACTGCAAACATTGCAAGTTTGGTGGAATTTTAACTGTGTTTGGTCTATTCGGAATTTAAGATTTTCCACAGTCAACGTACAACACCTGACACTGCATAATAAAATATAAATCAGCAGAGGTTATTCAAACCTCCTACAGAAATGTGCACTGACAACTACTAGAATATAAGCACGCTGAAGAAATAAGAATCTTCTATACTAAGCCCAGATACACTTCAGAGGAAGGAACTGAGAGAAATCTCTTGCACTGGTACCTGTCTAAAAGCTTAGTGACAAAACTTTAAGTAACAAAACAGATCTCTGCTGGCAATTATTTTCTCTAAAGGCTACAATTAAGAAGCAATAGAGAAGACTTTTTATGGCCAGATATGTAATGTTTCCATGCCAAACAGCCTGTCTAGAAATGATAATTTTAAATAGGAACTATTAGCCCTCTGTATCAGTCTCCTAATGCTGATTAGCAACTCTTTCAGGTCATTTCCATCAGAGCCAAAAGCTCCCTTTGGATGTTTGTCATAGAACTGCTACTAAATATGTCCTGGTTATCTTCTCAAGAGTACTTTATCCAGCACATTCAACATTACAGATTTTTAAAAGATCTTTCACACTTCTTGAGATGGAGCAAAGAACCACTTCTCTGAAAAAAGCATTGCTCTCTTGTGAAAGAAAAACCCATGAAGTATACTGGACAAAGAAACTCAATGCAGCATTCTGTATATATACTACAATATATATATATACTACAATATATATATTCTGTATATACTACAATACTACCTTATTGTAGTATTTCATGAGTGTTAAAAAAAAGAACAGTGTTTCCATAATTTTACTGAAGTGTGAAGTCCAGTCAGACTTGCTCACACAAAATAAGTGTTTTCTTTAGGAGAGCCAACAGTTCTTAAAGAGAACTTAAGAGAATAGAGCCCACAGCATAATCAAAGATAAAGAAAATAACTTAAGCAGTGGTTGCATAGAATGAAAGCTTTTATATCCAGGTGAAAAAAAACCCCACATACAAAACCTACTTACCTGACTAAAATCAGGTTTGCCAAAAACTGCATTAGTACAAGGAGAAGCTTCAGTCAGCGCACAACATATTTTCAAGAGGTCATTACATCTACTGACATTCAAAGTGTGGAGAGAGCACAGAAGTTATTAACTGTCATTTTTAATAGATACTTGATGGCTTATAACAGCCAAAAATTAAATCAAAATAGTTGCACAGCTGTTGAGACAAGTAATGCCCCACCCTAATCTTTCAGTCTTCACGATTTTAGGTGCACTTGAAAGCTTGTTCCCAATTTCTTCCAAGAATTAATGAAACAGATCTGGGCAGGTAATGTACCTCAGAGAAATAGTTTGCAATGAACAATTTTAACAGTTTAATTACCAGCTAGCTGTCTGCAGATCTTACTTATCAATCCTCACAAATGTTAGTATGGATGTGGTATCTGTTTTCTTTCACTGTTTAATAAAAGGAGACAACAGCTCTGCCATACCCTTCGTTTTCTTTACATGCAAGACTTTTGTTTTGGTTTGGCTGAGAGAAAAAGAGTTTTTCCACTTACAACTTAGTATCTGAACCACTGTAAAACTAGGTCAATTCCAGTAACATAGCTTTCAGTAGACACCATTCTACTCATAACTCCAAGGAAAGGATCCAGAGCTCAGAGCTGGAAAGAAAACACTTGTGCAACCAAACATTTAGTTAACCTTAGAAGCACACTCCTAACTTCGGTACCTTACAATATTAAATAAAACACTGCAACTGAGTTGCAGAATGCCAAGGGGAGAATTAAGTATGACTATTACATATAAAAATCCCTTTATTATAAAAAGCTATTCCATAAACAGAATAAGTAAAATTTGGTCCCCCTTCCCAAATTCCTATTGGGAACATGACAAGGAGCATTACCTCCACCAACTGGCTGAAAGCTACAGGGATGTTGACCATACACTGATTAGCCTGCAGACCAAACAGGAAAGGCAAGATGTGGTACTCCTTCTGGATTTTCCCCTCTCCCTGCTACATGCCCCACATCAAAGAAAACCATTAATTGTTTGGGGTTTTTACTTTTTCTCACTTTCCCCATCCAACATCCTTCTGCCCATCTATACAAAAATTGACACTTTTAGGGTAGGAGATCCACCCCCAGCAGGACTCCAACTGCCTCATACAGTATTCCTCAGTCAATAGCAAATATTTTAGCTATCGATTTTTTTTTGACCTACCAAGTATTTAAGAAAGCGTAGCTACAAACTTATTTGTCCAACATATTCTCATTCATCATGCGTTCACTGGATGAAAATTCTTTTTGACATTTCAGAAAAGAATAACTGTTTAAAATTTCCCTTTAAAAGGGAATAATAATACTTGCAATTCTGAAATTGCTCACTTACACAGAAACTTGATGAGGGGGAGGAGATAAGATTAAACATTTCAGTTAAAATCAAATAGTTTTCTGAATTGACCTGTGCCCAAAATGTTACAGCTTCTTCAACATGGCAGCCCACAACATGGAAGCATTCAAGGCCAGGTTGGATGGGGCTTTGAACAACATGGTCTAGTGGAAAGTGTCCTTGCCCATGACAGGGGTTTGGAACTAGGTAATCTTTAAGAGCCCTTCCAACACAAACTATTCAGTAATTCTGTGATATTGAGGAAAAGAAAAAAAATAAATTTTCCTCAAGCATAGGATTATGAACTTGTTTGTTTCAAAAAACACCCCACTTTACCTTTGTCATACTCTGTATTTCTATCTGTGACAAAGGATTCTGAAATCTGTTGATGAGTCTGATTCATCAACTGCGAAGTTAAACATTCTGATGGTGAGGTGAAGATGTGGCAGAGCTGATAAAGTGCCTGATAAAGGAACAAACAAGTGATACTATTGAGAACTTACCTAAAGCTGCTGAGCTGACGCAGCTGGCCTGGAGACATCTGACTGACAGTCAATCAATCACTGACTGACAGTCAAGCCCAGTCCCACTTTCTAATAGTCTTCTACCATGTCCGTTTTTGGAGTGCGTGTAAAGATTCCTCACTTGAGGCTGAGCAAATATTTGCCCACAGTCGTTGGTATGGGTGAATAACACCAATCTCTACTTATTAATTGTCTTTGCTAGTTTTAATATAATTGCTTCAGTATTGCTTCAAAATAGTGCACTGTACTATACTAGTAGTTATAACTTCTATACTGTGTAGTAAATAATTCTGATTATGATATTTTAGTCTAATCCTTATCGTAATAAATATTTTTTTAATATGAATATATCTGGTTTGCCATCCTTAATTCTGCGGGATAAAGTTGTGCAAAAGTTCAGTTACATCTGTATGATTGTTTAGACATTAAATGTTGACCAAGTCTGGGGCTAAGATTGGATCCAGCCCCAACTAGACTCCTCTTCTGAACAGGAGTTCAGAAAGCAAGGGGTCCTTGCTGCACCTCCTGACCCGGCGGGAAGGCTTCTCTAATAAACTTTGTTTGAAGCTCCCATTCTGCCCATAACACAGCACTATGTAGGCAACATGTTATGGTTGAGCCTCGGACCTTCCCTAAGGAGCTAAATGAAGGAACCTGTGAGATTAGTGCCCAGCTGTGCCAGACAGAATGGGTACAGTGAATGCAAAACCAGTGTGAAGCAAGGAATGATTCACTCCACCAAAAGAAAAATGCTAAAGACTCCAAAGCAAGAATAGGCTTCTAGGCAAAAGTATTATATTTAGTTACCCAAAAAACACCCAACAACAGGTACACCTGTGCAAGGTCTTTTCGACTGGAAAACCTTTGTTGTTGTTTTCAATTATTTTTGTGCTAACACTACCTGCATAGTTGTCTCTTTTTTCTTAGACCACATGGCTACAAACCACTTCTAGAGAGGCTCCAGGGACATACAGCCACAAGACCACCAACTGTTTAATATGCACAACATGCTGTAAAGACACTGACAGCTTGACAAAGTGAATCTGCACGGATGCCGTTACTGGTTGTGAATTCACACATCACATTCCCCTTCATCCCCGAACCTGAGACAGACAGACATGGTTTATATTTAGCATCAGAAACACCCAGGATGGGAAGGAGACCCTTGCCCTCCACTTAGGATCACTTAATCTTTGCCCAAGACCTATAGGATTATACTTTAACAGTTTAGAGGACTCTTGTGTATGACAACAAAGCCTTTCCCTCATGCCTGATTCCTTGGATCAGGGTCAGAAAGAGTTAATGTGTCTAGCTGAACGACTGATAAACGCCCACCAATAAATCATACACATGAATGGTTCTTATCTGTTCTATGATATTTTGTTCAAAGTTCATGGCTGCTCTCAGGAAAACAAACCATCAACAAATACCAGTTAAAATGAGCTCTTTATTTAATGACAACTGTTGATGGCAAACACACTAGCATTTGGTCTCTGCTTTTATATTATTTTTAAAAAAAATTCTTTTGTAATAGATGTATAAAGAGATTTTTCAATAGAATTGGAGGTTGCAATTTTATGCTACAAATTTATTTTTTTTAGGATAAATTCAAATTTCACTTAAGACATGACATCCGAGTTCCTTTTTTTGACAGTCAGCAATATTGAGATGCATTGTACCAGGTTTTTCATGTACAGATATAAATAAAATTTCAGAAAAAAAGTATTATGTGAATACCAAGAAGCAAAAGTATGCCTTCTAGTAAGGAAACTGAGTTTCTTTTCCTTGGACATCCTCAACATGAGTGAAAAGTGGTTAGAACTCCTAAGTAATATTTAAATGCAGTTGATATTTTTATGATTCAACCTGTTTTTCAACTAAAAAGTAATACCATAAAATAAATGTAATAATGTTTTTGTATCATTTAAGTGGAAACATTAAATAAATTTAAGCACAGAATAAAAAATTTTTAAAATTACTTTAACAAAACCAGTTCATGATGATCACAGTAGAGCTTAGTAGAGCTGAATTTGGCAGAGTTAACATTTAAAACTGACAAATATTTTCAACTTGTAATGTCAAAAAAGCAGAATACATTTTTTCCCAAGAGTTATGTTATCACTATAAAAAGGAATGCAAAACACAAGTTTATTGTAACTATTAAAACCTCTGCCTTTAACAATATTTCTCTGTGAGAAAGCTCATCCCTGAAACACACACATACATTTCCAGAACTGCATTCCCTAGTGGGTAAAGTCACAGGGATATATCCAAAACTAGAATAAACTTCTGCTATTAAGCTTGTGATAATCTCTCTGAAAACTGAAATATTTTTTTCTGTATTTTTAGTTACCTTTTTTTTTTTTACCAATGTTATTTATATTTGGGTTTTTTTCTCGTGATTTCATTGTGAAGTCTCCATTTACTTACAAGACCAAGCAGAGGATACGTAGAACGGATTGCTTGCCAGGGCCAGAAGAGGGAGCTCAAATTAGTATTTTCACTTATTAGGATAAAGCAGCATGTACCTGTGTAGAATTTAACAGTAAAGGTACTTTTATAACATTAATTAGCCGCTTTGATGTATTATGCATTTAAACTAAAGTAACAGATTAGCTTGTCTGATTGGCATCTGCAGTAATGGCTGTATAGGTCAGAATTAAGGCAAATGGCTCTCTTAAATCTTTGAATTTCAGCAGTTGAGCCTTCCACTCCCATCTCATTCAGATTCCAGCTGTCTCCATCACTCACTGTATGACCCACATGCACTCCTAAGAACTCTCTTTCCCTGTCTGAACAAAAAAGCAAGTTGCCCTGCACTAAATGCCTTCAAACTCACCTCTTTTCCTTTGCCCATCAGGCACATAGAGGCTTTCTCTCCAATGGGAAACAAAGCTTTGTAAGCTTCTCCCAGTTCTTGCTGTAAAGTCTCAGTACATAACTATCTGTAAAGTCTCCAGTCCAAGAGACATCTTCAAGTATTTTTAAGGACAAACTGACTTACACCTCTCTCTTTTCAAAGGAGAATAAGTTAGCTCAGGCTCTGCTTTTACGTCCTAAGCTGCACCCTCTGCCAGTTATTCCATACCAAGTTCTTGCTGTGCTGCTTCACAGAATTAAACTACCACACAAAGTCACCAAATTTTATATTTTCCTGTCCACTACCTTTAATACAACATATGCTGCCACAGCTGTGCATATGGACAAAGAATGCAAAAGCACATCTCCTCAGTCTGTGTTGGATTAGACATAATGAATCTGCTGGATAAAAAAATTGTATCAAACACAATACAATTATTTATTTACATGTATTAAATAACAAATCCATTTACACTTAATGTTTTCAGAAGTTTAGTGTAATAGTTGTTATGGACAGTAACAGACAAGCAAAACTGGGAGAATGGTACCACCAGAAAAATCTGGGATAAAGTATACAAGCAAGATCCCTTCAAGTAGTTCATAAGTGTGGAAATGGATTTACAAGAGTACAGAATGCCACATGTAAAAAAGATTTATATGATGGCAAGAACAGAGCCTAGAGAAGTGTGACAGAATAACGGTATGTTTGAATTTTATGTAAAGGAGATGAAGCCAACAGAAAGGAAAAAAAAAATTAAAGGAAATATTAAAATGTCAATATTAACAGAACAAATCTCACCAAGTAAAAATCCACAAACAAGATGAGTTCAAAGGACTCTACAAATAAAGAAAATGTGTCACAGAAGTCTAAGAGTAAGACATAGTTTTTTGCCCTCTGACAACCTAATATTTAAATATATGGTTATTCTCTCAGACCTTAAATAACAGTTCTGCAACTCTCTAAATATGATTTTCCATTCTCAAATAAATATCTATGTAACAGTTCTGGAGATTAGAAACACATTGATTAAAGAATCAATTTTATTATAACAAGATAATTAAAAATTAATTTCAGCAAAATAACAAAACAACAGAATAAATAAATTAATAAAGAGAAGTATGCAGGTAGGCACAGAGAAAAATACTCAATGCAATCTGAGCAGTGTGCCAAATAATAAATATTTATTTGTTTATTTATTAATCTCATGGCTTCTTTGATGGCACTGGACTTTTCCCTCTCCGTTTAGCTGCTTTCTCCATTTTCAGCTGTAACAAGAAAAGACATCAACAACGGTTGAAGCACTAATTTGGAAGTCAGCTAACAATGCAATATTAAATTGCTACATCCAGCCACAAATTTACCAGAGTGATACATGCAGTGAAGAGAGTTACAGAGCATTATTAACCCAACCTAGCATTGCTTATGTTTGCAGCATAGGACAAAGGAGCACTTTCATAGCTCTACTGCTCCTCCCCTATTCAAACCAGGGCTGCCTTATTTCTGATAATGGCAATCTAGGTACTTATGTATTCCTCAAGGCCAGTGTGCCTCACAGATGTTCATGAGTTTATCTCTGTGTAAGGTGAAGCAGCTTTCTTACAGTCACCGAGGAATGGTGCTGAGATAGATGCTAAATCTCCATCTCAGTGTCTCCTCACTGACCCACAAGGTCATGACTTCCTCTCGTGAGATTTTTTTCTACACAGTAGGCTCTTACAGCATGGTATGATTTACCAACACATATACATTTAACTATGCCATTTTGTAGTAAGACTATCAATCCAAACCAATATATCTGTTGTTCTCACGTATTGTTACATTAGTGAATGAAATTATATTTAGAGTAATTACATAAAAAGAATGCATGGGCTTTTGCATCTAATACTAGATATCACACTGCTAACAAAAACTCAAGAAAAAAAATTAACATGCTTTTTCCCCTCTCATAAAATAATGTCAAAAGGAAGTCAAGCCTCATTCCTCATTTGGATGTCCCTACAAATGAACTCACTGCTAAGCAATCCTGTTGTTGGTCTACACAGGAGCTGATTTTAAAACATTTTTCCTTATTTGGAGGCTTGAGGTTTGTAGCTGAAATTCCTACTACCTTTTGCAAAGAAAATAAAGTCTTGGGGGGGGGAAAGAAATGGAGGAATTTGGATTTGATAGTAACATGTTTTCTATTAATTGATATAATATTTTTAACATTGGACCATATTTTGTGATTATTTCCAAAATAAGGAAAGCTATTTAACATTTCACAAAGCTAGAACAGCTTTCTCTTTAACAAACACCTTGTTTCAAGTACCGAGCATAACAGCAGTTTCGATTTTAAAAGTTAATTATGCAACACTGCCTTACAAAAGAATTCATAAACAGTCAATACACACTTCAGCTGAGATGGCAGAGCTAAGGAGCTTATGTGGGGAAAGAATTGGTATTTAAGCATGTAAGTAACCTATACCACAGGGCATTTAAATTTAAGATAGTCAGTGGGGTGGAGGAGACACCTCTAAGGGAGTGATACAGATCATCTAAGAAAGACAGACCAGATTTAGCCCAATTTATTCAGATATTCATTATAAAAAACCATTATGAATTTTATTAATGAGGTAGCAAACACACAGTCCTAAATGTCACAGGGGACTTGCTGTGAGTCTGCTTTGTCGTTTCTTTTTGTCACATAGTAAAATATTTCAGTTTTCTGTAATGGCAGGTTACTTAACTAAAATCTGTCCAGTTAAGGTAAATGGCATCCCACATGACTGGCCTCTGAAATCCCATAATAGCCCTTAACTGTATTTAAAACATTATGTTAAGAAGCTAGTGCTTCCTCAGGAACAAGAGAAGTAACTATATAATACATTTATATGCTACTTAAATCACATATGTAGCATTTTAGACATCCTCTTGTGAAAGTGTATTTAAATTGGCAAAGAAATGTGGTAACTTGCCCGTTCTTGATAACGTTTTTCAAAGTAAGCCATGTCATCTTCTTCTGAAGGTTTTCCATGAGAAATTTGCCCTGTGGCTCTTGAACTACCTGAAAAACAAACAAACAAACAAAACAAAAAAAAAACAAAACTCCTTTTTCATTAAGGATACTTGTTATTCTATTAGTTATGTTTTACATTTGGCAAAATACATGTATAATGAGAACTCACCTTTACAGGCAAGTACAAAACACAGCAGCTGGGATCAAAGAGAAACCTCTTTAATCTAGGCTAGCAGCTATTATAAATTGTCTTGGAGAAGTTCAACAGTTAGAGTAATTGCTAAATTTTTATATTAAACAAAGGACATAAAATAGGCATAACTGATCTATGATTCCCTCTAGAAAAGACTTTCTGGCAGAAGGCAGTTTCACAGGATTATGCTGAATATATACAACCAGTTCAGATATAATGAGCTTCTCATAGGAATTAAAAATTTTAAAAACTGACCCAATGAATAGGTGACACCATTAATGGGGAAGATAACAAATGCTAGGAGAAAATCATTTCAGGTAAAAACCACATCACGAGCAGAAATAACAAGCATTAAGAAAACAGTTATTCTAAACATTTCAAGTACATGAATGCTGTATTAACTTTTCACATAACAAGGCTTCTATATTCAATGTTTAACTTTTATTTTAGCCCTTCAATCATCCTTCAATTCATTACTAAAATCATTTAATTTTATATTAAATTCTTTTTGTATAACAGTATTATCCCACTTAAACATCACCTGCTCTCTGTGAGATGGTTTGAGCAGAACTAGAAGGTCCCTGAAATGCTTTTAGAAATGGATGATCCATGCTGGTAACAGGGGCTTCTAAAAGTTCAGCAGAAGGAGCACCTGTTAGAAAATAAGTCGAATGAAAACAATAATTAACTTCATGAGATAGATTCCTAATATACATGATGGGGTCAAAACAAGGCTACAAATTCATATCTACAACTCTCAGTGCAGTCCCCATAAACTTGAGTTAACAAAAGCATTACAAGGATGGCTTCGAAAGAAATGGAAAGCTTTGTTTCTTTAGTTACTATGGCAATACCATAGTTTCTAAACTTCTGACAAATCCAGGAAACCAGATCAGAATTTAAAAAAGAAATAATGAATATATGGCAATTATAGATAAAACAGTATTTCAGGACGAAATGTATCCATTATTAAATGACACAAAATCACAGAATAGCAGAAGTATCAAGGCCAACTAACATGTCTGTTCTGTGAATTATCTCTGGTTTTTTAAGCTGAACAGCTATTAACCTTTGAGTTTGAAAACAAAAATGCTGTAAATATATAACCAAGAAATTCATGGGCACTATTAGGCTAAAGGATTAACATAAATATAATGTGGAAGTATTAAGAGAAAAAGAGAAGTTACAGTTCCTTCTAAAAGATATGCTGCCTTTCAATCAGAAGCAACTGAGCTGAACACCAGAACTGTTGATAAAGAGTTATTTTATCAATTCAGTACAGGAAGTTGGACAACATGGTCACAGTGATCTCTTCACACCAAAGGACTGCTGGAAAAAAAAAAATCTATCTGCATTCCTATTCCCATTGATCCAGTTTGCCTTCAAACTTTGAAAATCTATTTTGATTTAGTACTTTTCAAAGCTACTTAGGTGGAGAACTAAAACTTCATCTCAGGTCAGCTGCACTTACCTATTCCACTGTCATCAAGTCTCATGTAGCCTTCTGCTAGTGAACTAAAACCAGTCAGTCCTCCCATAGCAGCATAAGGAACATCCTGCCCCACAGGCTTTCCTTGGGCCAAGCGCTCCTCTTTGGTTTCCACAACTGTTTCATGAGCATATGTTGGCTGACCACATGCACAAGTAAAGCAACTATGAAAGCCTGAACACTTGGAACCTAATAAAAAAAAAAAAAAGTGAGATGATAATGGAATTTATACCTCATTGCAGACAAAATGGTTTTCCTAAACTGATCTCATAAAAAACTAGAGTTCCTTCACTACAAAAGCATCCAGCTATATCAAAAAATCGTATAAACATAAAGGATCACTGTGGAGATTAGATCATAAAGCCCATCCAGTCACAAGGTCTCATGCAGTTTCAAGTACCTCTGAGGATGGTGATTCCACCTCTCTCAGCAGCTTGGACCAATGCTGGATCAGACATTTCTTTTCTGATATGTAACTATATTTCCTATGTTGTAACTTGTGTCCATTGCCATTAACAACACTCCTCTCTATCCACTGACAAAAAATAAAGGGATAAGAAATTCTGACACTGGTAAAGATGACAACCTGCCAGCATTTTGGCAATATTGCCTCCAGAGTTGTACAGCACATGGCAGTGTTGCATGGCCAAAAAGCTTCATATCATAATTTATTATATAAATCACAATTTAAATGTCTTTTAAAATCAGCAAAATTATCTCAGTAGTAAACAGAGACTGTGGGAACAGCAAAATGGGTTCTACACAAGAGTACAGTTAGACTAACTTTCACGGGGGTTTTTAACCTCACATAGTCATAGGATGTAACTGAAATAGTTATACACGTGTCATGTGGCATTCAGAAACAGAGTGGAGTGAAGTGACCTATCTGCCCTAAACTCGGGGATAAAACTGTCATCAAAGCCCTGCTGGAGCAATGATGTGACCAAGAAATTGAGGAACTGATTTTGCAAATGTTTCATTATACAAATTACTCTGCTTTCAACTCACAGTTAATTTTGCAGAGCACCAAGAAAGATTTTTTTAAGTCTTGTGTAATATGCTCGAGGATCATATTCTTGAGAATGTTAAAGGCTTTGTCATATAATTTTGGGCACTCCTTGGTAACAAAGTTCTGTATTCTGTGTTTGGACACAGAATGCAGTGTATATGATATATAAAGTGTAACAGCAGTATTTTCAATTATAATTTATCTATCACATTAGATTTATCAACACTGAACTAAACTAATACCATTACATTAAAACAACACAAGTCCAAAACAGAAGCAAGTCTTGACACTTCTCTGTGAAATCTGTGAATCCCTTAGAAGTGTCCAGTATTTTTGAGAAACACTGAAAAATGTGCATAATATATATTATTATTATTGAAAACACTGTGTTCTATGGATTCAGTCTGAATTGTCCAATTGCACATTTAAGATTTTTGCATTACTTAGAGCAAATCTTGAAAGGCTGTCATTTTATGATTTATTCTATGGGATATAATTCCCAAACAGTAAAAGCTGTTTACAGTTTTTCCTGTACAAAATAGTGACATTTTATGAAAGAAATTTAATAACAGAACTCTAGCAAAAAAAATCTTCAGCTTACATAATTTGAGATTACAAACTAAAACATCTCTATGCATTATTTATTTTATGTGGTCAATAACTACTGCTGTTTCATTACCTAAACCTCAAACAACTGAAGCAAAAAACTTCTTCTTAATCCTTTTTCAAAGCTCTTCCTTGAAACTCCATTCCCATTTACCTTTCTGGACTCACAATCTGTATGCTCAGGAACTGCTTTGTTAGAGTGCTAACAACAGTGTTACTTGACAAGAGTGCTACTTCTATGGAACTGAGAAAAGATACATTAACATTATATTCAACTAGGCAATAGAGGAATGGAGATCAAACCTTCTCTCTCACAAACTACCAAGTTCAGGTAGAAAAGTCATGTGCATGCAGCTGGAAGTGACAAACTGCAAATGTGATGCTTTCATACTGCCTAACTTCAGGCATCTGTCTCCATAAGCACCTAACTAAATCATTCAGAAACTTACGCTCCTTCACAGGACTTGGGGAAGCCAAGGATCTGGTTCTAAACCCTCCTGCAAAAGGTGATGTCTTCCTTCCCACTTCTCATCCTCCTTCAAGGATCAAAATACACATCAGTGACAAGTGCAGCATATACCTAATACCCAGGGACAAATACAGATCCCTAACTGCTTGTTTCTGTTGAGTTTCCTAGCAAAGAATGATGCAAGCCCACCCGTCACTTACAAGAGTTACATGGAAATCCAGGTGCTGCACTGTGCTGGTCAGCAAAGTGTTTGCATCTACAGCGGATGGGCTGGGTGCCATTCAGAGGGACATAGTGGTAGGACTGGCATGGACAACATCTCACTCTACAAGGCACACAAATAGGACGCTCTTTGGGAAGCACTTCATAGTCTGTTTTGTGTTGCTTATACCTAAAAGAGGTAAAAATAATAACTTTCATAACTTTATTAGTATTTATCAGAAAAGTAACTGAGAGCCTTATAATTTACTTCACAAATTTGGGTTTCAAGTATCCTTAATTATATTACTGTTACTTGTTAATTTTTAATTAAATGCATAGTATCAGCTGCTTTTACAACTATTTATCACATAAATATCACAGATCTTTATGTTTTGTTTTGATACCACTATCAGAATCAATATGATCTACAATAACTCATACCTCAAAGCTGAATTTATTGAAGACTGCAAAACCATTTTGGTTTCAAAAATTTATTGAGATTTAGATTTAAGAACAGTTCTTACTGTCTAAAACCTTATTTTCTCAACCCTCAGGCCTTAAATTAACTTGCTTATGTGGTACTGTAACGTATCTGGAAATACTTTACATTTTCCTGATTTTTAAAAAAACAGCGGTATGAAAAAAGAAAAGCTGCCTACCGGTGAGTACAAAAGCACAGTGTCTCTGGTCCCACAAGCTTACAGTCCATGCCAGTTGGTGATCTCCAGCTCACATACAACCTGTTCTGTAATCGAATTGGTAGTACTTTTCTTTTGTACTCCTCATATTCCTCAGGAGTAAAGAGCTTTCCTCCATCATCATCACCTACAATTCTGTAAGCATGTTATAAAAAGAACCATAAGGATATGAAGACAATAAAAGTAGATTTCTCCAGATATTTTTTCAAATAATATATAACAGTACTTTTGCTGTAAATACAAAAAGAAAATCTTGTATTTCATAATACTGTTCTAGTGATATACATTTAACAGAACTATAGCTGATCTTTAGAGAAATTTTGTGAATAATGCTCTTTTGAAAAAATTGCTCTGACAGACTGAAAAACAGTCTTGTAAGACAAAAGGAAAAAATAAAGGAGACTACACAGCACTCCTTTTCATATGGCAGAAAATGCAATGAGTATCAAGCGTTGTGTAACCAGCTAGCTCTGCATCAGACTTCTTGAATGATCTCTGGGTCACTTCACCCATCTACACCTAACTGTACTGCAGACTTGTTCGTATCAAGTGATCTAATCTTAGTCTAGTTTGAGAGTAACTGCAAGCAGGAAAACAAACTGCCATCAAAGTAACAAACAACACATCCAAGTTGTCTTCTAACTTGCAAGAAGGCTATGATAGTTTCTGCAGCTAAAGTTGATGGGAGCTGTATCCCACAATTCAGACAGGCCCACTTGCTTAAGCTATCACTATATTCAAATTCAAGGTCACTGAATATCTGGAACTCCTGAGCTGCATCCATATTCTCCATTTATAGAAACAATTGATGACAATAAGTAAAACCTGTAAAATACAATTAAGACTTAATTGCAACACTTAGCTATGCTGAAAGTTAGTTTATTAGTGTCTGTAAATATTTCAGTTGTTATTTGTTGGGTGCCCTAAAACACACTGAATGAGTCATTCTGTGTCAAATATTCTGTGGATTTGTGCATTGCCAGTACTGTACAGCACCAGAATAATGTGCCAACACATCGCTGTCATTTGCACATCAACCCAGCCAACGCCCACTGAATCACTGTACACCTTATGTAAGAAATACCACTGTGCCTTCCTCTCGTGTTTTATTTAACTTTTCCTAAGCTAAATTCAGATCACACTTCAGCACAATGACTGTGTTCATGTTTATTTTTGCTCAACCTACCGAGAGGAGTGCTGACGAGATTAGCAAAGACACACAAAGTAGTATGAGGGGTTTATAGAGTGCAAAACTAGAACTCATGATGCACGGAAGTCCATGTTTTCTGAAAGAGCAGTACAGCTGTCAGATTATCACAGAATGGCTTGGGTTGGAGGGGACATTAAAGATCACCTAGTTCCAACCTCCCTGCTAGCCCATATGGCCTCTCACAGCACATCACACAGACACGCTGCCGGGCGGGCCTGGATGCGACGAACGACGCGTTCCTTTGCTGCACAGCGTTTACGCCATGCCCGCACCAGGGCACACCAGCCACGGCACCTCCGGCTGCGACAGTGAACGGCGGGCGGTGGATGTGACTCAACGCAGCCGCCACAAACCCCGGAGGAGCGGCTTCGGGAGGGCGGTAGGCGAGCGCGAGCATCTCCTCAGGAGGAATCCCGGGCCGCGCGCCGGACACGGGGGATGCGGCACCGCTGCCGCCGGCACCCCGCCCCAGCGACCCCCACCGCGCCGGCCCTGTCCCCTCACCGCCGGTACTCCGCGTACTCTTCCAGGGCCTCCGCCTCCACCTGCAGCCGCTCCATGACCGGCCCAGCCGCCGTCAGGGCGCCGGGAGCGCCGGGCGCCGCCCGCGCACGGAGCGCGGCAGGCGGGAGGCAGGCGGGGGGGGCAGGCGGGTCGTCCTCAGCACGCACCGCACCGGTTGCTGAGAAACGTGCGTGGAACTACGGGGTGTGTGCCGTGTACACGGGCACGGCGAGCCCCGCGTCCTGCAGGATGTTTTCCAGAACGCGACTCGTTTCCCGGTGCGCAGCGCAAATTCACACGCCGTATTTCTGTGTTTTATTCTAGTCTGCGCAAAGGGGGGAGCTAGGCGGTAACCCACAAAAGGCTCACTGGTCATCAAGACTTTACACTCTTTATACATTTTAACGAGGGCATCGGCATTCATTGGTTACAAGTTACATAACTTTTCTATTAATACTCAAACCCCTATTTGCTAGTTATAGCTCTCGCTTCTCATGAGAATTAGTCTGCAGGTGCAGTTCTCTCCATTTGAGTCTGGGGTCCATTTTGAGTAGGTGGTCACAATCGCCCACTGCCGGAATTACCTTTCCCTGAGTTACTGCTCAGTTCTGCTGACTTCACTCTTGGTGGCTCTTGTCCAGATGGCCCATTTATCCTGGAATTGTCTTCTCTTTTCCTTAAAACAGAAGATTAGCCAAACATACGACATTCACAATGCAATTGCTTAATTATAACTGTCTAGCTACAGCTACTGACTAACAACAACAAAAAAAATATTGCAAAGTTTGATTCAAATCTTGAGCAGCTCAAATCTTGAGGGGTTTGATATCAAGGACAAGGACAAACATGGTGCATGCATCCCCCAGGAATGGCAGTCATTCCCCATTCCTCTCAGAATGGACACCCTCCCTGAGTGGCAGTGCCAGGGCACAGGCACACGCACATCCAGAGATGTGTGTGTGCAGATCCACGCACCTGAGGTACCTCAGAAAGGCATCCACAATCACGAGTGCCACCTGCCACACAGCACCTTGTGTCCACCCAAGCCCTCACGGCACCTGCCCTGCACTCACATTGTCCTCAGCTGCTGCTGCTATTTAGACCACCCCATTCCTGGTGGGTAGGTGATGGGTATTTTCGGTTGGTCACTGATTCCCTGTCACTCTTCCATTATAAAATAAAATATATGTTCCACTACAAAATGTGTGTTTTGTTCATAGTTCAAGACAACAGGAGGCTAACTTTGGGAAATACTGCTAACCAAAGATGGTTCTCAAGATTGGCAAACTGCAATTCCCCATTCCTCTCCATGTGCCACAAGCAATGCCACTACATTGAAGCAAGTCCTCTGATGTGTTTGAGGGCTGTAGTGAATACACCAGAGACTGCTATTTCAGGTACTGCACTATCCATGTAAATTACTGCTTCCCCTTGATACAAACACCCTGGCCACAAAGTGACCAAATATGTGAGGAAAAGATGTAGTATGTTTTCTTTATCTGAGCTTTAGGAAATTGGTATTTAAATTGTGCTCTGCCTGCTAGCATGAGCTGCAAACCCTCAGACTGCCAAATTGAAACCCACAAAGAGAGGCTTTTCCCATACCATACAATGACACTTGCCTGGCAATAAAAAGGTACAGCAATTCGGGGAAATCTCTAGATTGTTTTAAACTGGGCAAGCCACAAGCAATGAAGCAGAAGGTGAAGAGGATTGTCACAAGAACTACGGCAGTATTTTGCCAAAATATGCCCCAGAGAGAGATGAAACAACAGGGACACTCCCAGGTTTCCAGCAGTATCTAAATAAGGTGACAGGGCATATGGTCTGGGCATTTGTCCTGTGGCTATGCCACATGTATAAGAAACTTCAGCAGAGGAGACAGCACTACAATGCAACACACACATTCTGTCACATTGAGATCTGAACATGAACAGGTCACTCAAAGGCAGAAATTATATGGGAGCAAGTCCTCATTGCAGCCAATACATCTTCAAGTAAGTTAGTGGAGGAAAATAAAATCCCACCAAAAAATTAAGCATTATTTCTCCAGGGAAAATTCCTCCTCTGACCACAACTTTGATAAAGAAAGAGATGGGGGAAAGTGGACCTTGAAAGCAGGACAAGAAGCTCTGCAGACAGGGGGTTTGAACATAACAAGAAACACACTGCTGCACAGGAGCTGCACAAAATTGAAGATCTTTGAGACACCTTATCTGTATGCACATTTCACTGGTGCCAGATTCCAGCATTGCCAATAAAGGGGGGAAGGGGTGGAAAGAGTTCTGGCAAGCCTGGTTCACACAGAATGAGCAGAGCTCCTATGTCATGGGTTGATGTGCCTCATCTGTGCAAGATCTTTGTTAAAAACAGTCCTCTGAAATACAGTTTGGGTTTGGAGAGCAGAGCCAGGTTTCTGAATAAGGCAGCTTTCGGCGACAAATGTTAGTCTATATTGCACTTTAGCATCACATTACCTGTGAACAGTCAGTGAGAACTTATCAAGAGCAGGAAATCAAGTCATTTTTTGCTGAGGCATCTGTCCTATGAACTACCTCCCATCACAAAAATTGAGGATTTATTTCTGGATTTGATCATAGCAAGTGTTTTCTGCAATACAGACAGTGTTCAGCTTATTAGCATCCAGGTCTTATTACCCAGTAAGACCCCACTCAAGATCTGCTTGGATCCAAATCTGGATCCGTAAACTTACTTGGGAACAGATAGGAAAGGTGAAAGACTTTGAGAAATGGAGTTCTTAGTTAATAAAGGTATTTGAAACACTCACTGTTTTACTGTCATAGCATGAGTATAGGGGTACATTTTGGACTCAGAAAACCCTCTCCCATCTCTCATCTCTTCTAAGAGATTGTTAATAGACATCCAAAATAAAATCCATTAAAAACTGAGTCAAACCAGATTTTTCATGTAAACTACCAAATAATTTTGAGTAGCAAGGAAGGGAAAAAAAAGGCTTTCTGCTCCCATGAATAAGCCATGACACAAGGTAAGTAAAAGGAACAGGAATCCAGATGGCATGTTTTACCTCCTATGGTTGTGATATAGCATACGGATGCTGCTGGCCCAAGATCTTTGAACACATCAAAGTGGGTTGAACATATGGACACTTAGTTATAGTACAGTTCTGTGAGACCTAAGGTACTGCCTACACATCAAAGGCAACAGCTTAATGCTGCATGGGGTGTTGACAGTCTCTCTCAACACCCTCTGTTAACAATAAAATGTGTGACCCTTAAAATTTTTTGAAACCCTTACAAGTTTGACAAGTGCTTAAAATTATTCTCAGTGAAATACCTATGCAAATTGAAGACAGCCACTTTATTAATACAAGAATAAATAATTTAGAAAAAAAACTGGTTTAATATTTTGGACCTCAAGTCATCACTTTGAAGTAGTAGTCAGTCATTCTATTTCTATGGATCTGGTCAATCAACTATTCTGGAAACGAGAATTAAAGTAGCAAAAAGAATAATATAAATGATTTCCATTAAATTGTTCCCTCCATCCATATTTGTAACCAATATTGTGATATACTTCAAGGCAAATACAAGCAGTACTCACTTCTATAAACTTCTGCCCATGACCATACATTATGCTACAATAAAATAGTTTTTTTATTATTAATCCTAATTTACAGTATTTAAAAATTACAGCATGTTTTTCTTCAGTTTACTATCAGGAAAACAGAACATGATTAGACATGTACAGACAGAATAAGCTGATGAATGTCATAGAGAATATGTAAGCTCATGTGCAAGTAAGGGTCAATTAATGAAAGGTTTTTGCTGGAAGCACTGACAAACATAGGTGGGAAATCTGTAGTAATTAAGATCACTTAGAGATAAGGTAATTCAGCAGCATGTGATGCCACTGATGTTTAAGAGAGGTGATTCCATGAACATATGTAACATGAAATTTTTTTAACTTGGGCTTAATTTTAATAACCTAAATGATAGTTTCAAACAGATTCAAATGCCTGTGTGCATCATTCCTGACAAACTGAGATTAGTGAAGTACCAACTCAGTAAACGTCTTTTCTACATGAAAAACATTTAAAAAGTCTAATTCACTTTTTGAGCTACTATAAAGGGAAGTCTCCCATTTCACTCTTGCCTTTGAAGGTGGCATACTATCAGATATGTTAAATTGAACCCCACAGGTAGCAGACTGCTTTGTTTTGTAAAGTACAAACTAATGAAAGGGCATTAGGTAAGGGGGGGTGGTCATATTTGGATTAATTGTTAAAGATATCAATTGACACTCTACATCACCTTTAAAAATACTACATCAATTAAGTAAGAATGTTCTAGACATTTAACTTATTCAATGAGTTTGAGTGTTTTTAGGAGTTAAAAGGGTTTCAAGAAAACATAATAAACTGCGATGTTAAATTTTATGTAATCATTTTTCTAAATAAACTTCTTGTTCCCAAATTTACTCTGCTTCTGCATTCCCATGAACAATGGCAGCAAATACCCCCAGAACATGTACATGCACAGGAGGTGCTTGGTCTCTTAAGCAACTTGCACACATCACAAACATGATCCAGCTTGGAAACCTCTGCATTAGCAAATATATTTAATTCAAATTTAGATCTATCTAGCCAGCTTCTTTAAATGATTGCATTGATGAAAAACAAATATTTAGCAGTTACTTGGAAAAACAGACCAAACTGTGCAACATATGACACATATTACTGGGTACCAAGGAGACTGATGTTTCACCACACTAAATACAAGAATCTCTATACCCTTCTGTATTTTTCCTTTAATTTTAAAATTATTGCATTAAAAACAGATCAGCAAACTGTTATGTTAAGGTTAATAAGGTGAAATTCCAAAATTATTTATTTAGATGAAGAAAGCAACAAAAAGAACTGTCTATTTAGACAGCAATCAATATATACTCTTTTCTTTCCATTTTTCTTCATTAGAACTTTTGTTTGGGAGTGGATCTTGAACATTTTTTGCTACCTATATTAAGCAATCATTCACAGGCACAGAAGTACTGACAATTATCTAGTAAAATCAGCTGATAAACACTCGGGAGGCAAATTACAGCTGGGAAAATTTAAGACTCATAATTTACCGAAAGATTTCAAGGCCAAAACCAAAACACTCCCCCCTCCCTTCAAATCAGCAGTTCTTTATATAAGAGGTTATATGGCCCCCTGCCCTCCAAAGAAAAGGGAAAAAAAACCCTCAAAACACCAAACCCAATCCAGCCCAAGAACCAAGCAACTTCAAGAAGATTCCATATTACAAAAATTGAAGCAGGTCAGTTTGGGGAGGATTATGATGTTGTCTGAAACAGGAAATACACAGATGCATCATAAAAACTGCAGCACAGTAGAAACACTACTTAAATATTTCTCAGGAAAAAAAAATTAAATGTTTGGCAACACAACCAAATCCTGTGAAACTATCAAGCCTTTTGGACCCAGGGTAAGTTGTAGGCTTTCTCTTGCTTCTTTTTCACCCAAACCCTCGGGTTCTTTACACAACCTCCTGCCACTGCAGGGCTGCCACACCTCTCACATGTTCTATAAAGGAAGCTGCAGGCTAGAACATGCAGATGTATTCTTGCTACTGCTGTTAATAGGAAAGGCAGCCGAGACCTCCCCCCTTTATCCCTTCCTTGCCTTTCTTTCCCTGGTTTTCCTGTTCTGAAGTGTTGTCATCTTAGCAAAAAGGATAAAGCTCAGCTTCCATCCTCTGCACTGCTGGAGCACAGAAGTCATGGAAGCATGCTAGGTAGCTGGGGAAGGAAGAACACAAGTCAGAGGCATGGCATGGCAATACAGCACAGAACAAGACTAGTGACAAAAAGAGGGGTAAGATATTTCATGGACAGTGATGTAATGCTGTATCAACCCCTAATAATGCTGGTTTCAGGCAAAATGAGATATAGGATGCTACTAGACGATTTTTAACTTGCTCCTTGACAAACAGTTCTTTCAACTATATTAATGAATGGAACTTTTGTGCCATAAAACAGAGGTAGTTCACAGTTTTCTCGATGTATTTGTCAAGTACAAGCTAATTCCAATGAGCCATTGTGCTAATGAAACCTGAAAAAAAAGCAACAATTTGCTAATGGCACCATAAATTATCATGACTGCATGTATCAGTCTCCAAAATCCCTGCATAAAATAACCTGCTTGTGCACATATTGATAAATACTCACCTTGCTTGTTTAACAATCCTCAATAACTTTGTTTCACATACCCTTAAAAGAAAAAAAAGACAGTTTTGTATACAAACACAAGAACAAGGTTCTGGTTGGTAGTAGTCGAGTATCTGGAAAATAAAATCATAGATGGATAGATAGATATAGACAGACAGACATATAAAAACGTATCTTCACATTGTCAATAGAGAATTGCAGATTCAAAAGAAGTTATGCACCTATCTTCTTTAGTCCTAGATTAAAGAGCAAAGTCTTCACTATTAAAGATGGAAACTAGTTATTTTATTTTCAATTCTTTCTTCCCGCAGCTCTAACCTGAGGAAAGTTTCAGGGCATAAGAATTTAAAGAGCAGAAGAACTCAGTGACTGAGCAGGAAGAATACCAGATAGACTACTACTAAACCTTAGAGACACACAACTTTCCAATTCAGAAACAGATAGAGCACATGTAGCAAAAATGACAAGACTGTTTAATAATAATAATAAAAAAAAGAACAACAGGAACATTTACAAGTACAATTAAAAATTTATTTCTCTTTCTGCATTGAAGTGAGTACATGTTTACACACAATGTGACCAAAAAAAATCCTCTGGATACTAATGAAGGTTGCAAGTGTATTTTCTTTTATAACCATCAAGAATATCAGCAGGGAAACAGAAGAAAAGAAAAAACACATAACTCTGGATGGTGTATCATCCAGCACCTCTGGTTTTACCCACCCCCAAACCCCCACTCACAGGACACTTTTGGCAAAAGTCTCTGAACGTATCCTCTATCCCCACCAAACATTCACTACGATTTAAAAAACAGGTTCAGTGGCACTTAAATATGACTTCAGGAACATTTTGAAATACAGTCCATCCATGCTGAATGCATTTCACTTTGCTGTAAGACTAACTTAGACATAAGGCAAATATTACCTTACCTCTCAAATACTCCATGACTAGACACCCTTAGTATATATAACTCTGTTAAATGCAGAGATGCCTTGTTTCCCTTCACTGATTTTCCTTCTGATCAAGAAAGCAATTCAGGGAGATCGTGTCTATACTCATCACAAATTGCAAGGTATTAAATTGTTAAAACAATCACCAATGAATAAAAATAAACCGTATTTGCATATCCAAAACTTATTTCCGTCACTTAAATAATTTCATCTGCAATTACAAAATACATACACTTAAATATCTTTGTAAGAAACAATCATCTAAGATATCACAGATTATGATTTGCTTTTGATAATCTAACTGCCTTAACTCTGGCACAAAGATAAACCTGGACAGTGTTACTACCTAGAATATTTTCCTCTTATAATTAATTTTCTTAAATATACAGTAAATTCTCTTTAACTATTCTGACAGATAGTGCAAATAAAGACATTCTTTGGGTCACAATTTTAAAATATTACCACCAATGTTGTCCTCAATTTAATATTGTTTAGTAGTTAAGTAACAAAATATTTTAAGTATACACATTTTCTAACATCTGCTTAACAACGCATTTTCCTTAGTTACCTTGGCTTAAATGTAGATCACAAAAAATTAATAAGCTACAATGCTTCTCACCTATCCAAAAAATATGTTATATTCATACTTAAATAAATATATTTATAAACCTACCTATAAGTTCCCCACTGCTTTCCACATAGTTTTATTATCCAATGGCATACTACATCAAATCATGATATCAAAATATCTTTAAAGACAACAAAGATCACTTCAGAAGTACTGCTCAAAGGCAATGAAATAATGCTTTGAGAACCTAAGCACATATGTTAGGCCTACACAGATCCAGCACACAGTATAATAGAATAGTTTATGCTTCTTTTAGAGTCAACTACTGCTTTGCCTTAGCCAGAGATAAAAAGCTTATCTTAAATATTACCCATCACAGATGTAGCAACACAAAGCAGCCCTGTTTGCTATCTAATGTTGCTGGCTGGTTTTACACGTTTATTTGAAGTTACTGGTGCCTGATGGCTAGTTCCATTAGTGGTATTTGTTGCTGAGCCATTCACAACAATGTAATCAACCTTGTTTTCCAATTTCACCAGGCGTTGTAAGATGTCATCCAGAAGAACAGCAATTGTTCTCTTAAGATCAGCTGAAGATAATGGAAAAAACAAATTAGAGACTATTATTTACTATGTGTGGAAAAGAATGGCTATTTCAACATATTCACATCTTAAGACTTGCTATCCTCCCTACTATACACTATGGAAAGGAATGCAGACTGATATACAAGTATAGCAGCTTGATTTTTCTTTGATACCATTTCTTTGTTATTTTACGGATGGAAGATACCACCATAATAGGGAACTGTGAAGGCAGCCAATTAAATATTTGAGTGTAAGAACAAAATCACTAGAAGTGACTATTCAAAGGCAGTATTTCAAATTTCATCCAGACAACAGTACTAGAATACACAGCTATAACAACTTTTAGCCTTGGACAGCAACAGAATATATTTAAGTACTTTCCAACATAAAAAGGTAGTTAATAGTTTTCTCCTAAATAACAAATCTAGTCCATAGAAAAACTGCTATGACATAGTATCTTATTGCTTATTATATAACCTATAAAGTAGGGGGAAAAAAAACTATATATTTACACCTTTGCTGATTGAAAAACAAGGAGTTTTTTTTCTCTTTAAGAGCAGTATGTAATACTTTGAAAGAGAAAAAATGTAACTTTACAGCTTTCATTTAAAAAAGAAGATATTCAGGCTACTAGTATAGCTTTATCCTCTTACCATATCCTGCCATAGATGCTCCACCTCCACCATTCATTAAATTTTTATTTTCTTCTGCCAGTGCTTTGACATATCTTCTGCTGAGATCTAATATCTGTCCACGCAACTCAGCACTGCTTTGGCGTCTTGGATACTGAAAAGTGTAGCGTAGCAACATCAAACCCCAGATGATTCCAAAAACTAGCAAAAACATACTCAGTTTCTGGGACATATTTTTTCTTGAAAATGTTAGAAACATTTCTGATGAAGGCCACAGGCGTGTCTTAATTTCAAGAAAAGTAACTGAATTTGGCTTTGTGAAATTATATTACATATTAAACAAAAATAAGATTTCTATGAAGTGAAAAATCTTCTGGTTGGATCATCTTGAATACATCTTCTCATGTTTTAGTTGGTCTTGATTCCTGAAATTTGTAAAGTATCACCTGGTTATTCAAAACTGCTATAGTTGTTGAGATCAAGGACAAGTATCAGTTCCTAAATACAGTACTATATCATCATCTAGCAAACAATTATGGATTTTTATCTGCTTAGAGGTTCAGTCATCTTTCTGTCTCACCTGTTATTCACAGGGTTTCCTGTTCCCATTTTTACCAATTTTTAGTCTCCAAAAATCAAAACTTCTATGCTTCTACAAATCACCTTAAGTATTTTAAATACTGTAATTTAAACTGCCATTAAACCGAAATACATTTCATACGAAATGCAGTATCTAGAAGAGACTTGTAAAACATTTCTAGACAACATTTTGATGAGTTATACACATACATCTACAGACAAGAAAAAGATCTTGTAAAATGATTCACATGATTCTTATTCTTCACTTAGAAGCACAGGGCAAGTATAAAGAGACAACACGTGGCATAAAATTTCTTGGCTGGTTAGTTAATTCAAAGTCTCCTCTTCTGATTTTGTACACCATTAAGAGTTTTTGTTTGTTTTGGTGTCTTGCTACTGAATAAAGAAATAAAACCAAAATAAACTGGCATATTGCACCCATATTCAAGCATTTTACTACAGCTTGAAAAAAGGTCTTACCATAGCAGCCAATTCTGATCCCTCAATAGATTAAGGCTTCAAGAAAGAAAGAAGTGGTATGAAAGCTTCAGCAGTTAAACAACAAATGTCCAGACAGTCTGAAGCAGTATGAGCCACACATCTTCAGGGAGCTCTGTAACAGGGAAGAAAAAAAAAAGATTTAAACAAAACAAAGTGAAGAGACCTTCATTTTCTTATGGAGTGGTTGAAGTTGAGGGCTTCAAGCAACATGTGTTTAAAACAGAAATATATTTTTAAACCTAACTTGAAGCAACTGTTAGGGAAGAATAGAGAATTCATTTCCATTTTACTTTAAATGCATACATTTAAATGCCCAGTAACTGACTTCAACACAGTTTTAAAAGAAAACTTGGTAAGAATCTCACTTAATATTTCCCTCTTCTTCTAAGACAGTGACGGCAGATGGTCCAGATTCATCATATACGTACATGCACATATATTTACATGTGTCATTCTCTTCTTAATTTTTACCCCTCAAACTCATCCCACCTTTTCAGCCTCTTTACATGCACATACCTTGTATTTCTCATTTTATACCCATCTCTGAAACTACTCCAATTATTTAATACTTTCTTGAATGACTTCTACCATTCAACATAGTCTGGATAAAGCCACTCATCTTACATAATAGTTGTTTTCCCCTGTTACTCCCTGTTCTTCCCCATACATTACCTGACATGAGCACTTTTTAGGCTGAAGTTACACATTTAATAGAGTTCCTCACCAGACTTTCTACAGCGGTACGTAGGTCTCTGTTTCTATCAGAATATTGAGATCGAATTTCTCATGCTGCTAAGCTCTCCTCTAAACAACTCCGCCTCCAAAGCATTTTTTCATTGCCTCCCCTGACTCGTTCAAGCACCCTTATGCCAACATACCACGGTCTGCTGCAAACACAAGTGTCACTGCCAGCAGGGCTTGTCGCTTACCCTTCACATTCACTATTCAGATAATCCTCTCAACCGGTAGGCACACGTGCCTGATTCAAGTGGCAAATTTTTGAAGCACTCTAAAATCAACATTCTGAAAATGATTAACCCAAGGCAGGGGCAACATTAGGACTTGGACACCAAAACTGCTGTAAAGTAACAAGTTCCTGTGTGTAAAATGCCCTATAGTAAATGTCAGTATATAAAGCCTTACTTTTACTTTTGGGTGCACTAACGCGAGTGGCAATCACAAATCACTGAATGAGGAACAGCTTACTTCACCTCCACTGTGGGATACGACCATGCACATGGATAGACAGCAAACAAACAATAATTTGAATTCCCACTGGAAATTCAGTGGGATGTACTTTGTTCAAGGAACATGCTTATCCCCCAAAAAACTGTTTTAAGAGACAAATTTATCTTAAGTACAAAAAAATAAGAGAGCAAACAATAAAAACTTACATTCTACAGCACGAATATTTGGAATTGTGTGGTTTAAGATTTCCTGAAACAGATCCTCCCTAAACACGCACTTTTCCCTAGCTCTTTGCCAAATCCATGGCTCTGCACTCAGACTTTAAAGCATAAACTGCACCCACATCATTATGCATCTACATAACTCATGAACGGTATCAAATATGATGGAAAATATTTACATATGAGGTCCAGGAGTAGGGCATTCACATGATGGCTCAGAAGACCAAACAGTATTTCTCAAGAAAAGAAGTTTCAACCCTCAATCCAAAAAGTCTACATCTTCTATTAATTAAAATAATAATAATAATAATAATAATAATAATAATAATAATAATAATAATAATAATAATAATAATAATAATAATAGACTGAAAATAACAGATAGTTCTTGCAGAATTTAAATTAAGTTCAGGTCTCCACAGATCCCTAGCTATATCTTGTCCTGAATCATTTAGACAATAGCACTACAGCACTTTGGAGTGGAAATAACTCTGCCATCACAATGTAAATAAGACCACAAAGCCAGGATAAGAGGTCTAGCCAAGAGGAACAGATTGAATAAACTCCTGCCAAGGAGCAGCAGTAATTGCAGACTGGGCCTTTGCCTTGTGTATCTGATTCACGATGCACACAATAACTACTGAAATCAACGGAAATCAAGGACTCAACCTGCTGGGAAAATGGCATAATACCCAAATACTGACCCTGGGCAAAGAAAATGGGAGCAAGGTGCACCAAAAGGAAGGCAACTATCTGTACTTTTCCTAAGCATTTTTAAAGGCCATTGTCTATAATGAATTCCACTGTAATTTCAAAGTTCTGTGAGATCTGGTCTTCTCTTTCCCCCTGAAGCATGCACATCTAGTGACCCCTAACACACTCCATGCACAATCCTTACAAGATTACACAGTACGGAGTAACAAAAAAATAAAAGTAAGCTTATACCCACATGATTTCAAAGTAGGAAAAAAAAGAGTATTGGAGCAGCAGGTGTACATATTAGGAAGAAAAGACCACAATAAGTAAGACAAATGAATTGGAATATTCTTTTACCTCTTGTTGCCCTGAAGGGTCAGCACTTCTCTACGTGAACATTACAGTTTAAACAAACCCTGTCTCAGAATGGACCTGTTTTCAGTAATTCAGAGGTAGTATCCTATGAGATAACAGCACACATGTAAGAAGAAACATTGCCTCTTGTCATCTTTCTTCTCCCTCATTCTCTCAAATCCTTCTTACCCACCACTCCCTGAGCAGGGGAAAAGGGAAGCCGAGACTTCCTTCTTCACACTGACTAATCCCAGATAGGAACGCAGGCTCACCACTCTCCCAACCACAGCTGAGGGGCTTTTATGGCAAAGGCTGTCATAGCACAGCAGCGAGCAACAGCAAAAAAGGGTGCCTCAGAGCTATGCCTTGTTGGAATTCCTACCATCTCTAATCACGGAGACTGAGACAAAAGGAAGACAACTATGAAGACGAAGGAGTACAACCAGGACAAAATTTGAAAATCTAAGGAGGGAAAGAAAAGAAACAAGACTCCAAACTAACAAACCCAAAACAAACCAAAAAATTCAACCAAACAAACCCAAATCAAATAAAACCCCTGACCTGACTGTGCAGGGAAAATGGCAATCCAAAAATCTATGAAGAAGAAAATATCTTCCAGATAATCCTTTCAATAAGCAGCCTGAAGTGACTGATTCAAGTGGCAATTTTCCAAAGTTCTTTAAAATCAGCATGCATATCTAAGTTATTCTGAAAACTACAAGCCCAGACCAGAGGCAACATTAGAACCTGGAGCTACAACCAATTTCTGAATGAGGATCTGACACTAAGTTTGCCCTTCACAGACATATAAAGAGTTTGGTTTTCTTCACCGTTGCCACTGCTGGTTGTCTGAGAAATGTCTTGCCAAAACCTACCAATGTGAATTCAACTTTGTGCAGTGGTATCACAACACTGACATACATCTGGCAACAAAAGCAATGAAGGAAGGCACTCATCCCCTTCAAAATAAAATCAGTCTATCCTATTTCAACATCGCTCATATATGTTATATTACTGAGTGCATGAAACAAAAGGAACAAAGGCAAAAGAAAAAGCAACAGAAAATCCATTATATGTTCCATAATAAACCAACGTTCTAGTATCTACTAGATGCTACTGTAATAACAGTAGCATCAGACTTCAGTTTGAATACTGATTCTTCTCCATGGAAACCAGCCCAAACTTACAAAACATCCTTCTTGAATTTTGTTGCAAAGTCTTCCTCAGATTCTGCTTTACTTATTTCCAGAAAGACCCAGAGATTATATTAATGCACAACACAGAAATGAAGCAGACTGTAAGGCAAAGGAATGCCTCATAAGTCCTCTGAAACAATCTCAGGTTATCAGGAAAACAAGGCATACCCAAATCCTTAAAAGCTTACAATGCACCTTACAGCACTGTCGGTTCTGCTACTTCAGTCTTTTTTTTGTCATCGTTTTTCTATTCTGTCCAAGAGACTCCAGCCTTCCTAAACCACTCAGCAGGGCAAATTTCAACCTGTCCTGCAGAGATGGGTGTACTTTCTAGTTTTGAAAAATGTACAGGACAGATGAAGATAATTATTTGTAAGAGAAAAAGAAAGCAGCTGGTCCATCAGGTATTTTTGATTGTTATGAATAAGCGGCTTTAGCAAAAAAAAATTACAAAACAGAGTCAACAAGATGTAAAGAATACAGAAAACTGAAGCCTGAAAATCCCATTTCATTCAAAGATCAAAAATACTTTTAAGGACAAAGCCAAGAAAAATGCAGTGAAAGTATAATTGTCAGCATACAGTCCAAAAAAGTCACCTTTTGGTTACATATTTTTAAAGATAGAATGCCAACTACTGAGGCAATAGTTCCTCAGTGATACTCTAGAGACCTAGAGAGTCTCTAATGAACTAATATACTAAGAAAGTAGGCTTGAAAAATGGGAATTTTACTCGGTGTATTACTTAGTACTTATCGGTTCCTCACTGCCAAATTATTATCAAGGTGACACTGTGAATTCAAGAGCAGGTCTGGCTTTGCGACCAGTTATTATTAATAACTGTATAAACACAAGACATGATTTAACAAGATAGAGATTTAAAAAAAAAAAAGTCGGATATAGTCATAGGAGAGTGCATCCAACTACAGAGGAAGGGGAAAAAAATCTTGTAATAGAACAGGCAGCAGACAGAAATTAGGACAGTACAAATAAAAGCTGACACTAATAATTACTATAAAATAATTGTACAGTACAAAATTAGAATTTATTACAACCTCAATGTGAACACAAAAAGTTTATGAAATTACTAATGATTTCAAATGAACATCTATGCAAGAAATTACTATTAAATTCATGGTAACAAACATCCCTGGGTACAGAGAGGGTACTGTATCAGTAAACAATATGCTGTGCTGTAAATAGGCAGGATGATACCTCATTGCCAATGAACATTTCGGGAATACAAATATCACAGGGCATTACAGAATACCAGAAAAAATATTCCACAGTTCTATCAAACTCTGTTCTACTATTTTTCTTTTTTTGCATGTATTGAGAGTGTGCTCGCCCTGGCCCATCTACCTCTGTGATCTCCAAAATATTTTTTTGCCTGATTTTCCAATAGAAAACTTTGAGCATCACTCAGCTGACAGGCAACGATCGCGCTGACCATTCTGAGAGCAGACAGGCTGGTTCCATGTTATTTGGAAAACTAACAGCAGAGTTCCTGTGCAGCAAGGAAAACGGGAAGTCTAAGGAAGACTGACACACACAAAAAAAGCATAGAATGTATTTACTGACCAATTAATCACAGAAGACTGGGACAAGGAAATAAGCACCTAGAAACCCAGGAGATTATGTGTTGAGACTTTCTGGAATGCCAAAAATGATGTTTGCATTCTGGTGATTTGCAGCGTTAGACTGCTGTTGGTTTGCAAGTAGAAGAAAAATTTGCATGAGGTGCAGCTGACAAACAGGTTCTCAAAGAGCTTAAGTGTTTATTGTAAAACAGGACCCTGATACCTGGCAATACACAGAAACTTCAGTCCTCTGTTCCCGCACATAGCATAAACTCCATTTAATAAATCATTGTATCCACATCATTCATATTTAAAACCGGTGCACAAGGAAAAAAATCACATTCCTCATATTTTTAAGGGCACATTAGTTCTAGAGAGAATGCCAATAAAACCACTGTCCTTTACTGGCACATCTGTACTGGTGACTTTTGCAGACCAACACTGCCCAGGTTCATTAATCACTGAGGTTCACTCAGCTGCATAGCACCACAAAAGAGCAAGATATTATGCTCAGAACCAACAATTAATAGCAATGCCTGTCCCCAGACAAACACATTTGAGCTGTCTTTTGACAAAATCAACTCTCACTCAGCATGTTAAGTACTCCTATTATTTGTTGCTGTAAAACTTGGTGTAGTGGGTTGGCTTTTGGATTTTTTAGGCCTTCCTTAGCAACTGGGGTCAGAAATCTAAGGAAGTATTTCATATCATCCTTTAGCGTAACACAACATATAAATAAGGCGGAGATAAGAGAGCTTGCTCTCTTCTTTCTTCCGGTGGCTGAAGGCGACAGGTCTCTCCGCAGCCGGTCTTTGCTTGTATAGGCCAGGGCCTGCCTGCTTGGACCTGCCGTTATCTCCGGTTCCCTCCGGGAGGCGTGGGGAGTTGGTTGGTGCTTCACACGGTTCTGCTGTCTCCTTCAGGGAAGTATTTAATTCGGTTTTTTGTATTTATTCGCTAGCTCTCCATTAACAGGATATTTGGAGGATATTTGGGTTTTTTTAATCCCTGTTTCCCCCTCCCTTTTCCTTCCCCCCCCCCCGAGCTCTCTATCGTGTGTACAATATTCAAACTGTATATATAATTGTAAATATATATGTAAATATATATTTTTTATATAATTCCGTTTCATTTGGACTTCTTTCAGTTTTTCTGTGGTTTGTTTTTTTTCGTCACTTGAGAGAGCGGGATAGGGGAGGAGAGCTAGGACTCAGCAAGAGAGTCAGGCCAAACTTACACACACATTTTTAATTGGTGGCCCATACGGAACGCTGATTGTTTTGGTTAAGTTTGGTCTGTTTTGAAAATATTGTCCGGGAAGACA
Organism: Lepidothrix coronata; assembly: GCF_001604755.1. NCBI lineage: Eukaryota > Metazoa > Chordata > Aves > Passeriformes > Pipridae > Lepidothrix > Lepidothrix coronata. The sequence continues at coordinate 2,342,704 of NW_016690286.1, read as the reverse complement.
GCCAAGCTCAGTTTTTGTTTTGAAAAGGGGATGGCCTGAGAGTGAGCCCCATTCTGTTGGCGCGCGTGCCGCGCACTACCTGTGTGTCTGTGGTCGTGACGAGAGCCCGCCCCGCGTGCACCCGCTCGGCCCAAGGGCGTCTTGGCAGGGGTTGTCGTGGGACGAGGCGGGCAGGGGCACAGCAGCACCAGGCACTCTCTGCCGGCAGTCCGGGGACTTTCCTCAGGTGGGCACAGGGCCCGTGAGGAACCAAGGAGGTGACTGACACCAAGTACGGCTTCCTGGATGGGAAGGGCTCTGCCATCAAGTACACCCAGTCGGACATACGGTTAACTGAGGTGACAGAGAACATCTGCAAGCAGTTGTTGGATTACAACCTGCACAAGAAGAGGAGGTGGTCAAGCTGGAAAAGCACCTGATGCTCCTCTGCCAGGAGTATGTGAAGCTGCAGAAGAAGCTGGTGGACACAGAGGGAATGATAGTAGATGCTGCTTGCGTATATGCCTTACAGTTCTCCCAGAATGTCTCTAGGAGAGTGGTGGGGGAAGAGGTCTTTATTGGGTAAATCCCACAGCTGTCAGGGAACCTCTGCTACTTTCTCCCCTCTTCTTTATACAAACAAAGTTTTCTTGGCTGCTTTCCCGGTAATTGTTTTGTAAACAAAGACGGGGCGCTTGGCAGTTTTCTGCCAATGCTCTGGCGGTGTTCTCGGACTCTGTTCCAAAAACAAAGATTTGTTTAAGAACACTGAGAAAGAATAAAGGTAAAAAACGGGAAGTGCTAGCTCTACCTTCTTCAGCCACTACCGCAGGAGCTCCATAGGTGGCCCTAACAATGACCCTGAAATCAGCATTGCCTGACGGTCCCATAGCACAAGGGTTCTCCTTTTAAAGGCCATTTTACCCATTTCCTTTCTGATTTTGGCAATGTTTGTGCCTGTCTTGGGCTATCCCACAGGGAAACGTCCAGGCCCAGAGGATGAATGCTATCAATACTTTTCTTTTCTTAATTTCGACATCAAAGGCCTTGTAAAATAGATCCCTACGGTTACAATTGGCTCCAATTATTATCTAAATTGTGTTGCAACAATACTGTTATTGATGAAGGTAATGGAAGTGCTACTTAAAATCGGAAGAATGGTGTTGTATTGCTTTCCCTGTTGTAGGAAAGATCGTACCTCAAAGGGACTCGCTGGAACTTTGCAAAGGGCTTCGGACAGGCCAGTCCCTGGATGGCATGGAGCCTGGGTAGATTTTGGTAAATTAGTAGGGCGTGTGTCACCTCGTCAACAGAAAAATGTCAAAGCAGAGACGGAAAAGAGGATACATTCCTGACAAAACCTCAGAAATGCCTGACACAACAGAGCCCAGCAAAATGCTGTACCTGTGTGCTGGTGAAACTTGAGGGTCTTTCCAGACTGCATCATAGGTCAGTTAATAGAAGAGACAATTTATAGTAGTACCTGCTAGGCTCAAGAGGAAGGATCAGCACTACACAGCACATTGCCATCTTAAGAACAGGTATGAAGGCACATTTCTGGGCAAAAAAAAAGGCTGCCCTATCACCATGACAGCTGCTGGGCTGCAGGTTTTAGCAGTTCTGTACCACTTTTGGAGTGCACTGCCAAAGGAGTCTGTCTTTGTGTCTTTTCCAGTACATCTATCTTTATACCTTCTCCAACAGCATGTGTTTCTTCATTCCCTGCTTCTGCATGCCATAGACTTGCAACTACCAGGGAAAACTGATAAAAAGTAAAATTTATCCTTTTGCCTTATTGCTACCTGTCTTTTGGGGAATACCATTAATGGATGTTTCAAATGAAATGATAGGAGATGGGAGGTTTAAGGGAATAGCAAAGATGGGTAACTACCAAGAATACCTATTCTGCAGTGCTGCAACAAAGAAAGAAGAAAATCTCCTTGTGTGCTCCAGGTTGTCCCTGTCTCTCAGTGCAGCCAATAAAAGTCACAGCTCATCAAGCAGACACAGTGTCGCTACTGAGGAGCTGCTGGGATAACCTCAGACATATCTTAAACCAGAAACAGTTCTACCTCCTACAAGCTTCTAAGAACAGCACACAATTTGTTTTGTAGATGAACTTCAAGTTAAAAGCAAAAACATATTGCTTGAGACTTGAAAACTCACACAACAAGCTAACAGTGGCCCTGATATAAAATTATCTGAGAGCCCAAACACGAGATTACCTGTTGTATGTCAGTATTTTAGAAATATTGGTGACTTTTTTCTATTTTGAATTCGTGTGGTCCTATTTGCATTGGTTTTATTTTGCATTACGTCTAAGGAATCTGCTCAAGTACTTTTTGGTATCTTAGAGTATCCTTTTTTTTTTTCAGCTCCTCCCCCCTTTATTTTGCCTACTACTGTCAGTAAATGCTTTTAAAATAAACCAACCATTTAAAAACAGAAATTCTTTGTTCCTTGCCTGTGGGCAGTCAGCCAAGATTCAAGATTTTGAGAGGGGAAATGACTTGGCAAGGCTTGTGAAGAAAATTAAAGCAAGCAGATATCAATAGAGACAGTATGTTATACTTGCTGAAGTTCCCTTCCTCCCACTGGGTCCATCTGGGCCCCAAAACATTTCTATATCTCTGTATCAGCTTCTTGGGGACAAAAAAAAAAAAAGATATCTCAGCTTCATTCCCCCCCGGACACTTCATTTTCTCATTACACTTTATTGCTGCTTTTCAGTAGGACCTTTGCTCCTAAGAGTCAGTTATGATAGAGCATAAGGCACCTTCTTGGCTTCTCATTTCCCATAAAATTGCCACAGTTTTTTAACTGCAGTTGAACACTAGGCTATGACAAGTCCTCCCCTGCAAATTCCTAACTAGTACCTCTACTCCCTTGTGAAATTTCACAGCTGTCTTTGTATTGCTCTTTCCAAAGCCCCTGGGACTTCAAAACTTCCTTCCGAGATGATAATGTTTAGCTAATTTTAACTAGTTTTACAGAGAGCCAAGCCTGCAGGATGATGAATGTAGGCTACTGATAAGAGAGTGATTTTCACTGAGCATTCTAAAGAGACCTAAAAGGAAGGCGGGTGTCATTAAAGAGAACTACGAGGGGAGGGGAAGGGGGGAGACAACTAACAAAGTGACAGCTGCAATGGGGGAGCGACTGCCACTGCTCATACATGGACACACAGTGCAGCATCCACACAAACACAATTCCTGTAGAATGGCAGCAAAAAAGGACTTTTACCACTGGGGAGAGAAGAATAATTTAACTTGCCTGGTTTTCTTTCAAGAAACCTGTAGAATTCAAACTGCATATTAATTTGTCTATCAAAATTATGTTTCTATGGCAAAACTGCAAAACAGACAAGGCTTTGGATTCACGCTCCTTCCTAGGAGACTGATCCAGTTGAAGATTTCAGAAAAATTAACACTGGAGGAAATATTAAAGACAGATAAATCCTTTTCTTTTACATCTTTTATTATTTCTAGATTGACTTGTCAGTTCATCTTAGCACACTACGGGGGTTATGACAGACATTAGTTAACCATAACACTACAGTGGTCTGCACTGCACAATATACTGTTCTTAAAATTAAGTAGAAGGTACCCAAAAATTTAACTGGTAGCCTCTTATCTCTTCAATATTAGTGAAGAAACCAATTTCAGTGGAATAACTTTTAAGTCCTCTTGTCTAGGACCTGTTTTATGTAGGCAAAGTACTGATTCAGTTCTGAGCAATCCAAAATTAATCTTTTAAACTACATAGGCAAACGCCAATATACGTATTTTTTTTGTAAAGTTGACAATCACAAAAGAAAATATATGAGACTATTAATAATGCTCAGTTGAGGAAACCCTGTCCATTTAATGGCACAAGTTTTCAACTACAGGTGAAAGAAGTTGTCGAATAACAAGTAAATACTATATAAAGTACATTTTAGCAGTAAACTTGTACAAGGACACAACACATTCATTTGAATGACTGAGCTTCACAGATTTTTGACAGCTACTGGAAAACAGCTATTTTTGACACTTACTAGTCTGCAGATATGTTGACTACACAGCTGACAATTTAAGCTGACAGCATGCATTTATCCTACTTACAGTCTGGGCAAGATGCAAGAACTAAGTGCCTTTTACTATTCTTGGAAAACGTACAAGTCACCATGAACTCCAGGGGAAATATCTCACTTTTAGCAATTAAATGACATCCAATCCCACAGCTAAACCACAGTATGGGATTAGCTAATACTAATGCCTCCTTCAAGAAGATCACAGCCAAAAGGAGTCTCTAAAAGCAAAGAACACAAAAGGGTTTGTTGGTTTTTTTTAGAAAGGAAGTAGCTTTATTTCCAATTGTCAAAGCTTTAGGAAAAAGATTTATTTGCTAGAACAAAGGAATTGCAGCATAAATGTTTAATTCTCTGGGGCTCTCAAGTACCTGAAGTGAATTATTAAACAGTTATATATTTTAACATATAAACTAACAAAAAGAGCCCAGAATAATTTAGGCTTTATACACACGGGCATCTCCAGCAAGAACGGGAACAAAGATAACAATAAATTTCCATATTTGGTATAACACTGCAATCGCTCCACTTGTGACACTAGAACAAGATGCTACTCACAATCTAATATCATCTTCATACTGTCTCCTTTCTGTGGTATTCTCACGAGAGTGAAACAGCAATTCATTACATTTGCTCCAAAATAAACTCTACGTTACAATTGGAACAAATCACACGCATGCTTAACTATGATGTTCAGCACGTCCATATTCTGAAGACTCTTTAAAAAAAGACACAATTCCTACAAAGTTCACTTTTCACGGTGAAAAAACACCCTCACACACACCAATGAGCCAACTCAGGGGGCAACATAACAACCAAAAAATCCCAAAACAACAGCAACAAAAAAGATCTAGTTAACCCTATCTGAACTGCTCTAAGGAAATTCCGCATCACGTCACAGCATAGAACAAAAATTCTCTCTTCTTGTTTTGTGGCACACAAACACAGAAATTACACTGCACTCGAGCTGTCAGTATATTTTAGATGACAAGACACATAAAAGAGAATTTACAGGATGCTACCATGTTAGGTTAGGGAACTGAAAAGAAAGTTTACTAATGATGAATGATGAACAGAGCTACAGAAATAAAGTAGACATGATAGTACATTATAAACATTTACAAAAATAAACTTAATGGGAAGATTTAAAGTGCAGTTAAAACGTCATCAGATATTACATAGAAAAGCAATTTTATTATATTGTAAGCAGGAAGCATCCCACAACTATTGCTGTCAAGAAGTTTCATATATTATAATCTCCTAAAACTGAATGTTTCAAACCTTGCAAATTTCCTTCAATATAGCTTCTTCCTATTTATTCAATATTACCGAAGAGACCAATTTCAGTGAAACATTTACCCGTTGTTTGTATGTAGACATGTTAATGCCCGAAGATCACTTAACTTGACATTATTAAGGATACTGCCTTTGTTTAAACATGAATTAAATAATTCTTCCCCCCTGTAAGTTCCATCACATCACCGTAATCAAGCTTTGCCTCTTTAGAAGTTGTGTCCTTACGGTACGAGATCTTGCAGAGTCACTGCAGTCATAGTTTAGAACGGGAAGACCACTGCGAACGGTGAAGGAAACCAGGCAACCCTTGTTTCCTCCACCACTTCCTCCCATCCAAGGACACTGCATCACAGCCCTGGGACACGGCTCTCCGGCCGGAGGGATGCCCGGATCACCGCACAACTCACCGCTCCAGAGCTCCGTCGGCGGGGCCCGCAAGGACACCGCAACAGCGGCGCTGGGACCGACACCCGGCGGGAAGGCAGCCAGGAGGACAAACCTGTCCCACAGCAGGGCAGCTCCCGGAGGAGGGGAGGGGCGGCACGGCGCGGGCGCTCAGGCGCGGTGCGGACGCGCCCGGCAGCCGCAGCTGCCCTGCGCCATCCCGCTCCCGCCCGAGCCTGCAGCCGCCCCCCTTTCCTCGTGCACGCACGGGCTGCCGGGCCTCCTCCTCCGCCGCCCTCCCGCAGCCCCGCCAGCCCCCCTGCCCGGCCCCGGGTGCGGCTCCCCCGCTGTCCCGGCTGCTGTCCCGGCTGCTGTCCCGGCTGCTGTCCCGGCTGCTGTCCCGGCTGCTGTCCCGGCTGCTGTCCCGGCTCCCGGCGCGGCCCCCCCCGCGGCCGCCCCGCGCTACCTCCGCCCCCGCCGCGCGCCCGCTTGCGCCGCTTCCGCCCGCGCCGCGCCGCCCGAAGCCCCGCCCCCTGCCCCCCCCGCGCCGCGCGGCGCCGCTCCCGCCCCCTGGCGGCCTGAGGGGGCTGTGCAGCCGCCTCGGGAACGGGCGCCCTCCCTCGGCATCGTGCCGGGAATTTGCCGTCGTCCATGCTCCGGGTATTGTAACCCGCATCGGCGCGGGCTGGACCAGCATCTGTCTTAGGAGGAGAGACTGCAGGAGCTGAGCCTGTTTAGGGAAGAGAAATCTGAGAGGGGGGTTTCATTAATGCATATAAATACCTCAAAGGCGGATGCCAAGGGGATGTTTCCAGGCTCTTTTCAGTGCCCAGTGACAGGACAAGGAGCAAATGGCCATAAACTAAAACATGAGAAGTTTCATCTCAACATGAGGAAGAACTTCTTTACCTTTAGGGTGGGTGGCAGAGCACTGGAACAGGCCACACAGAGAGGTCATGGAGTCTCCCTCTCTGGAGACATTCTAAACCAACCTGGATGCATTCCTGTGTCACCTGCTCCAGCTGACCATGCCTTGGCAGGGGGGTTGGACTAGATCTCCTGAGGTCACTTCCAACCCTAACTGTTCTGTGATTCTGTGACTGTTTGCAGCTGGGGTGGTCTATAAACTCCCACTACAATAATTGCGTAAATAAAATCCATTGTGGGTGCGTGACTGCACTAGTGAGTTACCTCAGGCTCTTCCTGCAAGGTGGTGTTTAAAGGAAGCTGGTATCAGTTAAGCAAAGGTGAACATAAGGGCAAAGCAAAGAACATAAGGTCACATCAAACAGCTGCAGAGTTGATAGCATTCAGGAGTATCTGCTGTTCACCTCAGCTCAATCCCTTCAGGACTGTCCCTACCCAGACAAGCCAAGGTACGGGTTACAAGTCAGATGTTACAGGTGCGTGTAGGTGAAAGTTCTGTTTCCAACATTGCATCCCTTGTAAAATAAACACAGTTACAGCCCATGTTGTCCCGGCAGCTTGCAGATCTCACCTCTGCTCTACCTCCCTACCAGTACCCCCACACCTGCACTATGCCATGCTGCACCTTTCCCTCCCTTCCAGTGGGCATCAGGGGCTACCTGGCTTCTCCTTGGTTTCCAACCTTTATATTCTTCAGAGGTTAGATGCAGGAAAAATCAGCATTTAAATCTGTTGCTGTTCTAGAAGAAGGGATATTTATACATCAGAGTGGCCAGTGGCCTAGACCTGAGTAAACAGACAAAACTGTTGGCAGGTAGTATCATGTCAGCTGGCGAATAAGTTGCATATAAAACTTTTCTTACATCAACTAGTTCACAGTCACTTATTTCAGAATCTTGGGAAACGTGTTTTGGTAAAGTTGGTTGTTATTGGTTTTTTTCTTGTTTGTCTGGAAAACATTGGTGTTCACTTTAGAGTTAATTTAAATTTGAGAAAACAGGCAATCTTGGAACTGAATAGAAAGCTGTATTACCACAGAGAATTCAGAATAGGCTGCATTAAAGGAATTATATATTTGATTATGCAATCCATCCCACAGACAAAAGTATTTTTCTAAATTGTACAATGTTAAATAAGGACAAACAAAACCAATAAAATCTGAATTATTTGCTAAGTAAGCTTTTGAGTGAACAGTTTGAGTATATATCGCGCAGCAACAACAATATTGTTGCTAGAAGTATTTTCGAAAGCAGAGTCACTTCATCAGTTTCTGTGGGTATTTTCTTATGAAAATTTCCTCTTGAAAAAAATCAAAAACAGATGGTCTGAAATGGACTTCACATTACAAATATACTGCAGCTATTTATCACCATTTATTACTATATTGTTTGCTCAGTGATTAATCCTCTATTTTCACAGACATGCAGTGAACAGATGTAATGTCTTTGCAAATATAATTTATATGGTATTTAGATTTTACCAGGGAGAGAAAGGGAAATCTGTCAACAATGTAATAGCAGGAAGATTTCCTTGTGAAGGTCACAAAATTATATTAAGAAATCTGTCTCCACTATTAATATACCCTCTGTGGACAGGAACTCTCAACTATTAATAACATTCTTAATTCCTATTGCCTAAAGGCATGATGTATCTGGTCATCTTTCATAAACATGCATCTCACAATATCATGGGATACTTTTCTCCCTTATCTGTGTGGTAAAAACTGTATGACAAAACAATATCAAGCAGCGTGTTTCTCCTCAGTGACATATGAAAATCAAAACTTAACAGTGTTTGTATGGTCCTTAAATTTGTGGGTAAAAATATTCTGGGCATCATTTCAAGGGACAGATAAAAGCCCAGGACTGGAGAAGTAAAAACTTGATATATTGCAGTGTTCTGTATTATTTTTCACAATAAAAAAAAATAGGTTGAGGCTGCAATATTATTTCATTCCTCTCATGCCATTCATTTTCTGTAGACTGTTCTTCTGACATTAATTTGCATAACTATTGCTCTGTCCTTTTTAAATATGTATTAAGAATTTCCTCTCATAATATATGTTTAAACTGCTGAATGGTAATGGCTAGTGAACAGCACACTAATCAGTATGCTCTGTGATTACTGTACCTTCTGCCTTCTTACTTAACCAATTAATCCTCTAATCTGTATATGCAGATAAGAATATATGCAACCTTATACTTGCCTTACTGCCACTCCTATTTTTCCCTCCTCCTGATCCCTTAGCAGTTGTTTATACCCTTTCACTTTAGGGAATGGGCTTGATCTGGGCCTATCTTTCCCCCTAAAATGCATTTTTCCCCCAAATTGTGAATACTGTATATTCATTACTGCATTAAAGCTAACAGTATATTACAACAGTATATTAATATTGCTTGAAAAACCTCCATCAGGCATGCTTGAAGTACATGTAATTATGCCACGTTAGGGTATCCTTTAGGTCATCTCTAGTTGTCTTCCGTGTTTAAACCATCTCCCATTTAGCAGAGAGGCTCCCAAAGATGCAGATCAACTTTGCAGTCTTACTGACTAATAACTAATGAAATCTGAAATGTAATATCAAATAATTATTGTCTCTATAGTCCAGGAAACTATGGTGAAGTTATTGTAGAGAACAATGAAGGCAGAAGAGTTATGGAAAAAATTGTGAAGACAGCTTGTAGTTTTCAATGTAAAATATAAACTTGATTAGAATTTTTAAAAATAGATTTTGTCATTTTTACTTTAGATTTAATTGCCAGAACGTCTTAGGATAACAGGAACGAAAAAATTCTGCTGGAATAATGCAAATGTATTGAATGTATGCATTAGGATTAGCCTAACTCTCAGGAAGTGGAATCACAATGTGTACCGTAGCTAGATCTTACATATGTACAGGTTAAGAAAAAGTATATTTCTGTCTTATATTCTCCTGGCCTTTCCCTCCCTCCCCTGCATGTTTGTTTTTTTGGTTTTTGGTCTGTTGGTTTTTTTTTTTTAGCATGACCACTATGTATTTTCAGTGGGTTCTTCATATTCTGTTTTTCCAGTGATCCATCCTATGGTAGAGGAGAATTGATTAGCATTTACATCTCAGAATTTAGGCATGCCCTTCATGCTCATTCCCTTTTGTTCCTGGAGTTAGAATATAGGCAACATCAGACAGGATCAGAATCAGATAATGCCAGAAAAACATGTGATCTTGCAGTAGAATAAATACTTTACTAATAAAGGTACACTTGAAAAGGGAGATGAACAAATCTATCTACCGGAGCTGAATGGAATAGAGCTGGTATAA
>NW_016690286.1:2112684-2332626 GCF_001604755.1 Lepidothrix coronata | reverse complement strand
TATGACATGTATTCAGAATGGCTTTTGAAAAGTGAGATATCAGCAGAGGCTAAAACTCAGGCCAGCCTCCTAGGAATGAAAATTATAATTTAATTGTAATTAAACAAGAGCTGGCTAAGGAGTTGACTGAAACTTTTGAAGTAAGTGACATGCAAGAAGCTTTTTAGCCAAAATTAAATATTTTGCAAACCTCAGTTACAAGGAAGGTCTTTCCCCGTGTGCTGGTTTAAGAGTAAACTGGTGAGAGAAATGAACCAGACTCAAGGGAGATTACAAGTCAGAGTTACAATTTACTAAAAAGATTACAATAAACGCAGTGATACAGAAAAAAACCCTGGTTTTAACACCCCCAAAAACAGATGCAGAACCCAGCACCCTGTAACAAGAACAGAACGGTGTTCATTAGCCTCTGTGCTGAGCACCATGTGGCCTCCCTGGGTGCAAAGTAAAAGGAAAGGAAAACCTGTTGACCTGGGTGATGATCACAGTCTTGTCGAGAGCGGCAGTCACAGTCCTGCTGAAGTTCTGGTCCTCCTCTAGATCAGGAGTGGTACCAGAAGTTCTATAACCCGAAGTTTATATATGCCCAAATTCAGGTAGCAATGCCCAGTACCTCCCCGAGGGAGGAGAGTTTCACAATGGGTGATTTAGCTCTGTGAGTCATGGGATATTTTTGGAATCTTTGATGGTCTAGGTTGTTGCAGCTGCCTATTATGCCAGTCCATTGTGGCCCATTTCCAGAGATGACCCCTCAGGCTGGGTGTGAAGGTGTTAATGCCTCTCCGGAGGGGAGTTATCACAGCTGAGTCATCGGTGTGAAAACAAAAGAACACTCCCCTGCCTCAAAGGGTTTCTTTAACACTCAGCTTGTGCCCTGGGCAGCTGCTGCAAACAATCCATTTATTAACAGTCCATCAGAAATGACATACAGGGTGTAGAATAACCAGTTTTCGTTATACCCACATAGTGATAAACTGGTACCAGCCCCTCTAACTAGGACACCCCCATACTACCTTCTTTACCTCTGTGAGCTAATTTACTCTTTAATTGATAATTTGCTTCTGACTCATCAAGGAAAAAGAGGAAGAGCTGGCAGGTACAGTTCCAGCCTTCCATTTGCAATAGAAGTAAGAAATGATCAATTTTATTTATGGTCCAGGTAGGATGAAATACTAGCCATTTCTGTAAAGAAGAGTATATGTCAAGGCTTGTTAGAACCTTGAGCTGTGGTGACTACTGGTTACCAGTGTTAATGTGGCTTCTCCACTGGGACACAGCATCTGTTGGAAACCCAGTGCCACAGGCTGGAGAAGCAACCAGTGCTGTAAACACTGCCACTGTCTATAGCCTTAGGAGTGTGCTTCATGTAGCAAAGGTGTTTGATTTCCAGGGAACCACCTCCTGCCTTTGATTCACCCTCTGAGTGCCTCATTCCTTTCCAGAAATATTCACATGAGCATGCAGTTAGGCTGCTCACCCCTTGGGTACAATGGTGGCAAACTGAAGATAACCAGCCTCGGCCAGCACAGGAATTTGGACAGAACAGCTTCTAAAGCACAAAGGGAAGCTGCCCCTGAAGAAGCACAGGAAAGATGCAGAGCTGGGGCAGGAACATTCTTGCTATCACTACTAGCAAGACTCTGGGAAGGGCAATCTGCAGCTGCTGGCCACGCGTCTTCACCTGGCTTTCCAGTGCTGACAGAGCAAGTTTAGCTGTTTCATCACCTTTGGAAATTTTCTCACCAAAGGAACTACGAGTCAGTCTCGGTTCCTGCAAGGTACTGCAAGGTATTGGTGCACGCTGGAGGAGGAAGCACCAAAACCGCACAGGATTTAGGAACAGAGAAGCCTTTCTGAGGTAACTGAGCAGAAAGGATAAACCTTTAAGTAAAATAGTGCTTAAAAGGCAGTTCTCAAGATTGCAAGTGAAAATTTAGGCCTTTGTTTCCTAGAAACACTCAAGATGAGATCACGTGACTTTACCTCCTTGTGTGTACGACAAAATCAGTTCTCCAGCCTTGCATATTAAATAGCCCAAAATAGGTTCTTTTACCTGATGTGCAAGAAGCCAATTCACAGAGTTGAGGTATTAGATGTATTTACAGTTCTGCACAGAAAATGGCGCTGGGTGGCAAAGCCAGTATGACTACCAAAACTTTTCCCTATTTATACATTTTAGTAAGTGAAGGCATCAATGTTCATTGGCTACAAGTTGCATAGTTCTCTTATTGATTAATATTCTATCTTCTGTTGGTTGATGATCTCTCGCTTCTCATGCTAACTAGCCTGTGTGTTCTGTCTTTCTCTTAGGTCACTGGGTTTCATGGGTGAAGGGTCTGTGAGTCGGTGGTCACGATTTTCCCCTGCTGGAATTACCTTGTACCCAGTCAGAGGTGAAATCAACACAGTTGTTGAGTTGTCTTTATTAGTTTCTTCCTTACCTTGGGAGTTCTGCCAAATGGCCCTATGGCCTGTAAATTCTGCATTTTGTGTTCACCATCAGTGGGCATCCCTCTCTTCAGTTTTGTTAAACCTTCCCCAAGGTCTGAGATCATTCAAACGTAATCTCCCTAAGCCTTAACAAGACAATTCTACCGACAAGTAATTTAGCTTTCCAACACCTGGACATCACTTAGAGCTTGCTTGTTAGCTGCCTATCTGTTTCACGGATTAAATCCTCTTTGTTGTTGATTAGGCTTGAAAACATACAAAAATTAAACACCAAAGAACATCCTTTCTTAAGAAAGATCTTTTTACGAATTCCACATTTCCCTGCAACACCAGCTCACCCGGCGGGGGCGGGTGGGCAGGGGCGTATGAGGGCCGCGCGCGCGCGCGCGCGCGCGCTCCCGGGACGGCAGGTCTGCGCATGCGCGGCGGGTCCTCCCGCAGCGCTCTCGCCTCCTTTGTGAGGGGCGGGCGCGGTCCCGCCCCGCGCGCGGTGCCGGGCGCAGACGGAGCGGCCGCGGCGGCGCCATTTTGCGGCGGTGCGGGAGGCGCGGGCGGGAGGCAGCGGTGGTGCCGGTAATAGCGGCAATAGCGGTAACGGCGGCGATAATAGCGGCCGTGGGTGCTGCTGCTGCTAATCGGGACTAGCGTCCCCCGTTCGCCGCAGCCCCGTGGCCAGGACTCTGCCGACATGAGCGACGTGGAGGAGAACAACTTCGAGGGGAGGGTGAGTGGCCGCCCCTGCGCGGGCCGTGCTGAGGGGGGGGCCGGGCCCGGGGGCGGGGGGTGGGGGCGCTCGGCGTCCTCCGGCCCGGCGGGGGTGGGGACAGCGCAGCTTGGCTCTAAAATGGCTCCTTCAGGCGCCTGAGGTTCGCCTCGGCCGTGGGTGACGGCCCGCGTCCCCCTCCGCTCTCCGCGTTTCTCCGGCACACGGTGGCTTGTCCCATCGCCCCGGTGGGATGCGGGCCCCGGGCCCCGGTGCTGCGGATCGGCCCCTGCCCGCCAGTGCAGGTTGTTTCTGTGAGAACGACGCTGCTGTAGCCCCCGGGGTTTCTGCCCGCTGCTGTTTCCCTCCCGAGCCGCCCTGTTGCCCGCCGGGCCCGCGGGTCGCTGCTCTGCCCTGCCCGTCCCCGCTTCCCGGGCCGCGGCCGGGCAGCCGAGGCCTCCTCCCGCCCGAAAGAGGAGGGACCCCGCGTCCTTTTGTGCGAGGTGCGCTGCTTCCCCTGGCTGCAGGAGCGGCCTCTGGCCGGGCCCCCTCCAGCCATCGGGGGGGTCCGGCTGTCGCTATTAAATCCGTGAAACTCATCGATCGCGCAGCTGGAGGGCTTCGGACGAGCTGCTGTGGCTTTGTAACCTCGTTAGGACTGTGTCTTTTTCCTCTAATGGCTGCAGGTGTTCACGTACACGTGTGACAGGTCCCTTCTATGTTCATTGTTTTGTGGGTTTTTCTTAGGGATGATCGAGGCAAGCAGGAATTAGAAACTGCTTGAAACGGGAATAAAATGTATGCTCAAGTCCTCCATCACCATTTATTTTTTTTAAAAACTTGCAGAGATTTTTTTTGTGTTTTGATTCTTTAGAGGAACACCTGAGCATCCTTTTAGTGACTCTTTTTGATGAATCAGTGACAGTAGCTTTGCAGTTATATGTAGTTACTGTCTGGAGAAACAAGCAATGAAATTTTGGAAGAACGGTGTCATATTCCAATAATTATTTTTACACGAGTATTGTTGTCCTTTTTATGGTGTTAGTTAAAAAAAAATAAATTCCGTAGGCCGAAAGTTCTTTACCTGGCTGTGCAATGACTGCTGCTGCTTCCTCGGGGAGGTGAACAAAACCTGTTCTTGTGTTGATTGCTTGGACAAAAGGTGGCTGTGTAGCTAAGATCTATTCAGGTAAATAAACTAATCTCTGAAGGGGAAATAGCTAAGTCTCAGAAAGTTAAGTAACGAGTATACTTAGTTGGGGGGGTTGTTTGGTTTTTTTCTTTTTTTGTTTTTTATTATTACTTCAATCTCCCATTTTGCAGGCAACATTTATATTTTTAAGAATTATTTTCTTGTCTGTATTCCCACTGGGGGGTTATTGTTAGGAAATAATTATATTAGGTTAATATCCAGAACATTTATATTGGGTTCCTTGATGGATTTGTTGTTTGTATTACAAAGCTGCTATAGCATTGTGCTTTCAGTATTCACACTGCTTCCTGCCAAAGATAGAAGTAAAATAACGTTTTCAGAGTATGCAAAGTCTGAAAAGTCCTATGGAGCAGTTTCTGTGACTGCTGTTTATTAGTTGTTGGGTTTTTTTGTTTGTTTGTTTTTGTGGTGGAAAATTTATATGTTGGAAAGAGCTGCTGACTGTGTCTAGTCTTTGTTTGGAAAACTTCTCTTTTTGCTCCATAACACTGAGATTTCTCAATAAGTATGGCATGTGCCAGTGTCTTGTCTATTGGTGTTTTTTATAATTGAACATAATGGCAGGTACTTGAGTAGTTTGTAATTTGGGGGAGTTGTGCTTCTAATAAAGCACCTTTGTAAGCTTTTTTTTTCTTCAGTAATACTTTTTTGTTGTGATGCTGCTAAAATACTTGAAATAAGAAATTTCATTTCAGAGTAATGTTTTACATTTAACTTCCACTGAAAGTGCCCATAGGCATAAAATTAAGCATGTGCAACTTTGAGGCTGTAGTGTTTAGTCTGCTGTTCCCAGTTGGATAGGACTCTTATCATGCATTGAATATCCTGGTGCTTCAGTTTGCTCCATGCAGGCACGTGAACCTGAGAGTAAAGCAAAAAATTTCACTGGGAGAAAGAACTGCAGAAACCAGAAAAAACTTTGTAAAGAACCCGTTTTCCTGGAAATCGGCAAAATAAGAGTCCTGAGTACCCTCTCAGTTCTTCCACCCCCCTCACGCTTAAGTACTGACTAGTGTGATGCGCTTTTAAAAAACTAAATCCCAAAGGAGTAAGGGGGCTTTAAGTTTAGTTTATGCCCTTTATGTTTTACCTGTGTAGATGCACATTGTCCCAAAACACTTCAATGAAAGTTGAGTATGATCAGGATTTTTTTTTTAAAAGCTTATTTTATCAGCATTAAGATATTGTCCACATATGTACTTTGCCTCTAATTATTATTTTTAAATCATAATGTTAATTAATCTGACCAGGAAATTGAAAATAATTATGGAAATAACTTGTCAATGAAATTGCTTAATTTGCACTATTTAAAAACTTTCATTTCTAAAGTATTGGGTAAAATCATTGTAGAGCTTTTTTTTCCTTCTCGAGCTCACTCATCTCTTTATTAAATTCTTTTTTTAGGCAAATGTTAATCAAATATCTTCATATTAATCAACATCCACTCTGGTTTTGTGTCATTTTGTTTCAACTTCAGCAAGTTCTCTATTAAGAATGTGGCTGGTTGAACAGAAGAAATCCCCCTCCTCAAGCATGATGATTTAATGGAAAGAAATTGACAGAAGAATTAAAAATGTAGTGGATGTGCTAGAGCTAAGTTTATGGACATTAAGAATAAAAAAATATTTTAAGTAGTGCTTGTTATCCAGTGACTTGGTTTTGGAAAAGTCAGAGTATATTTTATCACCACTGAGTGCTTTTGGTGAGGAAGTTAGACAAATGACGCTTTTTTTTTTTTTCTTTTGTTGTTGTCAGGTGACAGGCAACTCTTATTTCCTTTCATATTTGTCATTATTTTAAATAGGGTGTTGTTTATTTAGTGTGTGTTCTGTGGTACAACTTAACGTGTTTCCCAGAGCAGCGAACAAGAGGGAGTCTAAACAAATCTGCACTTCAGTAGCTCCACATGAAACTTTGATTAGTTTTTTTCGAGCTTCTGATAACATTTGAATCATAAAGGTTTAGTAGTTTTGTACCAGTATTAATGTGCTGTTGGTCTAAATAGATAAAATTTTTTATCAGAACAAAGGTTGAACTCCCATTTTATAACTGTGTATTGGTTCTGTTCCTTCCTTCTAATGAGATGTCTCCTTCTGCTCTGTGCAGAATGTTACAATGAGCTAAATAGTAAAAAGTAACAAAGCACTTCAAGAAATGTATGACTTTGCATGTCAACCATCTTGTTGAAGGAAGTATGCATAATTCCTAGGTACGTGAGCAGCTTTTGGGTTAGTTTATCTGTGAAAGTGCCTTATATTTTCTTCATGAACCTTGTATGCAAAATACTTAACTACCCGTGGAATTACGTAACTGATCAACTTTGAGATAATTTCTATGCCAAAAAACCCACAAACGGTGCGGGGGTCGGGCTGGTTTAGCTATTGTATTCCACTCTCCTGAAGTGGCAGTGTGCCACCTCTGAGCAAAGGAAGGCGTATTGCTTTCCATACCTTTTGAAACACAGGCACAATGTGTGCTTATGCTCAGGGGTTCTGTGTTCACTTGGAGAGTGCTGTGATCACCCTGTGGTGTCTAATGACCAGTGTGGGAAACAAGAGTTTTTCTGAAAGTCAGAGGTTTATTTTTCTTTTAATTTTTTTGTTTGTTTGTTTTAATTGAGCTTAATAAATTCTAGGTTGTTCTGGACCATGTCAGCTGGGAAGACTGCTCTTTTTGAAAACAAATTCTTTTTACCATCTTCCGTGTGTGGTAAAGGAGTGACTACAGAAGCCTCCCTGAAGAGGTGTATTTTCAAGCCTCAGTGAGAAGATCAACTTGTAATTTCAAAAAGTTTATTACTGAAGCCTTTCCCCCCCCCCCTTTTCATAAAAAGGAACATTGAGAAATGCATAAAGTTTACTTATTTTGGTAACTTTTAAAATATACATGTCTTCAAGGTAGCAAAACTTACGAGTTGCTTTTTATACAGAAGTTTATTATGTATACTAATATAATATTTATAGACGAATAGCTACTTAAGGGATCAGTTTTTGTTTTATTATAGAGTAACAGGGCATAGTTAGCAAAAATGAAGCAAAAATGATTTAACTTCTCTGGTAAATTTTAGGGAAAGTTGGGAGATTGCTGTCAAAACTGTTTAAAATGTCATCTTATCTTTTCTCAGAAGTGAGATGTCACTAACTTGACAGTTTCATCTAGTGAACGTAGGCTGCTGCTAAATTCCTTTTTTTTTTCCTAACATTTTTCTGTCCCCTTAGAGATTGACTTCATTTGTGGGGTTTTTTTTAGTTTGGATAGGATTTTTTAGTGGGATTTTTGGAGACTCTGAACTGTCATTTTACTGGCTTAGTGGTATTGCTAGACTGCTTGTTGTCCTGTCCTTTTTTCACCCCATGTGTATTTCCTCTTAAGAGGGCCAAATGAATTTCATTTGAAATTTCTGTGTGATTTAATGATTTTTTCCTTTCCATTTCATTTCCCGTGCTTTGTTAGAGAAAGCCTAGTTTAAACGTATTTCGTTCTTTTGATTTAGCATCTTGCTCTAAATTTTGATACCTTTCAGTCATACTCTGAAATGGTAAGGTGTGAGTTGAGGTAAGGCGTGACAGAAGTTCAGGACAGAAGAGTAATGTAAAAGAATAGGTTTTGGTGTTTGGGTTTTTTTTTGTTTGCTTGGGGTTTTTCATGGGGGACAGGAGCAGGTTGTTATTTTGGTTTTTTGTTGTGGTTGCCTCCCCCACGTTCTTTATCATATCTTCTTCTCTTGGTGAGTGAAAACTGAAAGAAGACTTCTACTCTGTGTGAAAGTGTTGTAAATGCTTTTAAAATAGTAATTATATTGGAAAGTAGGAATTATTTTGAAGGATGCAAGGAAGATAAGTGATAGAACTTAGATCAGTTAAAGAGCTGTACTGGTATGGATGAAATACCTGGACATGGCTGATGACTTGCTCAGGTGGATCATCAAAAGTTGTTGATAGTTCTTCAGTGACTGGTTTTATGTGATCATAAGGTAATGGGGAGAGATCCTTACCACTTCATTTTGTGATTATTTCTGGGAAGAGAGAAGGTGGCAAGGATTAAAAATACTCTTCAATGCTCTCTTCAAATGCTTCTAAATGTTCCTCTTATCAGTAACTGAAGCTGCAGACCTTGGATTTTGTGTTTGTCTACAATAACTTCTTTGACTCCAAGTTCCAATTCTTGATGAATCATTAGTCCCGTTTCCTGGTGTGTATCTTATTCTGAAGAAGCACCCTGTTACAATTGAGTTGGGTTTTTTTCTGTAGTTATTATTTTAGTTGAGGGGTTGGTATGTTTTTTGTTTGTTTTTGTTAGGGTTTTTTTGGGTTTTGTGTGGTTGGCTTTTTGGGGGGTAGGGGGAGTGTTAGCATTTGTTTTGAAAGGGAAGTCTGATCTTACAAATATTACAAAGTTAGCTGTTGCTTCTATTCCTGCAGGCAGTCGTGACAGCAGATCTAGGTGGTTTGACATGGTGACAGTGGCCAGTCAGTCATTTGGCCCTTAAATGACTGAGGATCTTCAGAGCAGAAAGATAAGAAAGTGCTGAGGATCCAGAGTGCAGTATTTGGTTTGTGGTAATGATGGAGCTAAGATCCAAATGTATAGGTTGCTTAAGGACTAGTACAGAATTGAGAGACTTTAGTGCTTTGGATAGTAGAGGTGTCTGTTTTCTCATGTTGAAGATAACATACAGTGTTAAATATTTTTGTCATTCATATTGCAGAATGGATATAAATTGTTCATGAAGAACAGTTGGGTTGGTATAGACTAAGATACAGCTTGCTAATTGTTTCATTATAGTAGGAAGTAGAGGAAGAAAATTCTCAAATCTTCCTTTGTGACTCCTTGGAGCTCTGAATCTCTTAATCCCTGCCTGTAGTCTTTCTCATACAAATCTTATTAGGTACTTTTTCAGCATCATCCTTAAGTCCTTAAATTCTTGCAGGTTACTGTGATTCCGTTTGTCTCTCCTTTTGAAGCTTTGTAGGAGGTATAACTAGATGATCTATGTTGCATCAGAAGATGAGATGTAATTGCTTGCCAATGACAGGCACAATGTGCAACTGCTATCAGGTAGCTTCTCTTCAGCTGCAATTTCCATCTACACTTATTTGGTTGAGGAAGCTTGAAATATGTAGGAATTTAGACTTTTGCCTGTGTCGCTCCAATTTTGAGGTTGTATGTTTGTTAGTGCAGCCCCTAAGGGTCTTAAACAGTTCCAAAAGGACTTGATGTACATTAAATGATGTCATATTTGGTTTTGGCAACTTTATACAGATTTGCTGTCATAACTGATATTAAAAAAACTCTATAGGTGATAATCCTTAGGTGCTTCAGGTGAATAGTTAAGAACACTAAGCCGACTTTTACATTGTATAGTATTTTTAGCACCTCCCAACACTTCTAGGCTGTGCAGTGTCTAGGGAGTGAGGTGGGGGGTGATGGGTTGCTTTTGTCCAGGCTTTCAGAGTTCTTGTTCAAGAATTGATTTCAAATGTAAAAGATATGGACAGTGCAATATCCTCATGAAGAAGGGCCATCTGAGGAGGCTTTTTATTGAAGGGTGTTTTGTAAATATGATGTCACTTTGAATGGTTTTCTATATTGCTGGTCAGTTTTACTTGGGGGGGAAGTAGAAATAATTCCCAGAGAAATTGGCAATTGTTGCAAGGGATGAAGTATAAAGGAGAGAATTTAGGAAGCTATTAAACATTGAAGAATACAAAACCAGAGGAGAGATGATGAAAAATCATGTTACTGGTTCTAAAACAAAATTATTTTATCATGAACAGTGGCTTTCAAATGTAGAAACGCTAAATAAAATTTGGTAATATTTCAGTGAGTGTACATAATTTTTTCAGAGAAAGTAATGTAATTAGCTTCACAGATAGCCATCTTAATAAGGGTAACTATTATGCAGACCTGATTATATGGTTCACCTGTCACAGCCAAGCATTGAATTTGGCCTTCATTGTTGAAGTTTGGCAGGCCTGTCATCCCAATAGGTGACATTCTCCATGTGTCCCTTGTCCTTTTCATTGAGGTAAAAGGGAATGGTAGTGTGGCTGTAATACTTGTTACTAGGGAGTTCTCAAGTTCCGTTTCCGGTGGACTTTTTGTCTTGAAATATGAGGACAGCATCCTTTGAAAAGAATTTCAGCCCAAAGTTCTGAAGAATTTTAACTGCAAGAGAAAATGCAAATCTGGACATAGGTAGAGTAAGAAATAAATTGAGAAAAACACTGTGAGGACAGGCAGGAGGAGAAATAACGCAGGTAAACATGAAATGTAACACCTATGGGAGGGGAACTTGCTATGCAATTTTTCATTAAGCATTTTGCACACTTTTGTGAATTTACAGATTTTTATAGCATACTATTCTGTAGGGGATTTTATAGCTAAGCTCCCTAGAAATGCTGCGCACAAGAAAATATGAGGAAATCCTAACCTGCTCTTTGTTTGCTTGTTTTCCTAGTTTTTCTCTTGTGTGTCTTACCATGCAAGAAAAAAAACCAACTCCTGTCTTTACTTGTATTGGATTGCTTTAATTATACTATTCTATGTCTTAGTTTATATGGATTATATAAGGAAAACAGGATAACAATGAGGAAGAAAAAGTAGGAAGAATAATAATTTATGTTGCTTATGCCTATGTGCATGTGTTATGCAAGTAAGTATGTACATAGATAGGTTTTGACTGGAAATCTTTGGCCATTCTGTTGAACTGATAGTGTCTTAGTAATCTGTAGGAGTAAAATTTGGGATATTCAATATTGAGAATACATAGCTATTATTTTAGGGGGGGGAATCAATGATATCAATACTTCAGTATATTGTGCTAATTAGTTTTTAGTGTATCTATGTATCTTAAAAAAAAGTCTGAGGGGAGGAGGGTAGCTTTGCAAATACAGTAAAACACTGAGAACTCAGTAAGCTCATTGTTAGAACGTAGACACTTATACAGTTTTAAAGATATTAAAAAAAATTGTTTTATAAAATAGTTTCTTGCACTTTACCTGCTGGCTTTTCAATTTGATAGATAACATCTGAACTCCAGCAGAGTTTTATAATCCCCACGTGCTTAAATATACTAAATGTTCTTTTTCCATTAAGGTTAATGTTCGTGAAGAAATTGAAGAGTTTTTTCCAAGAATGTGGAAGATAAATCAAGATAAAAGAAGGCTAATGAAAAGTATTAAAGATCAGAAAATTAAAATTGAATGGGGGAAAAAATTGAACAGAAGATTGGTCAGATAGAAGCACTTGAATATTTTTTTAAGGCTATAATGAATTGTTTGAATTGGGGAAGAATACACGAAGTATGAAAAATGAAAAACTCAATGAAGAATGAAGAAAAGTAGAAAGCAAGAGTGAAGTAGAATTAAAAGAATCTGGAAGAATGAATGGGTCCTAGGTTAAGTAAATGTATGGTTTATGTTCCAGTGTCTGTATGATCAAGTTGTAGATGAATTTGCATGATTACTTAGTTAATAGAGAATTGGTGATCTGGTTCAAGCAGGGACCTATTTGAGGAAAGCATACAATATTAACAGTGGGTTAGCAAAATGAAATTTGTTTTGGAGGGTATTGCCTAACCATTTGTTTTTCAGGAGCAATCAATATAATAGAATTACTGTACTTTAAATGTTAGGAGTTAGGCATTTATGCAACCAATACCATTTTTAATACTGTCTTTTTTGTTAGGAGTCTCGCTCCCAGTCAAAATCTCCAGCTGGGAGTCCTGCTCGTGTAAAATCGGAGAGCAGGTCAGGATCTCGCAGTCCATCGAGGGCTTCCAAACATTCTGAATCACACTCGAGGTCAAGATCAAAATCAAGGTATATCCAGAAAATTATTTGTGTCGACTCAGTGTTACTGGTATTCTTTTGGTAGATTGAGATTTCTTTTCTCCTGTTG
Source organism: Lepidothrix coronata (assembly GCF_001604755.1). Lineage (NCBI taxonomy): Eukaryota > Metazoa > Chordata > Aves > Passeriformes > Pipridae > Lepidothrix > Lepidothrix coronata. The sequence continues at coordinate 2,320,357 of NW_016690286.1, read as the reverse complement.
TAAAAATTATAAAGCTTCTGGGGTTATGTTAAATTTGCCCGTTTGTGCTGCTCCCAGATGGACGAAGTTGGGGAAAGATTTCATGGGTATGAATGGAGAAAGTGCTGTAAATAGAAGGACTAATGTAGAAATCACAACTAAAATTTATAGGCTTGTCTGTTCCAAAAGAGAGAGGGGATTGCATCTCAATTCTGTAAAGGTCCTGCCTCCTCCCCCCAGAGTCTTTCGTGGGGGAATTTTTGTGTGGACCTTTCTTTTAGGGGAAAAAAGAAGTTCAGTGAGAACTGTAGTAAGGTAGTCAGGGCTAGATAAAAAAGAGTAGGCTCTCTAACTGTTGGAAATATTGGAAGGCACTTGTTGGGGATGTTCTTGACACTCCTTCATTGGAGGCTTTAAAAACATAATCAAAAACTACATCTTAAATCGGTTGTGAATAGGTTCTTGATTTATGAGAGCTCTAAGATTTCAATTCATTTTTCGATGCTGCGTATCTTTCTCTGCCCTTCTCTACTCCAAGTCTGTGTGCGCAAAGGTAAAGCTTTGTAGCTCTCGGTTCTGACAGAGCTTGTGTGGAACAGAAGAGATATGTCTGTCTTTTTTTCCTCTAATATGTCATAAATATTATCTGGCTTATACTGCTGATCTTCTTTATTCCCTTGCACCATTATACGGATGAAAAGAACAGAGAGCTACCAAATCTTTCTCTCATCAACAAAGAGAGAAACCAGAAAACAGCATTTGTAGCTCTGGAGGGGGAAGAGGAATTGCGTAGTGTTATGTCATTCCTCCTCCCCAGTTTTTGGGAGAGATCAGTAACCCATCTTCTTTATACACTTCATACTAGGGCAGCTGAAAAAGAGTTGCTGTGCTCTGAATTCCCAAAGTTCAGGCTAATGTTATAGTTTCTCTTACTGCAGTGTTTAGCCAGATAACTACCTGTTTAAAACTGAGCTTATTGTTGGCAAGATATGTGCAAAGAAATGCTTGAGGAGTTAAGCAGGTGTTTAGGGTTTTTTGGTCTGGAGTAATTTTTGTCCCTAGTTGAACTTCATTCGTAGATATTGCAGCAGTATAGTGCTGCCAGATCTTTCAGTTTTTCAGTCAAAACAGTGCTTTACAATGTGGCATATCTGGCTTCTGTATCATTGTGCAAATATTAGTTACATAAGCAGCCAAGCTGGTAAAAGTTTAAACTTTGAAATGCCTGAAATATAATCCTTAGTGTATGCCAGAAGTACTTTCACAGAGTTAAAAATGGTGCTACCGAGCAGATTGTTAGAGGTCCGTGCAATCTTTAGATGTGCAAGGTAGAAGCAGCTTAATGATTTCAATTGTAGCGAACCTCTAAAAAAAAGATTTTTGTCTAGGAAATTCAAGGCTTACAGTTCAATACATTATGTGCATGTGACCTAACTAACAGCTTTCTTTTTGTTGAAGATCCAGGTCCAGAAGACATTCGCACAGACGTTACACTCGTTCCAGATCCCATTCTCATTCCCATAGGAGACGTTCTCGAAGCAGATCGTACACCCCAGAGTACCGTCGTCGAAGGAGCCGTAGTCATTCTCCTATGTCCAACAGGAGAAGGCACACTGGCAGCAGAGTATGTTCATCAAGGCTGAGTATCAAAACAATTGCTGCTTATCCAGGTTATCTGCAGGCTGAGTTTGACCTGCTGGCTTGTCACTGGAGGATACGGGAATTGGGTGGGAGTGGGGGGTATGTGTGGAGCAGTCTCTGTCCTTACAGCTGGGCACTTATTTCTTGGGTCTGTGACTGGCAGGGAAGTTGTAGAAATTCATTGAAAAACATTCCATTGCAAGTCAGTATGTGCAGATATAGTGACATCTGCTTCCATCAGCTCTAGAAGTTGAACCCTTCTGCCTTTTTTTTTTTTTTACAGTTCCTAGTAGATACACCCCTCACAAAAATGAGACCTTTTCTGTGTGAGCTTGCAACCTGACAGTATTGATAAGATTGACTAGAGAATCCAAAGAAGGAAATTCCCAAGTGTTTATTTGCTTATAACATAGAGCATATTATGTTGGAAGTTGCTTGTGATTTTTATACCTCTGATTATTTAACTTGGTATAACTTGAAGTAAAGCCCTGTGTTATTAGGCAATACATAAATTTTAATAAACTAGAAAAATATACAGTTACAAAAAGGTTCAGTAAGCTTTTCAAAATGTAAACGAGAAGTGTCTCTGTATGGGCAGGAGGAAGTATAGCTACACCAACCAAAATTTAAGATACTGATCTTATGTCATTCTGGAGAGATTTCTCCCAGTGTCCTTTGTAATCGCAGAATGGTCGGGCTTGGATAGGTCCTCTGGAAGTCATCTTGTCTGACCCATCTGCTAAAGCAGGTTCACCTAGAGCAGGTTGCACAGGATCACATTCAGGTGGATTTTCATTAGGAGACTCTGCAGCCTCTCTGGTCAGCATGATCCAGTACTCAGTCACCCTCAAAGAAGTTTTTCTTCATATTCAGATGGAACTTCCCATGTTTCAGTTTGTGCCCATTGCCCCTTGTCCTGTTGCTGGGCACCACTGAAAAGAGTCTGACCCTGTCTTTGTGACACCCTTCCTTGAGATATTTGTATCTGTTGATGAGATCCCCTCTCAGTCATCCCCAGGCTAAACAGGCCCAGCTCTCTGAGCTTTTCTTCATAAGAGGTGTTCCAGTCCCCTAATCTTCATAGCCCTCCACTCCAGCAGTTTCTTGTCTAATCCATAGTTTCTGGTTTCCCGTTCAGGCTGATCTAAATGAGTGCTGTTGAATACAGCTCAGTGTTTTCCTTGCTGAGGGCAGTGGTACTTTTCTCATCCTTTTAGTTTTAATCTGGTTTAGTCTTCAATTTCTTTATTAATTTTGTCAAAAAGCATATCGTTTTTTGGAGGCTTACCCACGTGAAGCGTATCACCAGGAGCAGGTGATACCAATGTGAGGGAGCAGGCAAAAGCATGTGGAAAAGGGCAAGACTCCAGTAGTGTTAACATATAGTGGTTTAAGCTGTTGTAGAGCAACATTCGTAGTTAAGCTTTTTGTGGATTGTTGCTGGCCTCTAATCACAATGTAGTAAATATTAATCTAATGTCTTCAAAAATTGGCAGAAATAACTGAACTTCAAATGGGTTAGCAGTTCTTCTGGTGAAAGGTGGAAGAATCTGCTTTACTACTTCGGGAAATACTAGGATGTTTTGCTCTGTGAAGAAGTCTTTCTGCCTTGGAAATGACTTTGTGAAACACCAAAATTGTTCTCACAGTGAATTTCACATTAATTCTAAGGATTCTGAGAATTCTAAGGGCTAGTTCTAGTAGTGTCAAAATGAAACTCAAGTCAGTCAGATTTGGAATCCCCTAAATAGCAAGGTCCTAAAGATGCCAGGAAAATTGATAGTAATTTTCTTCTGATCTTGTAAAGAGAGCTTGCATACTGTGTTGATGGGAGGCAGTACAAAAACCTAATATAAAAGCTACCTTTTAGTCCTTCACAGTCAGTTTAGTCCTTCCAGTGGTAATGTAGCCATCAATTGTAGCTTAGGGTGTGCAGGCTGATCTTAGTACTTCTCTTGTCTCAGAAAAGGTAATAGGGTTTTTAAGTGTAAGGGGGTTGCTAAAAAAAGGACAAAAGGTATGGACTGTGTGGAGAGACTTCTCCAAACAGTGATTTAAAAGACAGATTTCATTAGACTCCCAAGAGTTCAGTAAAAAAATCGGTATAGCTTCCAATGCCATTGAATTATCAGATATGTTTTTACTCCATGTTTCAGTCCATCTAAACCTGTATAATTAAAACTTTCAAATTACAAACTGCCAGGTTTTGGTGTTGCTCTTCAGCTATAATAAGGAATTGCAGAGGATTCGTGCCTTAAAATAAAAGTTTGAACTTTGACAAATGGAAAGAAAGGAACATCAAATATATGAGTAGTTTGGGCATCTTATTTTCACAATAGACTCCTGAACAAAAGCACTGAAAAGAACATGACAGAAGATCTAAGCCTGTTCACTCTTTGAATCAGGCTGAAAGGCAAACTCTGGGGCATAAATTACTGTGCATTGATGGGTTTGAAAATTTGAAACTGAAATACAAATTTCAGGTGTGTCAACTTGCAGTTATTATTTTGGCAGAAACATTAAATCCCTGTGCTTGTTGCTGCTGTTTTAAATTGCTGCATCTAGTATAACAGGTGTCAGAAGCTTAAGTGAAAAAAGTGCTTAATTTTGATTAAAGTAATCTTATGGTGGAATTGGCATTAGATGAACTCTGTGACATGTAGAGAAACTTTGACTTCTCCATATAGAGAAATATAAAGGAGAAATTTTACCTTGTACAATTACATATTTGACTTTGTTTAGTTGAAGTGGAATAAATAAATAAAAAAGGATGCATTCTTTTGGATTACAGTTTCACAGAACTGGCCTTCAACACTTGTTTTTCTCTAGATGAAAGAACCAGGTGACTTTCATCCCGTTTACAAGTGGGAAAATAAACTTTCAAATGTAAATATTGACTTTCAGTATAGTTGGATGGGAAATGTTGAGGGGGAAGAAGTTTTGGTAGAAGCTAAATTATAATTCAGTTGTCTGTTCTCAGGAGCTCAAGTGCATTTAGTGTGTGCAGCTGGAGGCAGTGTGCACTCTTTAGTACCAGTGGTGACCATGCAGAAAGGCCGAAGGTGGGAGTTCAGGCTGGCAGAGCTGTTCTTAGCACAGATTTGTATGTTGTATCTGCAGCCTGTTGGCAATTTGAGTATGAATACTAATAAAATGGATTCTTATTACTCTATAGCTTCTCTGTAATCAGAATGCTTAATTTTTATGAACTGAGATTTTTCACCAACAGGAGTAGTTTGTCTGGGTCTTTTTTCTGAAATAAAAACCGCTGAAAGTGGTTGCCTTTTTGAAAATATCCTGCAATGAAGTGTTAAGCTTTATAATACTGTATGTTTAGTTTTCTTCAGATTAATTTTTTTATAATTGCTAAATTTTTATATGAGAATATATAACTTTTTTTAATATAAATTTAATTGGAGTTGAACATTTGTCTTACCAGGCTAATCCAGATCCCAATACCTGTCTTGGAGTGTTTGGTCTCAGTTTGTATACCACTGAGAGAGATTTGCGTGAAGTCTTCTCCCGCTATGGACCTTTGACTGGTGTCAATGTGGTTTATGATCAACGGACTGGGCGATCAAGAGGATTTGCTTTTGTTTATTTTGAGAGAATTGACGATTCTAAAGAGGTACATTCATGCTTCATTACTTTTTACTTTATGCATTGTCATCATGAATTCTCCATTAAAAAAAAGAAACATGTTTTTGAGTGTGTGTTCATTAGCAGGTTCTCGTAGTGAGATTAATTGAAAATACTTTGTTCAAGCAATATGGCACCTATAAACAGATCAGGCATTTTAGTTCAGTGTTCTGATGTTTGGGCAAATTTTAAGTAGGAGCTGGTTGTATTGAATCACCAGTGAGCATTGGACTTTGATTTTAGTCTGCTACTTTAAAATGAAGATAAATCTTTGTGAAGCTTCTATATCTGTAGTATTTTTGAAACGTTTTAGAAGTTAACTTTCGAAAGTAGTTTTCTGTATCAAAATTCTGGAGATTCTCTTTGCATTTTCTTCTCTAAAAGCATGTTATGCATTTGAAAAATAATGGGGTTTGTCTTGAAATGTGCCTTGGTCAATGGCTTTGCTGGTTATACAGATGGCTATTTACAACTAGACTGAGTTGTTAGTATTATTGATTTGTAAGGAAAGAATCAAAGAATATGAACAGCACCCTATATATTATGACTCACCACAATAAGCAGTACTTTTTTTATCCCTGTGATGATACTGTGAACCTTAATACATTTACTGAAAGTTGGAGATGAAATTGCTATTAAAAGTAAAGACATACCCTAAAAAACGGTCTTTAATCCTGCATTGGGGGATTATCTTTTTCTTTCAAGCAAACTTAGTCATAGACTTCATCTTGTTTATGGATTAATAGGCTTGGGCGGATGTTTCAGATTTGCTGTTTGATTCTGTTTATATTTGATAAGTTTCTTCATCAGGAGATATTAAACAATAAATAGGAGTCCTCTCATAAATCACTTAGCATCACAGGGAGGGAGGGAGCATGACAGCTGTGGATCCTTCTAGCAGGAACTGAAAAATGAGAACATCGCTGCTAGTTGATGATATTTGAATGAAAAAAACCTGTTTTGTGAATTACTTGGTTGATGTATACTCAGTTCTCGCCTTTGATTTCTGGTATGATCCAACTGAGAATCAGTTTATAGGAAGAGTAGGTGTAGATGTGTGTATGTGTGGTTGTTGCAGGATATAGGGGTGAGTAAAACAACATAAAACTTTAATGTCCCTTCTGTATTTTCCCACTTTCACTTGGAAGGTTGAGAGAGAGGTTAATAGGGTTGGATAGCTGTATATCTCCATCTGTCTTTAATGGCCTACTCGCTTCTTTTAGCCTGGTATTTCTTTGCACTGTGAGTTTGGTGGGGTTTTGTAGACTATTTAAAGTCCAAAATACTTGCAGAGTGTTTCTTGTCATATTCGTCTGCCAGTCTTGTCTGTTGTACGTTCATATGTCTTTAGAAGGAGGTTTTTTTCCTGGTTGCCATGGACAGTGGTCATGCATGACACCATGCATTTCTTAAAATGTTCCGTGTAAATAGCATGAAGTAATTTGTTCAGTATAAAGCTGTTTTGGCAGATGCTACAAAACTGGAATGCAAAGAAAAAAAAATGGGATGTTATTTGCATTCAAAAGTACAGAAAAAGATTAGCACCTTAAGCAGGAACTGAAATAGTTTGGAATGTAATTAGACAAAATTTTTCTCCCCAATGGGCTAGTGCATGAAGAAATGGAAAGGATGCAAACTCTCCCAACATCTGGAACTCAGATAACTGAAATACTTTGCCAAAAAGGACAGCAGAAAAACTTGTTTATTTGACTTATTTCACGGGCCTTGAGGACAGATAAGTGACAGCTGGTGTAGAAAAAGGGCAGATATATAGATGTAAGGTAGGTGTGAAACTGTGACAGGCCCTGTATTAGAACCCTGAAGAACGTGAAGCAATTCTCTATGTGGAAGATACTTCAAGTCTGAAAAGCTGAAAGTATACTTAAAAGCAATGACACTTGAATTACTTTTGTTCTGAGTAAATAACTTTTTCTTAAAAATAATAATTAAAAAAATCTAACCAACCAAAAACGATAACAAAAACCAAACCAAATTCCCCAACACCCCAAATATCCTAATAAGGAGATGAGATGTCAAACTAAATTCCAGCCCTTTTAAAGGTAGGTGGATTTATGAGAGTGGAACTTTACAGAAAAATTAGGATTTTTCATAATCTTCACTGTTGTCCTTTAGGAGAGGTAGCACAGGGAAGCCTCTCAGCAGACATGCTCTGAAGCACTGGCAATACTAAAATTTGGCACCAAATTAATTGTCAGTAGTTACGTTTAAACTTTTATAATTTGTTTTAAGATAGGTCAGTGTCAGTTATGCATGGATTGTGTTGCAGCTGAAATCCCTCAAGATCTTTGTCATCCCTGGTTACTTTTACAAACTGGATCAGTTACTGAACTGGTTAAAATGTTGCTGTGGATCAAGATTCTGAAACCAAGTGGTACAGTTTGTAGTTCCATATGGTGGTAAAAACTTTTTGAGTTGTCAGCTAGCTTGATATTTCACAGTGTCCTAAGAACACCAAAGGGGGGCAGTTTTAAAATTTATTTTTACTGTAACTGGTTTAAAATTTCAGAACTTCAGATTATGACACTGTAGCAGCCTTGTTAGTGATTTATGATCACCTTGATTATAAAGAGGAGCAGAGGCTCAGCTTTAGATAAGTACTAGATAAAGCAGCTGTCAGAGCATCACAGTAGCCTCAGTCATTCCACTTCAACACAACAGGGGGTTTCAATGCAGTTTTCAATGCGTGTGCCCAATCCAGGAGATTTCTTGTGGAATCTCTTCTCTTCTGTTTGAAGCTCTGCTGAGGCTGAGACGAAACTTTGTGATCAGACAGAAGGTTCGTTTTCCATCGAACGTCTCTTATTGCAATGGTCTGGTGTTTGCAAGATAGCACGTGACCGGATTGTTAGGTTCTGAAGGCGCTTGCAGATGCTGCCCTTAGTTCAAAGTGTGATGGCAAACAAGAAATGTTGAGGGCTGATAGATGTCTAGAAAACATCTAATGGATGTCTAGTGGTTGTGTAGAAAACCTGAGTTTTTGCTGTGCCAATGTTCTTGTCTGTGAGCTTGTTCAAAGCCTATTTGAAAAGCTTATGATGCTATCTAGGTTTCTTTCAGAAAACATATTCTCTGTTATGGCTGTAGTGGGTTTCATTTTTTTATGAGGTTATGTTTTACTTTTTCTAAAAAAAATATGTAAGTAATATTTGGTATGCTTTTTTTTTGCCTTGGGTATTGCAGTGTCTTATATTGGCCACTCTTCTACCAAGTCTTCAGAACTGTGTGTGCAAAATTGGGCAAAGGAGAAGATGTGTAAATGTTTGCTGAAGACTTGCTTCTCAAAATCTTTCTTACATAGTTCTCAATATTGGCAGTGCTGGCATGGAGCCGGTGTGGTAATGTTGGTTTGCAGTATTTTCACTATATTATAGAGGATATTCACCTGCCCATCACATTAGGATTTTCTTCCTGTGTTAGAGGATCACAAATTTCTGTGTATAGGATGAGAAAAAAATAAAAGTTATGGGGGGGAATTGGTTGTGTCAGGGTTAACAATAAGTTGAGAAGATCACGAGTGAAAAGTGAAAAGTGTTGGCTGTTCTAGGACATGATTCTTACTACAGTTACCAGAGATTCCATATGCTGGTAACCAGCTCTTCACTAACTCAGAATAAGAAGTGTTAGTTGTTTAAACTGAGGCTACTGTGAATGTACTGTCTGTAGGAGGAACTCATCTGAGAAGCATCAGCTACAGCAGCTGTTCTGATTTCTGGTACTGGTTCCTTGGTGTTGACCATCTTTCAGAACTGCTTTCTCAAATAGTGTTCATTAGCAATCAAGACAAACTATTGACATAATTCAGTTGCCAAAGACCAGAATAATAACAGGGTTTATCACTTTGATTTGCAAAACATTTAATCTGTGGTGGAAGCAGACCAGCTTAAAACCATCACTGTTGAGCAAAACTCCCACAGTTTGTTGAAGAAATGCTGTCAGTGTTGTTTGTGGTATCAAAAAGGAGCCTTGATATACCAGAAAAGAACACAAGAAGGTCTCAAATGTTTAGAATTAAAATGTTACAGAGTTCTGGATCTCAGACTTCAGAATGTAAATGGACTGTTGTTCAGAGTTGAAATGGACACTCGAATTCAACTCGGCAGGCTGCAGCAAGTGTAAAAAGCTGTGTTTCCTTATTTTTTTTTCATCCCATCAGATTTTTTTTTTCCCCACAGAATTTCCTTTCAGTTGTCCTTGTTAAATCCAGACCTGAACCAGTGTTCAGAATCCGGTGTGGGGGGGGAGAAAACCTAGTCTGTTGAGTCTTTCATCCCTTTCTGTACCTGTGATATAGAGAAGATGATGTTTTTATCAATGGTATTAAACACAGTACAGAAAGGACTTCCAGTAAAAAAAAAACAAACAGGAAACCCCCAAAACCACAGCAAACAGAAAAAAAACAAACAAAAAAACCAAACAAAACCCAAAACAAACAAAAAAAAACAACAACAAAAAAAAGACAGTATCTAATATAGTTATTTTTAAATTGTGGAAATATTTTCAAAATAAGTCACAACATGAATTGCTTGTTTGACTGTTGAAGTGTATTCAGTCCGAACTTTGTAGTGATGTCAAGTTATTGAAGTAATTAAAGCAGTTAAACGTAGTTAAAATGAAAATTCTATGATCTTTTGTACATTACAAATGTTATTTTGAACTCCCCTAGTGTAGTGTAAAGTGACTGTGATAACAGCTCTGCCAAGTCAGATTCTCTCCTTCCCTTCTCCCTTTTTTCTCCCCACGCCCTTCCCCCCAGTGACCACGGTACGGGTTGCAGAAATTTCCCCATGTTTCATGTCCAAGCTGCTCTTTTTGGCATTATCCAGATTGAAAGATTATATATTGGTTTTGGTGGATTGTTGATTGTTTAACTAATACTAAAGTGTTTCCAAACTTGTTTTACTCTACCTCAATGCTAATGCATTTAGAAAACATCACATACTGTAATAAATATCAAATGAAATTGAAGTCTTTGTTAAATTTAATGCTTTCTTTCTGACTTTTGAGCCGCAGGAGACCATGATGCTGTAGTTTGGGAACTGCTTATTTTTTCAAACTAACACCGTACAGATAATAAGTTTTGTTATTATGGATAGTCTTCTGAAAGTTTAAAACTGCAAATCTTAAAAAATGCAATCTAAGATTGAATTATTACCTGTGACATTCCCAATCCTAATACTGTTTTCTGACTACAAACATACAGATGTGTATTCTGGCCTACAAAATGAATTTTTTCCATAAAATTTGCTACCAGAATTTATAGTGCATGTTTATAGGAATGCTTTTGCAAAAGCCACGCGAGTATTTTTAACAACATTCAGATATTTGGAAAAGAATCCAGATTCTAATAAAAATGGATTGTTGACAGTTAAAGACTCCTAAGAGGGTACTGTGTGTCTTAAACCCCAATATAATTTGATTTTTCTTTTTAAAACGTTTCAGTTGATGGTCTTAAATAGTATTTGAGAATGTCTTCTGCGTTGTTAGGGAGAATGTGTGCAATTTTTTCCCTTTAACACTTACATGTTCTCAACACAGCAGTCATGCATACCTACAAACAGCAAGAAAAGCAAACTGAAATTTCTTTTGAATAGACATGAAATAAAACTGTAAAATCCAAAATTTTAATGTAAACTCTATTAACTTACAATAAAGCGCAGAAATGCAGTAATTAAAATCATCAATATGTTTTTACAGCCTTCTCACAGAATAAATACTGTTGTATCACTTACCTGAACCCAGCTATTCTAATAGGGCTTTTGGTCATATTGCAGCAGTCCTTACCTAATAATGTCATCTTAAGTACTTTGTGTCAAATACCTGAGATGTGCACATTAAGAGTGGTACAGAGAATTTGGCAGCATCTTTGGAAGGAATTTCCATATGCTAATCACTGAGTGTGATTGATCCATACTATTAATTATTGTTGGATTTATAATGGTTTATCGTAGGTTTGGGCTTTTCTGCATTTGGGGAATGCAGTCACAACTGTAAAAGGCTTTGTTATGTTTGTATATCTATTAAAGATTTTGTTTATTTTAATATTTTTAATCAGCAGTTATTCTTGACAGCTGCTGAAGCCTAAGAAAAATAAAGTTTTAATATTGGGTAGGGCATTAGACATTATGACTAAGGTGTTGGGAGTTCCATGCAGACTGGTAACTATGAACTAATCTTCATCCATTGAAATGTAACACCTTACTTGGTATTTCTAAAACAAACTATCAGCTCTCAAAATGAACTCTTTGTCTTTCTTGTTGGTATGTTGCTCTTCTCTGTACTGCTTCCTCTGTCGAAGAACTCATCCTCTTGAAGAGGTGCTTGCTGGTTTAACTAAATAAGACATATGCCAGATGTTCTGTATTGAGGTGGCTTCTTGTTAGCTAAGCTTATTATTTTGCAAGTTGTTATTGGACTTAAAAATTCCATGAAGCAGAAAATTTCTTAACAGGTTAGCTTGTGTACTGCTGCATTTCCAGAAGGATGCTTTTCATCATGAAGTTAATTTTTCAGCCAGGTATTTGCAGCCTTCGTTTTTGATTTGTGCACAGACTTTCTTAGGATGTGTGAACAGATTTATTTTAATTTAATTCATCCTTGTGGAACGGGACTTTAAAAAAAAATTATGTCAAGACTAGAAAAGTAAAAGGTGAGGAGCATGTTTTAGTCACAAAACATACCTGAGTGTATGTTAAAAGATTTGAAATTCCAGTAGGCTAAATGTAGTTGCAGTATTGTATGGAACAGAACTCACTAGGTGGCGATATAGCATAGATACAAACAGTATTATTAAAATACAAACTCGGTGTAGTTAAATAGATTAGTGGTCCTTCAGTCACTTCCAATTTGAGTACATCAGTTAAATCCTGAAGGTGTCAGATTTTTGTATCTCCTCCATAACTTGTATATAAATTCAGTAAGGTTCTTGTTAGAGTTGCAAATAAGTAAATTTCTGAGTAGTAGTTCCATTAAAAAAAAAAAAAAAGAAAAAAGCTCTGCTTAGAGGTACCTTCATGTTTTGTGGCTGGGTGTTGGTTTTCTGCAGATAAAAAACAGCAAAGTGGTCATGTTCTTTAACTCAAAATTGTAATAGTGTCTCTTTTGCACACACGAGAAATTAAAATAATATGTATTGGACTAATTGCTATGCTTAGCATCGAGAAGTAAAGGGTGTGTACTAGTATTTCAGAGATCCTGGAGCAGCTAATAAAAGCTATAAAAATTTGAAAAGCAAATTTTTAAAAATCCTTTTAAGTCCAGCGTCAACAGTTAAATTTACTGGTGTGGGGTTTTTGGGGTTTGGTGCTTTAAGTTACTGTTGCATGAATATAATTCTCAAAAGTCAGCTCTGCTCCTTTGAAAAACTTATTTTCATGATTTTGAGTTTGTGAAAGGCCATTGTATTGACTCTCAAAGAGTGGAGAATCGGGCTAGAACACCCAGGGAGTGTGTGCAGGGGCTGCAGGCGGGTCTGAAGGCACAGGCTTCTCGAGCGCAGACCCTTCTGTGTATCGCTTTAGCGAGCTGCTATTGTGAGAGGGAGTGGGGAGGAAGGTTGTAATTAGGTATCCATGTAGGCTGAACCCGCCATTTTACTAAGCTCTGCTGAAGTAGGTCCTTGTAAGGGAGATGGCAGGAGGCTGGGAGAGCATGAAATGGCAGCCGACTAGCAGTAATCCGGCCATATGCACCCTACAGGAAGCCACTGTTTCACACGCCTTTTGAATCTGCCCGTCCCCTCTGGGTTAGAGGCAGCGGTAGGAAAGGTGCAGTTTTTAGAAAAAAGCTGTTTTGACTTTCAATTTAACTTCTTGATGGATAGAAGACAAAGTCTAGGGAAAGTGACTGTTAGTAGTTAGCATTGTGCTCTCTTAAGAAGGGATTGAGTGTCACGTTAGTCCGGCACCCGTCCTGTAACACCACCGGCAAACAGGCCAGGGGACAAGAGATAAGCCATCCGCCACAGTGGGGCACTAGTAACCAGTTTAAACAAAACAAGTTCAGGGCTTGCTTTTCTGATAGAAAATAATGTGTTTGTACATAGCCTTCCATATTTACCAGTAGGTTGCGGATTTCACGTCCCTGTTCCTTGTCTCTCCTGTAGGCGATGGAGCATGCAAATGGAATGGAGCTGGATGGCAGGAGGATTCGGGTGGATTACTCGATCACCAAGAGAGCACATACACCCACCCCAGGCATCTACATGGGCAGGCCAACACAGTAAGTTTGATGGATTCAAACTTAATACTGGAATCTGGTTGAGGAAATAGAGCTACGGATACTTTTTAAAAAAAATTTAGAGTTATGCCAGTTTGATTTTATCACAAAGTTACTAATATGAAGAATGTGTTACTGTGATTCACATACACTGTTAAATCCTACTGTGGTTTATTGTATCTTTTAAAAATATCTCCTTCAGGTCTTTTTATAAAAATAATATGCAGCATAATCAGTTAATGCACTCAGCCTGCTGAAATACTAAGTTACCATTTGCCTTTGATTTTGATGGGAATTAGACTTAAATCCCTCATGATTTTTTTGGGTTTTTTTTAAAGGTGTTTTTATTTAAATATTTAATTTGTATATTGTTTCATGGTGCATAGTATTAAGTGTCAGATTTACTACGAGATGACTTTAAAAAAGCTTTTAAATAATTTAAATCAAGATGAAGAGTAGATATCTAAAGAGGGTTTTTTTGCCTTTTCCCCTAATAGCAGTGGAGGAGGTGGTGGCGGTGGAGCTGGTCGTCGCCGGGACTCATATTATGATAGGGGCTATGACAGAGGATATGACAGATATGAAGAATATGACTACAGATACAGGTACTTAATCTTTATTTTATTTCTGTAGGAACAGAGGATTTGTTGGGAAAACTGAAAAGTTCGATGACAAAAAAATGTAGCGATATTCTGCATACATACCTGTTATGTGTTAGAGCCTCATTCCTTTGAGTTTTGTGGGATTAAAGCAGTCATCATCTTCAGTCTTTATGTAATTTGGTTATTCAGTTGGGCAGGGGGGCTAATTTTGCTACCTGAAGGAGGTTGAGCATGTACTCCATGAATCAAGCGGACAGATAGAAAGGGAACTCATTTTTCCATGCTGTATATAGAACCAGGAACAGCTGATACACACTGCTGTTTAAAAAGGGATTATTTGTAGATGGAATTTTTAATGCTTGACATTTCATAACCATCTTGCTGTTTTGAAAGTTATCTGGTTTCAGGGAATGTTGTTCAACAAGAATTGTAGGCATCTGGAAAAGCACTTCATGTGTTTGCAAGGCTAGTGAGAGTTTATTAAATTCTTTGTCTGGGAATATCTTACAGTTTTAAACACTTCAAATAGAGAAATATAAAAGCATTTGTTAAATAACTGTAAGCCACAGCCAAATAAAGCAGAAATAATTCACACAAGCCAAGTCTTTCAGTGCTGAGGAAATGGTTCTGTTCTGTAGAAGCAACGTGAATAAGGCTTCTTTCATAATGGATGTTGTTTGGTTTCTTTTTTAATTTCCTTTAAAGGAGACGATCACCATCGCCTTACTATAGTCGATACCGATCACGATCAAGATCCCGTTCCTATAGTCCAAGTAAGTAAATGCAAGTAAATAAATAGATTCTGGCTGTCATAAACATTGTTATATCAGTTGATCAATGGAAATTCTGAATATGAAAGCTAAAAAGCTGGGCACAGTAAACCTGGGATGATGTGTGTACAGTTAAGTTTATAGTAATTGTGTCATCTTTTGTTTTTTTTCCAGGGCGCTACTGAAGGTCAGAAGAGTTCCAGTTGAGGACTTGATTTTTAAATACAAAGTTCAGATCTCTAGCTTCCCTACTGCTTTCCCTTCTATCCTCCCTTTCTTGTCCTCTTTCCAGCTCTTTCACAAGTCTTTGGTTCATTTAGAATATACATGTTTTCAGTTGAAGTATTCCTATTTTTCATCCCTCCTTATTGTAATACTCTTAAATATTGTAATTGTTGTAGTTTTTGTGTAGTAAAACATCTTGAGCAAAATGAAATAAAGAACCCAAAGTGCTGATACATTTTGGAAGTCATTCCTATTTGGTTTTTAAAACAGTTGCACTCCTGACTAATCAGAAGAGAGCATTGATATTTTTAAAGCGTGCATGTCATGTATTATACACACTCAGATACTTTAACATAAATCTGCATTTCCAAGTAACTTGTTAATCTTTCTGTTAAAATGTTTACCTATTACTTTGATAAACAAGTAATGACTTTGAGCCTTTTCTGTAATGAGAAATTTGCTTAGATAGTCATGAACCAGAGGAATTTTTTTTTTATTATTATTATTTTTTTTGGTCAAGTAGTTGCTTTGAGAGTAGACTATTTGAGCTAGAGAAAAATTTGGTACTTGACTGGCTGGGAGAATAGATCCTTGTACACTCAAAAATTAAGGCTGTGTTTTATAGAAAAAAGTTTCTGGATTGCTACACAGTGGATTACAAATGAAGTTAAAACTGTTGAAATCCTGGGGTTTTCATTGTACTTGGTTGGATATTTCCCCTTAATTGGTGCAGGAGAAAAAATATTTATTGAACATAGCAATTAGTTGTATAATTTGCTGTTCATTAAAAAAAATTACTGACTTTTTGGTATTGCAATAATGATTGAAAAAGTTTTGTTTCAAGTCCTTTTTGGAATTTTGAAAGTACGGATGGAAAAACCTACAACTACATGTAAACCTTTTTTCTTCCTCAGTAAAAGTTAAGTCCACTGATACATGGTTTCTTGTCTTTTGTTCTGCATTTTGTCACCTTGGAATATAGGTTAAACAAGACTTAATACTGCTGTATGGGTAATAAAGTCAGCACTAATCTGTCATCTCGGGAGCCCTGTCTTCCCTTAGAATCAGTATGCGGTTATATGGCATGGCTAAGCAGAGTGGGTTGTCCAGCTTTCTCTTGTGCCATCCTTGACGCTTGCTGGAGTTGTGCTGAGGTGATTGAAGGAGAGCAACACCACTAACTTTGTTTAGATTTCTGTCACGTCACTGGTTGAATGTCTGTTGGCACAGCAAAAGGAATAAGACCACAAAGCCCTAACAGCAAAATATCATCCTGATTGTCAGGGAATGCCCCGGAAGAATTGGTCATGATTTTAAGAGAGTAAGTGTTTGAAATGTAGTTGTGTTAATTATTTGAGTGTCAATGCCAGGAACTATTAACAGGTAATTAAAAGAAACACACTAGCACACATCCAGCTATTTTAAAAGCTTGATAGAATATGCCAGGAGAAATTGGTGACAAAACAAGTTCTAACTTAATTATCAGAAACACTGTAGTTAAGTCTTCCAACTCTAATGATTTTACTGGTATTTATTGGTGATCCAGGCAAATTAGCAAATGTTAGAATTGTTCTCTGTAAACCAAAGTGCCAATATCTCAAGATAGAGAACTGTAGGTTTATTTCATTTTGGTTTTGTTCTTTCAAAACATGGTTAGCCAGTGTGACACCCATTCACAAGAAGAGCTAGAAGGAGGATTCAGGGAACTACAGGCCTGTCGGGCTGACCTTGGTGCCCAGGACAGTTATGGAACAGATCACCTTGAGTATGATCACACGTACAGGACAACCAAGGGATCAGGCTCAGCCAACATGGGTTTAGGAAAGTCAGGTCCAGCCTAACCAACCTGATTTTTTTTATGACTGGGTAATCCACCTAGTGAATGAGGGAGGAAAGGCTGTGCACGTAGTTTACCTGGACTTCAGCAAAGTCTTTACTGTCTCTCACGGCTTTGACCTGGAAAAGCTGGCAGCCCATGGCTTGGACAGGTGCATTCGTTGCTGGGTGAAAAAAACAGCTGAAGGGCTAGGCCCAGAGAGCGGTGGTGAATGGTACCACATCCATTTTGCATCTGGTCACTAGTGATGTGCCCCAGGGCTCAGTCTTGGGCCCAGTCCTGTTCAGTGTCTTTATCGATGATCTGGATGAGGGTAGGAGGGTACCCTCAGTCAGTTTGCAGATGACACTAAGTTTGGTGGGCATGTTGATCTGCAGGAGAGTAGGAAGGCTCTTCAGAGAGATGTGGACAGGCTGGATCGATGGGCCAGGGCCAATTGTATGATGTTCAACAAGGCAGGCCAAGGGCTGGGTGCCGCACTTGGGCGACAGCAACCTGACATAGTGCTTCCAGGCTTGGGGAAGAATGGCTGGAAAACTGCCCAGGGAAAAAGTAGGTGATGGTTGTGGTCAACAGCCAGCTGAACATGAGCTAGCAATGTGCCCAGGTGGCCAAGATGGCCAATGGCACCCTGACTTGGATTGAGGCTAATGTGGCCAGCAGGACCAGGGCAGTGATTGTTCCTCTCTAGTTGGTACTGGGGAGGTCACACCTCCAATCTTGTGTTCGGTTTTGGGCCCCTCATGACAAGAAAGACATTGAAGTGCTGAAGCAAGTCCAAAGAAGGGCAATTAAGTAGGTGAAGGGTCTGGAGCACAAGTCGCATGACCAGTGGCTGAGGGAGCTGGGGTTGTTTACCCTGAAGAAAAGGACGCCCAGGGGAGACCAGATCATTCTCTATAACAGCCTGAAAGGAGAGTGTAGACAGGTGAGGGTCGGCCACTTCTGGCAGGCAACCAGTGATGGGACGAGGACATAACCTCAAACTACACCAGAGGACGTTCAGGGTGGACATTAGGAGAAATTTCTTGATGGACAGGGTTGAATATTCAAACAGACTGCCCAGGGAGGTGGTGGAGTCCCCATTTGTGGAAGTGTTTAAGAAATGACTGGAAGTGACACTTAGTGCCGTGGTCTAGTTGACAAGGTAGTGATTGGTCAAAGCTTGGACTCTGTGATCTTAGAGGTCTTTTCCAACCTGGATGATTCTGTGAAAATTATGGGAAGTAGCGTGCAGAAATAGGCAACTAGATGCAAAAGTATGGGAAATAGCTGTAGGGGAGGTTGAAGGAGGCTCAGGGAATTAGGATAATAGCAAGAGAGAGAGAGAGGTGGCTGCTTATGGCAGGTTATGGTATTTGTGGCCTGTGATTGTCAAGGCTTGAGAAGGTGCATTAGCTAGAGAGCAGTTCAGCAAATCTGTTGCCTGGAAGCTAAAGCAGTGCTGCAATCCTTAGCTTGGAGATAGTTTCTTCCAACAGTTAGATCTGTCAACCTAAACATCCTACTTATCTCAAGCCCATATGAGGTTATCAGTGGTAACAGCATTGTATTATGTGGTGCATTTTGTGCTTCGAGTTCAGTGATGTGATGCAGTCCATTTGAAGAACAGGTGAAAGTGATAATTCTTACTGTATTGGATATACTTGTACGTGTCTGAAATGCATGAATAATTGTTAGACTTAATTGGTCATCTCTAAAACTGACAGTCCTGAAATGGAAAGGGTAATTCGCAGCTGTTTCCTCATTTATGGGGAGGAAATGGGGGGGTTTTTTGGGGTTGGTTGTTTTGGTTTTTAACTGAGATCGGTTGTGCTCATATCTGTGTTTGCAGGTTCTTTTAACTTCTGGGGCTTGCATTCTTCCCAGGAATGGGAGCCTCGTCTCTGGTTTGTTGTGAATGGATTTAGGAAGACTATTTCTTTAAGCTCCAGTTTCTGTTTATGAAATTAATTAGCGTGGGTATTTCTCACACTGTATCTGTAAACACAGCTACTGAAACAGATACATACTTTTTTCTAGACATTTTTATACTTTGTTTAGTTCTAGATGAATTACAAGCATAGTCAAAACTCTGAATAAATACTACAGTTTTGCAACAAAGTAAAAGCAAGTTAGCCTAAGTAAAAAACTTTGTTGCTCCGTGCTAGTGCACAAGAAGCTGAAGTTCACAATGAATGGCAGGGAATATTTACATATCGACTTTCAACAAACTTGATGGTTATCTGGGTTTATGTATAGCCTCAATTCTAGGCAGAGGCTACAGAATGCAAGATAACACTTGCTCTTAAACATACTGTGTTCCCAAATGCTTCCAAGAAGTGGCCACAAGAAGTTCGCAACAGCTGCTACACAGACTAGTCCGAGACTGTGCATGTAATGGAAAATTTGCACCCGATGACAACAGTTAAGAGACATACTGGTTTACATGTGGGGTCAGAATAACTTCCAAGTGCGTGTATATGCATAAAGATGATGTGCATAAGGTGAAGTTTTTCAAGGCTGTTGTTTCATCATTTGTCCTATATAACTATACTTCAAATCTGTAATGACATCAAGCCTTTGGTATTGCAGTACTTGGCAAAGCATTTGACTCTGGTGGTGCATGATGTGGAATTGGAGTGGTCCAAGCAGCTGGAGAATGCTTTTTGGAAAAACACCTTCTGCTGCACGGCTTCACAAAGTAACAACAGTTTAGGCAGACTTGTACCACTGCCACCCTTTACTATCAGTCTGCTCTGCTTAGCTGCTGCAGTCCCCTAGAACCAATGTGAATAATCAGAGAAAGAAAACAATCTGGGATAAACATTTTCTATTGTTTCCTACAAAAGCAATTTTTTTTTTGGTTGGGCAAATGATGTGAATAAATTTCCCTCGTGCTCACAGTCACTGCCCTTGCCTTTTAAACACCAGCATAAAGGAGAACACGAAATGCAAACTCAAGCCACCCCACCTGCAGTACCTGTAGACATAATTTCTTGCCTTGCTTACGTTTTACTTCTGCTTAAAATATTTCAGGTAGGATTGCCTCTGTATAGGGGCAGGTAGGGACTGTTAGGCTCAGCAGAGGAAAGTTTTCCTGTGTTTCATACAGTTGTATTTGTAAATACAACACTTTGATCAAATTAAGGTAGAAAGCAGTTTCCTCTACGTAGGTCAGTATGTCCAGGTGGCGCAAAAAATACCATCATCACACATCCTCAGTTTGAGTTAAACTTGTTATTAAAGTGGAATAAATAAGCCTAATACTTTTTCCTTCTGCTGCTTTAGATACGCAAGTTGAACCATTCATGAAAACTGGCAGATAAACTAGTGGCCTTGGAAAGGCTACAAGTCACTTTAGTGGGCCTGTTGCTGAATTTCCTGAGGAAGTGAGAGACCACCTTACACAGAACGATTTTTTTAACCTTTGTGGTAGTAACTGAGGCTGCATTTTCAGTATCTAATAGCAGATCTCTTTCACATTGAAATAAAAACTAAATTTGTTTGGCAAAACATGAAAGAAAGTCTTTGTTAACAAAGGTCTGCAAACCTTTCTTTAAGTCTGTTCTTAAAGAACAAGCAGCTATGGTGCAAATAATTTTCCCACTGTGCAAAAGGCTAGTGCTGCTTCCTGTGTAAGATTACTTTCTAAGCCTAAAAAGTAGTTATTTCTCTGATGTCACATGCTTTTCTATTTTTTCTTTCATTTTCGGTTGAGCTTTCCAACTGTGAAGGTGTCTCATACATTAGGGATCAAGAATTGTGAAGAATTGTGGTCACTAAGAACCAGTATTAATGAAACTGCTCTACCAGTCCAATCTGAGATTCTACCCATATTCTCCTCCCATTATTGCATTAGGACCAGGATGCATACTGTCTGCACAGCATCTGAAGTTCAGTAATTTGTGATCTGCTAAAACTTCCAGGCTTAATTTTCTTGTGCTGACCCAGTCCCATAATAAATGGATTATAGCAGCACTGGTAAGCAGCACAGGCAAAGGTAACCCTCCACAGATGCTTCAGTATCTTTGTCTTTCAAGATTTACCCTAAACAAAAGTACTGACAGAGAACTCAAGTTGCACACAGGTGTGTCACATGAACTTGCATAGACCTTTATATTTGCTTTAAATAAATAAAAATAATAACAATAATGAAAACATCTCTAAACTGCCCACATGTAAACTGATATAAACTAATTGGGGTAAAACAATGGATCAGTTCTGTGTGGAGTCTGGTCTTGCAACTCTCTAGACAGAGGAACCGTGGGATGTTCAGATCCCTCTTTTTCACTGCTACATTTTTGTTCCTGTTGTCAGCACAATGATAACTATCCAATCTTTTGCCAGTTTGATTTTTGCCAGTTTTGGTGGATGCAAGGTTATGAGAGAGATGTGTATTTGCAGCACTACCTCAATAGCTGTAAGCTGGCCCTCTCTGTCTCATGGTAGAAACCTGTAAAACTGATGGACATATAGAGAACCTGATGAATGGCCAAAGATGTTTATACTCTGTATGATGTTGGGATTTAAGAATTTGTAGTGACTCTGCTGTCTTCTACAGGTTCTGTGGAAGCAGACACCTAATGCCCACAGGAGTGCAGGAGAGAGGAACCGCTGGGCATTGATTACTAAATCACTGTTGATGATACATGATTCCACTACGCTGGCAACACAATCTTTACAAATATTGTGTAGTATCTAATCTCACAACAAACGTACAAAATGCCTTCACCGGGGAACTTTCAACTGCTACATGACTCTCACATGCACTGCTGGAATATTTTGGTGTGATCTGAACTGTGGCAGGATGGCACCAGAATGGAGGACTTTGCCAGCAGCTGCTCTCTCCTGCTTCTCACCTTCCAAAGTCTAACATGCTCTCCTAGTGCTCCTATTTCTTTTCTACTCCTTGCCCTAGATGTCAGTTTTCCCTTTCTTCGGACTACTGGATTCAGTGCAGGATTTGGCAGAGAGGAGCAACACCTAGGAAACAAAAAGGTAATCTGTTTCACACTGAAAAATCCCACATGCCAAATTCCGTGGTTACTTTACAGCTGAATTCTGCCTGGTTGAGGATCCTCTCTTCCTTAAGGAGCTGCCGATTTTAATTTATACGATGTGGCTTTAACAGTTTTGTGTGATAAATGCTTAGGAGTTGGTCTTTTAAAAACAAACAAACAAAACAATCTTCCCCCCACAAAAAAAACCCAAACGGAAAAAAACACCACCAATAAAAAACAACCACAAGACCCCAAGATTTTAACACTGCATCAAGTACAGCTTCAATCTGACTGAATAATTTATATAGTTCCAAGAGGCATGATCATCTCTAACAGGTTTTTTTTTCAGAGCAATTAATTCACTTTGGAGGAAGGTTAATTACAGGTAGTCAAGCTTCCCATTAGCTGAACACTAACTTCCCCAGCTGCTGCCCCTAGCCAGGTGTGGGATTACTGCTCAGCAGCTCTTGCTCTCACTGGCTCTCCTCTCCCAGTGCATGGTGCATAGGATAGTGCTCTGTTCTCCTTGACAGAGAGGGGGAAAAAAAGCAGAGAAAACAGGTCCTAACCTGCATTTCACATTCCAAAGCCTTTCCTCTTCATGTATCAGTGGACATCTAAGCAGGGAAGATGCCAGCCTCATCCTGCTGGACCATGTCCAAAGGAACATCTAGCAGGCCTCCTGCCCCTTTTGAGCAAGTAAGGCAGGGTTATTTGCCAAGCCGAAGACTAGCTTCTTGCTTGTGTCGAGGTGTCCTTCGTATGTTTACAACGAATATAACTAATAATTAAAGGGGCTGATGCCAAATCATCTACTTGAGCACTGACAGTAGGCTGTGGTGGCCCTGACCCTCCCTCCCATGCAGCTAGCTCTGCCAGGAAGTGTTTGATACCATCACATTCACTGCCAGCACTTGAGGGAAAAAGTAGCAAGAGCAAAACTTCACTTAAAAAAACCTCAAAAATCTGGTACCGGGTTCACACACACAGTGGAATGTAAAGTGTAGGGTTTTTTCTTGTCTTTAAACATTCTTTCAAAGTCTAGATTTCTAGATGGTCTTATATACAGTGTGTTTAATTTCCATCTACTAGAAGATAGAAGGGAACCCGTGCAGCAACTCATCTGTGACTTTCATAGGAAGGAGTAAAGAACAACAGATCTTCAAAGTATAGAAAGACAAAACCCTTGTAGAAGTTAACTGAACTAAATAATGATATAGGTGAAAATATTCCCTGTAAAGGAAAGTTCATACTGGGATAGAGTCACCTGATGTGGTGGGAATGTAGGAACATTTTTTTTTTATTTGGTGTGTTTCAGCTCCAGAAGACAGTGGGCGATTTGCGAGACGATCTGTGAAAGACCATTAAGCAATTTTATATAATGTAAGAATAAGTTTATAAAGTCTAAACTAGTACTGACAGATGCAGAACATGTAAGAGTATCCATGTGCACAGGGATAGCCTTAAGGACTGGTCAATCTAGTCCCAAGCAGATGCCACAGGACAAGATGTGTTTTCAGAGAGTCCAGTTCTGGAAATGAAAAAGTGAGAGGTTTCTTTCTGATGTGGATTCAGATGATAAAGGAACAGACAGCTTGCTTGAGTTTGAGGAAGGGGTTGAGCTCCATGTCTCAGCCCATGCTTATCCCACATCACCTGTGATGCCCCCACCCCGTGCCAGTGGGGAGTGCCCCTCCTTGCTGAGCACCCGTGGCAGTGCCTGCAAGCTGCACATGGCAGAGCAGTTGGAAATCCAAGCTCAAACGCTAAGACTTTTAAAAAATATTACAGAATCCATGTTTTAATATTCCCTTAAATTCTAGGGTTTAGCGCATCTTTGTGCCACACAGTTAATTTAGGTCTCCAAAGCCGAAGAAACCTGGGATCTTCACTACAGAAATCAGAGTCACTCAAGATCATGGTTATCCCTGGGTTAATCAAAAGCCCAGCCCAGAGGCTGATCATACAGTCTGAACCTCCCACCAGTAGCACCCAAGTGGGTTTAAGGCTCCTTGTCCACCTCCCAGCAACCCCCCAAGCACAGCTGCCCACTGTCAACCCTGGGCTGCAGCTGCTCCCTGCCTGGGAAGTTGGGGGACTGCTGTGGGCAAGACTTGGGAGCTCCTCTACCTACCCCCAGCCCTAGGAAAGACAAAACATTCTCCCATTTCCCTGCTCCCTCAGCCAAAACCAGGGCTTGAGGATTTCTAAGCTTGAAGACCTCATGCAGCTGAACACCAGTCAATGCCAGCCAGGAGCACCTCAGGGATCCCCCATCCTCTGCCCTGCTGCTCACAGGGGAAGGGGGAGTGAGAGCTGAAGCTCCGGGTTGGCCAGAGATTCAGCGGCTCCATCACCTGCTCTGGGGCAGCTCCCAAACCCACTGACCCCACTGTGCTGCAAGCCCAGCTGTTCCAGTGGCTGCTTGGGCAGGTAGGCCTGGAAGTAACTTACCATATTTGGGCTGTGGGGAGCAGAAGGGTTTAGAAAGCTTGAATTGTGGCCATCGTGTTGTTTGAGTCCTGTGGAAAGAAGGTGCTACCTGTACTCCAGATTTTTATTTCATTTTAAATTACCAGAGGAGTCCAGACATGAATGGTTAAAAAAATTAAATTTTATCTTGCGAGGGTCCCTGGTGCCCACCTCTGACAGGGGAGCATGGAGAAAGAGCCAGTCCAGAATCTGTGTCTGCTTCTGCCAGCCAGCCCCCTTCCCTCTGGGCTTAACCCCTGCCTTGCCATACACCACCTGTCCATGCCTGCCATGACGTGCCATGCCTGCAACTTTTTCTTTTCAATTTGAGAAAGATATTTCTGTCTTGCACCTGTGAGAAACACGCGGTGGAGCCTTCATCCAAGGCACAGCCATGCTACAGCACAGCATTCTCTCCAGGCAAGCCTGCACAGGGGTCAGCTGTCATGGGGGATTGGACCCCTCATCTGGGCACTTCCCCACTGTGCTGTGTTCAGGTAAAACACAAAGTGATAGTTTGGCATCTACTATGTGTACCTTGAGATGAGCAAGGGCTAAACACAGTGCCACTGACTCTCTGTGCCTGTGTGCATCTCAGCTGTCTCCAGAAGCAGAAAAGTGGAGGTTTTCACTCAGACATGACCAGATCAAACCCTGTTCAGAGAGGACAGAAAGGACATGACAGCCTGAGAGGAAAGACAACAAGAGTGAAACCAGGAAGCTGATACCCAGCTAGAATGTATCAAAACTTCAAACTGGGAAAACTTTGGATGAAATCATTCTGCCTAAGTTCCCAAACTGCAAAAAGAAACAACTTCTCTGGAGAATAGTGGGTTTCCAGGTACTCACAGAGAGGAAATCTTCAACACATGTTGGAACAGCACAGCAAGGGGTGCAAAGGTAGCATCTACCTGCTTCTGTGTCTTTTTCTTTGTGACTCTTACAGGTCTTCTTTAACTAAGAATATCATTAATCCGTTTAATTAACTAAGTGGGGCAGGTAGCTGGGAAATTGCTAGACCTATGAAGGATATGCCTGTTCTTTAAATTAACTCCTCATAGTGGGCAGATCCTTACTTAATTATTTCCTCCTTTAGATTCTTCAAAATATTTTTTCAACGTGGGCATTGTACAGTTCTAACTTGTTATGGTCCTTGCTGCGGTCACTAGTGTCTCACTTTCTGGAGTATTGTAAGCTGTGTAGGAACAAGAAATTGGGTGATACTTCTCTAATGCATAGGAAGAGTAAATAAGCAAAAATTATGAGAATTAAGTAGATAATAGGGCTGGAGTATCCACAGTAGGTCAAATGTGGAAGGACCAGTTAAATGAAGACTTTGCTGAAGTTTGCTGCAAAATAAGCAGACTAAAACCTATCTAAAAGCAAAACCTTTGTTTTCTAATTGTGGATCTATCCCTCTGCAAGGGATCCTGAGCTCAAACCCCATGGAGGAAATGGCAGAAGAGCTTTCCATGGATGGAGCATCCATCCAGAGATGGTTTTGTGCTAACCTGCTTCAGAACATGGGGATTCCCATGCAGAAATGGGTCCTCACATACTTCTGAGGAGATGGAGAGCTTTAACATCAGCTTTGGAGCATAGCAGGGAAAGAAAGTCACTGTAGAAAAGGAGTTTGTTTAATGAGATGGGCACCACGGAGATCTGGAGGAGGCCAATCTTCAGACAATGTCACGGAGAAGACTTCTGCAAGTAAGTCTAGAGATGAGGGACGGGTTATTGGCAGACAAATATGGACTGTCATGTCCTACCCTTAGTGATGTATGTCACTCAAAAACTATTTCTGTTGTTCCACTGTGACATGAGGAGAAAAACAGTGGCTCCCTATGTTCAGAAACCCACTGACAGTCTGTAGCAATTGGGACTCATTCTTCCAGGAAGGAGACAGCAAAAGTGAGCCGGGGAGCAAGGCTGTTACTTGAGTTACTGCCCAGCACACCATGTGTCACCAGGGGCAAGATCATAGCTTTTGCCACTCTGAGTAGGATCAAACTCTGCTCCAGCCTGGATCCAGCTCCCTGATCTTTTAAAAAGCATCTTTGCCTTTTTCTTGACCAGAACTTCTAGTGATAACACTTTTTTAAGGAATAGGTGCAGATTCTGTAAATTCCTGTGAGAACTGTTAGTCTGCTGGAACAGAGGTGATACAAAAAGAAAGGAGGAGGAGGAGAAGAAAGAGTGGAAAGGGGGAAGATGGGAGCAGAATGAGTGGATTCCCCCAGTTACTTCCTGAAGACAACTGCAGCTTCTTCTGGCTCACTAGAGCAATAGACGAAGTGTGGCAAAACAGAGTGTAGTGTTTATTTATATTCTTATTTTTAAACAAATGAGTGGGGTTCAGGCATCCTCGACAGACGGTTTTATTTATATGAAGTGTAGTAACCCTCTGAATGGCAATGCTTGCTTCCAAGTCCATGGAATGGACTTGGCAATGCTTGCTTCCAATGCTTGCCTGGAGTAATCACTCCTGGAGACTCATCTGCATTTCCCTTCCCTGCCCTGAAAAAAAAGCACTGAACACCACTTTTAAACAGCGAGCTTCCAAAGTGTCATAGGTATTACCCTCTAAACTAGGCAGCCTGAATTACCAATATCCCGTTTGAGGCAGTGTCACTCTGTCTCTCCACGCAGATGGTCTGTGCTACCCTGAGGATGAGCTGGGCTGGGTTAGCAGAGGAAAAGCAGAGCAGGTCTGATGGCTTCCCACCTCTGCACTATCTCCTGGGTTGGGACACTGTTTTGCCCCATGGCTTCTGCACTCAGTTCAGCTACCGGTTATGTGATGTTAAGCAAAACTGCTGACACTCCACGCATTTAAAATTTCCTCTTTGTAAGGTAAGGTATGCACTTTTACATGAATAAAACCATTCCCATTCCCGATGTTAATTTTTTGGCAGAAGGATGAAGAAGTGGAGAAGTGTCTCAGGAGTGCTCTACCTGTTGTTTGAGTGCTGTGAGGGTGCCATTGCTACCTTCACAAGTTTGGAAACATACTTGTTGCTTCAAGGTGATTTGAGTACAAGAGTTGCCCTTTAGTCTGCACACTCTTACAAGAACAGTCTGGCTCCAGAGGTGTAACTGGGATGTCTTGTGAGCACAAAGTTACTAAGGTGTTTGATGGACAGGAAAATTATGCTTATCACAGGGACACTATAAAAAACCTCTCCAGCTTCCACGAGAGGGGAATTGGTCTGGGTGAATCCCCCTTTGGGGATTGGTCTGGGTGAATTTTCTTGCAACACCTTCTGGTTTCTCACCCCTTCTCCACTTGTCCTATAAAGCACAAAGAGGGAGAGAGCTCAGGGAAAATGTCCCTGGAAGTGCTGCAGATAGGTCATGCCTCCTGCCCTGATGGGCTTCCTGTTTGCCTGGGACAGACCTACA
The DNA here is from genome assembly GCF_001604755.1 of Lepidothrix coronata. Lineage (NCBI taxonomy): Eukaryota > Metazoa > Chordata > Aves > Passeriformes > Pipridae > Lepidothrix > Lepidothrix coronata. Next base: position 2,292,573 of record NW_016690286.1, on the reverse strand, counting down.
GTTGCAACCCTCCAACACCTGTTGTGTGTGTCGCAGTGATCCCTGTCTCACTCAGGAGGAGCATCTGGCTTCTGCTCCCTGTCCTCCCAGCTTGTCCAGGTGCATGGTGCCAAGGGAGGGGCTGCGTTCCCTGTCAGCATGAGCTTGTGAGCCACCCCAGCACGTCATCCTCAGGCTGCATGTGATAAATGATGGCTGGCTCCACCAAAGTCTGTGCCCCAAAGATGAAAGTCACTCCCTTCTACAACTTCTGGAGGGAAAAATAAATCCTGGTGGCTGTTTCCGTCACAGAACACTGCATGGGGAAGCTTAGCAAATCCGAGGGAGAGGGTTGCTATCATCTTTGGTTGAACCAAGAGCAGCTGTCAACGTATCCAGTTCTGGGCTTCACCACCCAGCTACCCAATTGGGACTGGACAAATGGATATGGGAAGGTAACTAGGCTCTAGGAACGGCATCTCTGATCACCTCTCGCTGAGCCTGGTGAGTGGCAGAGGGGATTTCCACTTGAATACCTACCCAAATAGCTAAAATCATCATCTGTGGCATGTGGAAATATAAACCTTCATTTTCCCGCCTGCTAAAGCCACCTGCTGTTGTCTCCTCCTGTTTTCTACTTTTAGCTCATTAGTTCCACCACAACTACACTGTGCTGTCTCTCTGCCTTTAACCAAAGGCGCGTCAGAGGCAACTAAATGCGTCCAAGCAGCTGTTTGACCCGTTTGCTTCTGAAAAGCAACATGGACCAGCGTCAAGTCCCTAATGAGTAACAGCCTCAGGGAAGAAGCAGCCCCAAAATTCTGATAGCTCCAAATGCTGCCAAAGCCTTTTTGTCTCACCTTTCTAGATTCAATGATCCTTGTGAGTCCCCTCCAACTCAGGATATTCTATCATTCTATGATTTCTAACTTTTTCTGGATGAGAAAGATGAGTCTCTGTGGCTATAGTGATAATTCTATGAGTTAGCTTCTTAAATATCAGCACAACAACTGCTCATTGAAACATGCTGCCAGCTTACTTTCTTGATGGTGATATCCATGTAAAAACTTCCCATAATCTTCCACTAATCACAAAGAATGTGAGTAAGACTCTGAAGAGGTACCCAAGAATTTCCAAAATTTCACCAGGTGCATTAGATCAGGCTTAATCAGGGAAGGTGCCACTGATTCCTTTCCTTTGCTGGGAAGATGGTCTTCCTCTCTAAAAAGAGAGAGTTTTATCTAAATCAGCATCACCTTTATAATCAAAGTACGGTTCCTCCTTGGCAAAGATAGAAGAGGAAAACTGTCATGTAGAAGAGAGAGACAGGCAGGATTTGCCAGTCATCTGGGTGTGTGGCAAAAGCTGAACAGTGTTTCTGAGCTTCAGCAATGGGAATAGCAAATGCACCAGAGCTGAAGAGAGAAAGGAGGTGCAAGAAAGGAATTTCTCATTGTTTTGCAAAACCACACTGGAATATGGACAAGGAAAGGGGAAAACAAGGTGCTAGGCTGAAGACAGCAGTGCAAACTGGAAAATTCAGAAGTTGCTCAGGAAGGTATTGAGAAAGAGAAGAGAAAGGAGAAGTGCAAGGCAGGGAAAGGAAAGGAAAGGAAAGGAAAGGAAAGGAAAGGAAAGGAAAGGAAAGGAAAGGAAAGGAAAGGAAAGGAAAGGAAAGGAAAGGAAAGGACACAAGAAACAAGAATCTGGAGAGCAATAATTTGTGGAAAGAGGAAATTCTAGTACATAGCATGGGATAAAGACATTGTGGTGAGAGCAGGTGGATGTGAAAATTTTATGACCTCTGTCTATGGAGAAGAGCAGGACTGAACCAAATGAAAATGAAGATGAAGAAAACATTATACTTGTCCAGGAAGCCATTTCTGTCAGTGGATGACACTACCTGGAGCTTTCTGCTTGATCTTCTTTCTGCAACCAGTGCTAAGACTTTCCCTCCTGCCAATCCCTCTCCATGTCCCCTCATCTCTCTGCAGCACTGAGAACTCCTCCTTGCTTCCAGCTGCAGTGAAGGTTCTTATTACAGAAAGTTGGTTTGTGATGAATCCATTTGTATGGTATTTTGCTGAGTACAAACTATTAACATTTGAATCAATAACCATGGAACTTGTAAAATTTCATGAACAGTCAAGAGATTTGAAAGGAGGAGAAGATGATGTTTACAGTTCTAAAGGTCTAGCATTAATAAAGAAGCAAAACTTCAGTTTCAGAGAGAGCTACAGAAATAGTTTTTTATTCTTCTTGCACCTAATACATTGTTTTTCTTCCAGACTCAGACAACTCTTTAGTAAATAAGTGAGCAATATGGATTTTTAACTGCTGCCCTCCTCCTTTTCTTTCTTTCCTTTATGCTGGCATGAATTTGTTCTTCCTGTCAGACATCGGTTACTGCAAACCCACAAAGATCTCATCTGCTTTTAACTTCCTCCTCTCGGCTCGGGGTCTGCGCTGCTTCTTCGCCAGCACAGTGCCAATTTCTTGCTAGAAACCCTCTCTGCTGTAACTAGTGTCTGTAGCTAGTGTCTCTGAGCTTCAGAGCATGCTGACCCCAGCTTTTGCATCAGCAGCAGCTCCTCAAGCCCACAGCTGCTCCACCCAAACCTCTGGTGAGATGTTGCCACCACCAGAGTCCTACTCACAGGAGATCAGTCGTCAAAAGAGAGTTGTAAGATATGTGAGCACTGTTTTTCAAGAACAATCCCATGAAGGGACTGCTAAAACATGTTATATTGAACCGGTCTTTCACTGCTTCTTGGTGTAGTGCACTTCTTCTCTGCCTCCTGCAAATGAGAAAACCCACATGAGGAGTGCCCCATAGTTCATTGCCTAAAGCACAGTCATATTTGTGCTGATGGGAGCGAGTGTTCCACCAGCTACTGTTCAGGAAAATCTAAAAGCAGGGTACAGGTAGGCGGCAGTGCCCTGCACAGGGTTCCCCAGGGACAAATGTTCTGTAGAAATCCTGACAAAAGGCTTCATCTTCGCACTTCAGCCTTCTGGTATGGATCAGTATGGTGACAGGACAAAACTCCTACCACAGGACACAGGTACCCATGCTCAACAGGATTGAAGTAAACTCCCCTTGAGGAGCAGAGGGTTGGAGGCACCAAATACTGTTTAGTAAGGAGGAGAGGGAAGGGAGGCAGGTGGAGAGACCAGGAGACAGGGAAAAACAGCTGGGAAAAGAAAATTAGGTGGGAGAGTAAAATCAAGACTTGAAAAGGGAGGGAGAGTGGAAAAAAACCCCAGATGAAACAGGAAAGACATGGCTATAAGTAGACAAAGGAGAGCAGAGACTGAGTAGGAAAATAAGCAGTACCAGAGGTTTGTCATGCTTTTCCTGTGTAAATACACACCAAACTTCACTAGTAGATGCCTCTGTTGAACAGCAAGGATCCTATTCCCTGAAAATGAGAATGTGAAGACATCATGGAGGATAAGACTGTATTTCATGAAAATAACAGATCCTGAATAGGTCTGCAGGGACTGTACCAGTACCCTGGTTGTATTGTATCCAACCTGTTTGTGGGGTACAGCTCCCACAAGGTGACTTGCCCTCTGGCTTAGCGCTTGCTACCCTTTTCTCTTTTGTTTTTGCTGGCAGAAAAGGAAACACTCTGAAAATAATTGCCTAGGACATCAGTCTTTCTAAGATTAGATTTACCTATAGCATTTGGGAAGGATGGTGTATTTTATCTATGAAGGGATGTAAAATCCACTTTCTTGGGAACCATACATGTACACGCTCTTCTTCCTCTGTCTCCACTATCTTCTCTTCAACACCGCAGCCAAAGAAAATGTGAGGAGCCAGCATCCCTGCTAAGGGCATATGTCTGAATAGGCACAAGCTTAATAATGTCCCTATTTAAATATGTATAGAGCCAATTGTGAATTGTTAATGTAAAGCACTCACATGCTCAAACATTTTGGGGCGGTTTGGCTTTTCCTTGGCGGTGAGGTTGGGGTACCTTCCACGAGGTCACTGCAAAGGAAAATATTGGTGTCTTCCCTTCTCCCGCTGCTTTGAAGTCGGGATCTCTGTTGTCTTTATTCCTGGTCTTTTGTGGCTACTGCAAAGGAGCATCTTCCACAAGGCACCGTGTGCTTGTCCTCCAGTAGCTGCTGCCCTCCCGGCCCTTTTCCAGTCGAGGGCCCCCCGCCGCAATCTGCCGGCCCTCCCCGACCTCGGCGCGGGCAGGGGTTGGGGGCGGGGGAGACGGGGCTGGGGAGGGATTTCGGTGGGGTGTGAAGGGACACCAGGCGGGCGAGGGGGGTTGGGAAAAGCAGCGGCAGGCAGCGGGGGAAGGAGGGGCGGCGGGGACGCGGGGGCCGGGCTGGCGCCTCCCGGGGGGCTCCCGCCGCCGGCGCTCACGCCACTGCCCCTCGGGCAGAAGCACCCCCGGGCCGCCGGCAGCCCCACCGGCAATTTTTTGTAGGGAGGGCTCCCCGGCTTTTTTTGGGCCGGCGGCGGGAGGGCGGCGCGCCCCGCACTCCCGGGCCATGCGGGGTCTGAGGGTGCGGGCGGGCGGCGCTGCGGGCGGCGGGGGGCGACCAGGGGTTTCCCCACCGCCGCCGGCTCTCCTGCGCATCCACGCCTGCGGGCTGAGCCTCACACGTTATTCCAGTGCATCAACCCCACCCAAAGAAAGCATCCGACGGAAGCGGCTGTCGGAGGGAAGGGAGCCCGGAGGTGAGCCCACGAGGTGTCCGACACCCCGAAGCCATCAGGCCACCTTTGCCTCCACAGCCGCGCTCCCCGCTGGTACCCACCCACCGCTCCCGCTCTCCTGAGGAGTCCAGAGTGGCGTCAAGCTCCGGCATCGGCTGGCTCAGCCCTGCCTCAGGCAGGCTCACCCAGCCCAAAACCTTTCCCAAGGCAGATGTCCTCCCTGCTCAGCCCCTCAAAGGAGCCTGTCTCCTACACGTTGACAGGCTTCTTATTTAATCATTAGGCAGCAACTGTTGCCCGCAAATGGGAAAAAGAGAGGGGAGAGCATCATCTATTAGTTTTAAAAGCCTCCCCACCCATTTTTTTAGTACATCACAGTTACCTTGCAGTCAGTGCCCCACTGGACATAAACGAACTCAATTCACCCCAGAGTTTTGTATTCAAGCACCCAACTGTAAGGGAACAGCGTCTATGTAAACCCAAGTTCTACTACTGTCCTTAAATTATCTGTTGGTTTGGTCGTGTGTTCACGGAACCTGCTTTATGATCCCGTAAATGCCATTAAATCTGTTGTGTTTTAGCAGGTAGTGCAGCCTCTATCTGAGGACTGACAGAGTAAATCAGGAATACAGAAAATTTACATTTTGGAGTTAAAATGGTGTATCTGAAGACACCCACCACTAGTGTAGATTTGACTCCTTTGGTGGGGCATGTCTGTTCTTTTTGAAAAAATACTACATGATGAGTGGAAAAAGGATAATTTCCCCCATTCCCAAAGGGCAGTTCTCTGTGTCCACAGGCAGGTGTTTTAGGATGTGTCAAAGAAAAGGCAGCATTTCATCTGTGATGCTAATGAGCAGCACTGGTCACTATTGCTCTATTCTTCCTCTAGGACTTGGTAGCTCCCCTCAAAGGCAGCCCCACCACTTCTCTCCAGGATACTTCTCACCACATTACCCTGTTGAGCCATTCTTATTTTAGGACAACTCCTTACTCTTAAGAGAGAACACTGACCACAGCCGAAGTAAGTTTAAGATTTTGTGTTAAAATATTCTCAGTGTTGTTTTCTGCTAAATTTAGTTACACCTAGATCAGAGTTTAAAACAGCAACTAACCATAATGCAGGTACTCTTTCCAAGGCAAGGAAAGGTTTGCATCTGTCACTTGTTTAGTCATTGATGGGAATTTCTGATGTCAGGAGTGTTGTGTTTTGCTGTACCTAAACCTTATTCCCAGTTTATTTCAGGGATCATGTAAAAAGGGTTATGGAAAATAATAGATATCCTGGAAAGACTAAGTGCTGTGTTTAGTATTTAACTGCAAGAAATGCTTCACATCTTGCAACAAAGCAACAAAACACCCCTTTTATTTTACTATGTTGTTAGTATTTCTTAATTTATTTTTTAGGATTATTTTTTAATTTTAGATGTACTTCTTCAGGACTCAAGAATGTTTGTATCCTTAAAGTGCATAACAATAAAATTATTAATAATAATAAAGATATAATCTATAAAGTTGGTTTTGGGATTGCAAAATCTTTAAAAAAACCTTTCAGAAAATGCACTTGTTAAAAAAATAGTAAATTAACACTAGCAAGAACAAATTAATAAAGGAGAAAATGATAAACTTTTGAAGTCTAATGCAGATATAAAAGAAAACATTAGGATTATTAGTTTAGAAATTGAACAGCTGAAAATAAACCCTGGATTTTGTATATATTTTAAATTTTGACTACAAGTTTGACAAGTCTGATGTTTAAAAACAGAAATAGTCATTTGATAACCACATCTCAAAGGTGTTCAGAGCTTTCCACTGCTTGACCTACAACTTCAGAACTGCAAAGCATGTCCTGGCTTGTTTTCACCAGGCTCCAGGGAAGTTTTCAGATGAGACTATGTACGCAGAGATACAATGTCTTATGCTATAGGTTTGCAACAAGATGTCCAATGTAAAAAAAAAAAACAAAAAAAACCCCAGAAAACCAAACACAAACCCAAAAAAACAAACCCCAACATTTTGTACAAGAATAAAACTAAATCAATTGCAACTTTATTTGCAGCAGATGGAAACACTGTCTGTCTGTGCAACGGGGTTCTTGTGGGGATTTAAGGTATAAAAATCTCATATCTTTTTCACTCATTTTTTTTTCAGTCATAATTTAGAGATAAAACAAAATATACCCTTAGGCTACAGTTTGTCAAGTTTTTTGGGTTTTTTAGTTCTTCTTGCTCAAAACAGTTTTCGAATTGTCTGGAATAATATATGGGGCAAACATTGTTTTTCTTATAGGGAAAGAAAGGGTTGTTCCATCTTTCCTAATTATTAAGACAACTGAACTTTGAAACTTTACATTTCACTGCTTCTCACTGGAATACACCCATGAACCACTTCGAAGTTTGTTTTGAACCTCTGCAAGTTATTTACAGGACAAGGGAAGAACCATAAATTAGGTTGACAGCATTTGCATCCAGAAAACTGATCTGGTTTGTTCTGTTTTTTAGAAAGCCAGCATTTGAAAATCCCCTTTGTAGGTCATGAGTGTGACATTTTAGCCAGGCCAGGGAGAGATTTCCTAAGGAACTGAGGGGGCACCTGTTGGCCTTTGACTTGGTGGAGTCCGGAAACACTCTTGTCTTGTTCTTTTCAGTGCTTAACTCCCTCTGCCCATGCTTTTTCTCAAAGTAAACAACCACAACTTGCTGAAAACATGTACATCCAAAACTAGCAGTATTTGGGTGAATATTAGCTCCTTAAAGCTTAAGGCAGCATTAAAAGTGTGCAATTAAAATTAAAAAGTCAGGATATAAAAAAGTTACCTTCAATCAAATAGTTAGACTACATGACTGATATGAAAATGACTGATATGAAACATCCCCCTTTACTCTTATAATCTTAGAAATATCGATTTAATTATTTTGATTTTTTTTTCTTTTTTACTCTGAGGGAAGGCTGTATTTTTACTAACTTGCCAAAGCGGCAGGAAATTTAAACCAAAATTTTCTCAGTTTCAGGGTTTATTTAAGCAACTTGAACACTCAATTCAATTAAGTTACTTTATGTCTATGTTTCATTGATATCAGAACTGATATTTGAATTTTTTGTTGTGTTGAAAAAAATTAAGATCATATTTGACTAGAACTATATTTCAGTTCAAAATTAGTATTTCAGCATGGAGTATTAACATTAGAAACCACACATGGCTAAAAAAAAGGGGTAGAAAACACTTTTGAATATTTCTGGACCTCTCATTTAATGTAAGAAAGTAGACTGAAGCATGCAATTGACATTTTTTTTCACCCAAAGAATGAAAACAAACACATTTTGGCATTTCTTTGGTAATGCAACTTTGAATATTTTTTTTACATTATTAACTTATGGCAAATAAGGCAGGTATTAGCTTTGCCTCTAGCTGTTGCCTGTGAGAATGTTTCACTGACTGTTTACACACAGGCTGGGGCTTTATCACAGGTCTGATGCAAGAAAGCTGAATTTTTTCTCTGGCCTCTGTGACCCCATTACGGTACTTTGTTAGTGTGCATTCTGTGAGCTCAGCCCCACTCCTACAGCATGACTATACGTTCAAACAATGGACTCAAAACAGGCTTGCAAAAAATAGCTTCAAACTAGCCTTGCAGGCTTAGGTTTACCTAAATATATAATCTGTTTCATGTTTTCCTACTTGATTTCCTAACTTTGGTTTGAGTAGTACTTTAAAAGCATTTAAAAGCTCAGATAAACTGTTTACTGTTACAAAACTTAAAAGAAACCAAAAACATTTCTAGAAGAAAAACCTGAATCTGAAATTTATAGAAACAACTACCTAGTCTAAGATATATTTGTCTGCCTCCAGTTTTATCAAGGATTGCTCAATTGAGATGTAAATTGAGCTTTAAAATGGGAATTAATTAGCATGAAAGTAACTGCTATACGTATGCACTTTAATTTTGTCAGACTAAGACTTGTATTTATTTTTACAGGCTTTGCCTTATGGGATTGCAGGGGATTTTTGTTTTACAGATCTCTCTTCTCCTACTTAAATACTTACTTTTGTAGAAGTTTTAGTTACTTGATCTTGCTCTTGAAAATAACTAGACTGTACATAAAACATTTTAGAAAATAAGGTTAAACTTCATTGACTATTTACCTATCAGAGAACCATAACTTGGGGAAAAAATAATATAGGGAATTCCTTGTATAAACAGATTGTGCCAGCCATTTTATACTGACAATACCTACACAAATAGATCTCTTGCAATCAAAGTTCCCTAGGTTTTTATACCAAAAATATGTACACTATACTGAGGAATCCATTGCAAAGGAAACAGTTGCATGGTATGGCTTTCAAGAGAAACACAAAAGACTAAGTCTAATTTATTTTAAAGCACTTAAACAATAACTGAAATGACCTAATGAAATTATTCACATGTAAGCATTAATGTCTGCAGGAGGAACCAACAATCCCACTGCTCAGCCTTCAGCCTCACAGGTAGTTTTAAATTGCCATATAGTCTATAATTCACAGACTCAACTATTCAGTCTGCTTAAGAAACAGACTGGAAACAAAACTGGAGTATATTTAACATTAGGATGCTTTCTGATCTTGAGAAAAATAATACGTAGCAAATGATAAAACACGTATTGGGAAAATAGACTAAATACAAACATTCGTGACCACATTCTTGAAAGGATATACGTATGAATGGCCAATTTAAACAGCTCTTTTTATGAATGTTACATTGAAATTGGAATGCTTATTCCTGATAAAATTTGTAAAAGACCAAATTCTTGCCTGATCTGGAAAGCAATGAATTCTTATCAACCTCCAACAACAGAATAAATAAATTTTAAGATATTCAAACAAATAAAAAAAAATTAAACTATGAAACTTTAGCAGCTACCATCCTCAATTTTGTTTTAATATAACAAAGTAACTAATTTACATCCAAATTAAGATTTAAAAAAATATTAATATCAAATTGTTACAGAGTTTATTCAAAGGCCAGCATTATGCTAGAATTTTTAGAGGAAGAGATCTGATTTTTTCTTATTAATAAAGAATGGCTACTTGGAAGGAATTCTGGGCATCAAAATCTAACCAATACTATGTATCGAAAAGCAAATTTAACACTCCTTCCCTATAATTTTAAGATATGGACAGTCCTAAGGCTGAATTCACAATAGACCTATGATACTGCTGGCTGAAAACATTGTTATCGTACCAGTAAGGCAAAACAGATTCTGAAGAGGAGGGTCTCATTGTTCTCGCCAAAAGGATTTCATGCTTGGGTTGCTGCCCCATTTTACTCCCTTACTTGATATTTTTTTCCTCTTGGCAAAAGATCTCCTTGATGAAAGGAGGAGAAAACTAGAAATAAATTCTGATTTCTCTAAATTGTAAGAAAACAAAACCAGAACAAAACCCCATCTGAAACGAGTTACAATACACTGAACTAGTGAGAAACAATTTTACTTCTTAAATAATGCCTTAATTTTCAGTTCTCCACTCCTTGTAAAAGCCCCATAAAATATTCTTTAGCTAGAGGAAGCCATATTGGCAATTCTTCCTATCACTAGATCAAATAAACTTCTGATTTTGCCCATCTATAATGTATATATTTATTTTTTCTACATACTCTTTCCAACACAATTGCAAAGATCTCAGGTTTCATCTATCAAACTGAAATATGATAAGTTCTATTTTGAAAGTCCCCTTTTAAATCCAGCTGTGCCAAGCAAAGTGAACACTGATGAAAAGTTTATGTACGTATACATATTAAAAAAAAAAAGACTGTAAGCTATTTCCACATCATTAAAACGCAAGTGATCAGATTTTTGTTTTGCAAGATCTGTTTGCAAATATTTGAAAGCTGAAAACAGGATAAAGCGAGCAATCAGTACTTGAATAAAGAGATCCCTGGACAAAATGGGAAAAAAAAATACTTACTTTCAAATCAGCATGTAGAGATTCGTTGTAAGTCACAATCAGCACGTTTTATATACCGGAATACTTATTTAGAAATTGTTTGTATTACTTTTGCGCAGTAACACTGTGATCACATTGCATTATAAAACAAAAAAAACTCCTGTAACTTTCCGGTCAGCAAAACAGCACAGACAGCTAACCACTTTGTAATTCTTTTTTATTGGAAAGAAACTCGAACAGAGCTGGCTACAATGTTTTATCTCAAGCCCTGAAACTTCCGATGCATCGTGCGATTTATTTGTTTCACTCCACACCGGCACCGCCGCGCTCTCCGTCGCCGATTCATTGGGTTTTGCAGCATTTTGTGATCAAAACTTCCAAGCCGGAGCGGAGCGGGGCTGATCCCGGTGCTCCCACAGGCATTCCGCCGAGCCCCGGCAGCCTCGCCACTAGCGGCGGAGCCGAGCCCGGCCACTCCCAGCCTCGGCAGGGGGACCGGCCGCCAGCACCGAGGCGCCACCGCCTTCCCGACCTGCCCGGGCAGCTGGCGGTGCGCGCCTCGGGAACAGCGGCCGGACCCGCCGGGAGCGCCGCTCGGGGCCCCGGAGCACCGATCCCTGCGGCGGCGGGGGGCCGCCTGCCGCCTCCGCCCCCCCAGAGCTGGAGACCTGCCCCGTGAGGTTATCCCACGGCTCCCCGGTGCGGGCATCCCGTTCCCGCACGGCGGCCGCGCTCCCCTTTCCCGCACGGCGGCCGCGCGCCGCCGATCCTTTGTTCGCCGCCCCTCCCGGCGCGGCTGCGGCTGCGGCACGGCGGCCCCGGAATCGGCACCTCTGCGGCGTGGCACCCACTTACCGCCTTACAAAGACCCGGCCCGCCGCCGGGAGGGAGGGAGGCGAGAGGGAGGGAGCGGGCTGGCTCTCCCATCCCATCCCGCCCCGTCCCGTCCCATCCCGTGCCGGCCCTGCCCTGGCCGGCGGCGCCGCGCCCCCCGCCCGTCTCCCATCCCCGCTCCCGCCTCCGCCACCCCCGCGCCCACCGCCGCTTTCGCGCCACGCGCCCCAGGGGCCGGCGCGGGGGCCAATGGGCGGCCGCGCCGCGGTGGCGGGCGGCGCTGGTAGGCGCAGGGCGCAGCCAATGGGAGGCGGCGCCGCCGCGCCGCTTTACTACGAGCGGCTATGGCCGCCCGCGGGGGCTGCGCGCCCCGGGCACGGCGGGAGGGACGGGCGGGCGGACAGACAGACTCAGGGGGGGCCGGGGGGGGGGGCGCGGCGGGGCCAGGCCGGGCAGGTCAGCGCGGTTGTCCTGTCCTGTCCCGTCGTGGCGGGTGCCCGCCCCGCGAGGACCGGCGGCTCCGCGCCCGCGCCGCCCCGGCGGAGGCAGCGGCGGCGGCGCCCCCGCCGTCGTGGCGGCGGCCGCCCCGAGCCCGCGGGAAGCGCCCCCCGGGGCTGCCCGGCCCCCGCTGCCCATCGCGCCTCAGCCACAAACCCACGCGGCAGCCGTCCGTGGGCGGCTGTAACCTGGATAAAAAAAAAAAAAAAGCCCCCAAAAGAAATTTTTTTTGGTAGCCGGACCGACGTGCTACCCACCCACCCACCGTGCGCCGACCCCGCGGGAGCCGGGGATTTTTAGCCTCGGGAAGGGGCAGGGAGGGAGCCCTGCCCTCCCCTGGCCGTGAAAGAGGAGGTGGAGGGACACGGCGGAGGCTCTCGGAGTCTCACCCGGGGGTGGGGAGAAGCACATGGTTGAGTTTTAATTCTAAACGGCAGAATGTCGTAAAAGCCCCTGCTAATTAAAGATTGGCTGTGCTTCCTTGTGTGCAATATTTATGTAAGTATTTTAACAACTTTTTGGCTTCTGTGGGCAATAAACACAAACAATTGAAATATAGACAAAAAATTAATTTTTTTTATAATTCTTTTTCTTACAGAAGTGAATCGAAAAATAAATTAGTATGTGGGAATGCTCTGATGTGTGCTCACGCATTTGATTTGTGACTGCCAAAATAAATTACATCTCAAATTGCAAAGCTATATTCTCAATAATATTAACATTTGGGAGTGCCCCATTGGTCTGAACTGTGTTCATCTGTGCAGGGAAGTGGAGATTTGTCAGGAAGCATGAACAAGTTTTTGTTGTTGATTTGCCTTTTTTGGCATTCAAGATGTGGAATTACTCTTGAAACCACTAACCAACCCACACTTCTTAACAAACAAAGCTATACATTATTTAGATTTACAGAAAATATTTCAGCTTATTAGCAAGAGGTTTTTCAGAGTATCAAAAAAAAAACAAAAAAAAGGGGGGGAATTGCTAATAAGTAAAGGTTTTTTTCCCCCAATCATCTGATTATAAAGCGGTTTATGATGTTATTGGACAAATAATGCATAGTGTTATCATGAGCATTCAATCTTAATTTCTTAAAAAAATCTTCCAACAAAACAGATTATCAAACTAGAATATGAAATTAAATATAGGCACCCTGTTTAGCAATTTAAGAGGAAATACCACAGAACAATATAGACCAACCATGTAGAAATGAGCTCATACATACTGCCTTATAGATTCAGTACAAATCAAATTTATAAAGAATGCAATTAATCTACAGAAACGGTGACTAATTCCTTTCACAAGTTTAACTAAGAATTCAGTAGTTCCAAGGGGGCTGTTTTTAACTTGGATAAGCGATTATTTATTTCAGCCAGATTATACAGACTGGGGTTATGAAATACAAATTCATTTATGAAAAAATTCTACATCCAACATGGAAAAGTCATAAACAGGTTAAATCTCTAGGAAAAAAAAAATTCTCTCTATTCCCAAGATAATTATTTGCAAATTTTCTACAAAATGGAAGTTGTGATTAAATTCTGATTAGCGGAACGCAAAACACTCGATTTCCTCAATCATAACCTGACAATTAAAAGTTCATTAAAATAACCCTGAGATTAAACAATGGATTGAAATTACAAATATTAGGTTTTTGGTCAGCCAACCGCTTGGATGCACACAACAGAAGGGCCGTATTTCCAACTTACTGCAGCATTCACCCAGCCCCTGACAATTTCACAATGGTCTGGGGCTTCAGCCCTCATGGTGAGCCATGTCTCCTTGCATCATCATACCACCACAAGCAAAATCTTCAGCGACTGACTCACCCCGCGAGCGCTGGGTACCACCACCGCCGCCGAGCTGCGGCGGCCGCAGCGCGGGTAACAAAAGCCTGACCCCAGCACGGCTTCCAAGGAGATTTAAATCACCCCTCTTTAATTGTATACTTGTTAGAAGTTTAGGCACAAAACTAGGAAGCCTTCCTCTTTACTACGGATTTCCAGACATATTACAGGACATGTGGAAATCCAGTCACTGCTCACTAATAAAAGTATTTAACCGTTTTCCATGGATATACCTATTAAAACGTACCACAAGAAGCCTACCACGGAATAAATGAAACCTTCGGCTAAAGTGCATTGAATTATTAAACAAAACCTACTAGATCGCTATATTAAACACAGTGCTGGCTTTCATTTCCGTATCCTTTCTTCATCTTCAGGCAACGTTTTGTTTGCACTGGAAAGGCTCCACACCCCCAAACCCCTCCCCCACAAGCCCACCATTGTATCTGTACGAATGTGGAGAATTATGAATGGTTCCTTAGACCGGGCAGGGGGAGGAGGGGAGGAAAAGAGGGGGGTCGCCAAATCCCTTTGTGTGCCGTTACCAGCCGACGGCAACGGTGCCTTCGCGTTTCCCCCCGCACCGTCCACCATTGCCCAGATGGGCAGGGAGCGCGCCCCCCTCCCCGGGCCGGGCAGCTCCCTCGCCCTAGGACTCTCCTCTTCTTCATCATCCCCCAACTCTCCTCCACCCCTTTGTCTTTTTTTTTTTTTTCTCTCCCCCTCTTTCTCCTCCTTTCCGTAAGGCTCAGTATAAGGGGCACCGCGAATAATGCGGGATCATTACCATATGGGGCTCCTCCGGGGCTACAGGGACCCCCGCCCCCGCCCCGCAGCCCCCCAGCACGCAGCCGCGGCGGCGCTGCGCGGGAGCGGATCCCGCTCTCTCTCCCCCGCCGCCTCCCCCCACGCTCGCACCCCCTCTTTTTCCTCCCCCTCTTCCTCCTCCCCCCCAACCCATAGTGCCGGGGAGCGGGATCGCCCAGGCACGACCCCGATGAATAATCCCCACCGCCTGGCACGGCGGGGGAGGAGCGGGGCGGGGGGGGGCGGGCATTGCGGTGCCTTTTCCCCTCCCTCCCTGGGATCACACCCCGCTCGCACGGGGGGAGGTGCGGCCGCCCAGCCGTTTTTGGGCGGAGGGGGCGCTCGGAACGGTCTCCCCCGGCGGAAGGGCAGAGGCGGCGCAGACCGGAGCCCACCCAACTCCGGTTTCCCCTTCCCCCGCCCTCTGGCCCTCTCTAAACTTGTCCTGTCCAGCCTCCCCCCACCCCTCTCCCCGTCCTTCACCCCAGCCCTCCTCCGTGAGTGTGTGTGCGCCCTATCCACTCGCTAATTGAAGAGCTGGGATTCCTCACGTGAGAAGTTGATTTGTAGTTTGAACACGTGGCTCATTCAAAAAGCCGGAATATTCAAGTAATTTTTTTCTCTCTCCCTCCGCCCTTCCCTCCCCCCTCCCCTTCTCTCTCTCTTTTTTTTTTTTTTTTTTTTTTTTAAAGCACACAAAAACAGGATGTCGGGGCCAGGAGCCGGCAATGCTGGAGGCGGTGATGGGTGCGTGAGAGCAACGAAGAGAAACCGAAATAAATAGCCGGGCAGCGCGGGGCGGGGGGGCAGGCAGGGCTCCCCCCTCCCAAGTTTGGAGCAATTCGGCGGCTCGCCCCCAGGCCCGCGGCCTACGCCGAACCGAGGGGAACCTCAGCCCGCTCTGGAGGGAGGCGGCCCCTCCGAGGGGCCGCGGGGGAGTCCAGCTGTGCCCGGGGGGCGTGGGTGGGGGGGGGCGGCCCCCCCCCCCCCCCCCCCCCCCCCCCCCCCCCCCCCCCCCTCTCTCTCTTTTTTTTTTTTTTTTTTATACGGAGAGGCGGCGCCTGCATGCACGTAGTGTGACATTTTCATAGTCCGCCTGCTGCTGCCAAAGGGGTTCGGGGGCAAGACAAAAAAAGTAGTTTTTTTTCCCCTCCCCTCCTCCTTTTCCTCTCCTCAGCCCGCCATCCGCGGCCCCGGCGCTGGGTGTTTCCCCCGCGCCCCCCATGCGCCCGGGTAGCACGGCAGGCACTTAGGGCTCCCGTTTGGCTACGCTTTTTTTTTTTTTTTTTTTTTTTTTTTTTTTACCCCTTGAGAGGGAGAGGGAGGGACACAAGCTGCAGATCTGATTTTTTTTTTTCCTTCCTCTCCCTGTCCTCTCTCTCTCTCCCTCTCTCTCTCTCCTTCCTCCATCGCATTTTGTTTTATTTCCCCCTTCCTCCCCACCTCCTCTCGCAAGACGAGGGTTGCAGCCCGCGGTGCGCGCCTCCCCGAGCCGCCAGGAAGATGAACAAGCTCTACATCGGCAACCTCGGCGAGAACGTCAGCCCCCTCGACCTGGAAAGTCTCTTTAAGGACTCCAAGATCCCCTTCTCGGGCCAATTCCTGGTGAAGACGGGGTACGCCTTCGTGGACTGCCCCGACGAGAGCTGGGCCATGAAGGCCATCGAAGCACTTTCAGGTGAGCGGCTCCTTCCACCACCCCCACCCTCTCCCCGCAGCCCCGACGGCTCCCGCCGCCCGCCTTCCTCCGCGGCGGCGGAGCGGCTGCAGCGGCGGGCTAGGACCCGCCGCCGGGCTGGGGGGGATGTTGGGGAGGGTCCCTGCCCCTTCCGCCTCCAGGTGAGGGGCGAACTGTTGTTTTCCGAGCGCGGCCGGAGCCGCCCGGCCTTCCCGCGGAGACTTTGCGCGGGGCTTGCGCTGCGGCGGCCCCCCGGGAGTGGCCGGGGAGTGGGGCCGGGGAGGGGCGGGAGCCTGGGCCCACAGACCCGCGGCGCGGCAGCTCCCATGTTTTTCCAAGCCCCACGGCCAGCCCTGCCCGGCCAGGGGCCCTCGCTGCATTGGGGGGGGGGGGGCGGTGAGTGCAGTGAGGCGGAGGCGGGCTGCGGGCGCGGAGCCCTGCGCGGAGCAGCGGCCGCACACACACGCCCCCCGGGCACAGCTGGACTCCCCCGCGGCCCCTCGGAGGGGCCGCCTCCCTCCAGAGCGGGCTGAGGTTCCCCTCGGTTCGGCGTAGGCCGCGGGCCTGGGGGCGAGCCGCCGAATTGCTCCAAACTTGGGAGGGGGGAGCCCTGCCTGCCCCCCCGCCCCGCGCTGCCCGGCTATTTATTTCGGTTTCTCTTCGTTGCTCTCACGCACCCATCACCGCCTCCAGCATTGCCGGCTCCTGGCCCCGACATCCTGTTTTTGTGTGCTTTAAAAAAAAAAAAAAAAAAAATATTTTCGCGTGAAGCGGGTCTGCGGAGGTCTGCCGGGAGAGGCTGCCTCGCAGGAGATGGGCTCAGGTCTGCCGGGAGAGGCTGCCTCGGAGGAGATGAGCTCGGGCTGCGCTCCGCGCCTCCTCTCGGCTCCCTTCCCGCCCGCTTCCGAGCTGAAAACCGCCCGAAGTTGGCAGCGCGGGGGGCGGCGGAGACCCTGCTCCCCTTCCCCGAGACGGGGCAGAGCCCGGCTCCCACACACGGCGTTTCGCCGGCTGTTTGCAGCGCGGGGCGGGGGAAGGGGCCCCGCCGAGGGCAGCGCGGCTCCCCCCCGGTAGCGGCGCGGCCCCGGGCGCCGGGATGTGTCTCCTTGCCGGGCGCCGCGACCCCGCTCCAGCGGTGCCCGGGCTGCCGATGAATGGGCTAACGTGTTGCGCTCCCGTTCCCTGCCTCGCACCCCTGCGAGCCCGCTCCAAGAGACGGGGACGCACAGCCGCGCTCGAATATTTTCCCCTTTCTGTTTATCTCGGCAGGTAAAGTGGAGCTGCATGGGAAACTCATAGAAGTTGAACATTCGGTCCCGAAAAGACAAAGGTAATTTATTTTTATTTCCTACCCCCCTGCCCCTTGGTCTTAGTTACCCAGTGAGAAGCAATTTGAAAAATGCTTAGGTTTGTGTTTCTCTTCCCTGTAGATAAATGGACCGCTTTCTTAAAACCACAGGCGTGCACTCAGTGCTGTCCGAGAGGTTTTCTAGTATCACCCCATGTATTTCTAATGCAGTGTCTTGGCCAGGCAGCAGTGGTACTATTTAATTTATTTAAAAAAAAATAATAAAAGCGCCTTTTTGTGGGAGAGGCAGGTTATTATGGTCTGATGACAAATGATTGTGAGGATTTTAAAATTTAAAGTTCTGTGAGAAGAGTTAAAATCTGTGCTAGCAGGAAATGAAATGTGGTGTTGTGAACTGTATAACGGGCAAGCATGTGAGCTCTGCTTCAGCAACAGAAAGCACCTTGTAAATATACTGGTGTATATATTTTTTTGATCCTGCCGTGTTGGAGTCTGCAGCATTTTATAGGCATGTAGTAGAAGTCTCATCTGTATTTGAGAGGATTTTATCATCGCTATTTTGAGTTGGTCTATAGAAGCAGCAGGAGAATGACTCCTTCCCAGTGAGGACAGGATTTATGCATCCTTAATTTCTAAACATACCTTTAATTTTTGTGAGGCAGTAATTTTATTGGGCCTCGTGTAAAGAAGCAATCTTTGGAATAAAGCAGGGTAGTATTTTTATGCTGCCTATAGCAATTCAGCCTGCTTTCACAAATATTTAGATTATAGAAAACCTGCCGTGCACTAGAGAGTAAAAAAAAAAAAAAGATCAAACTTTCCACGTGCTTGGTCCTGTACTCCATTATTCAATCTGGGAAATATGTCTGTCTGTGTAACTTTATTAAAAGGGGCTTCTCCTATTTCAGAATTATTTTTTAAAACTACAGTGTTTTTAAGATAGTTGATTGGAAAAAATGATTAAGCTGTCTTGATGGGCATTGTATTTTGAGAATTAGAAGTTTGATCACTAAATAGTGTTAGAGGAGAGCTTCACTTGAGAAAGTATGGAGGATTTTTGCTCTAGTTAAGGGAGGGGGCAAACTCTCTCTAGACTAATTCATAGCATGTGAATCTTCATGGTTTTATTTATTTGATACTTTTCATTGGAAATTAACGTGCTGTATGTGCTCTCTCTCATTTAATATGCAAGGTATATGGTTTGGATTTATAATAGCCTGTATTTCAGATATTTTGTATACAAAATTGTTGTAGATGAAATATATTTTTAGATTTAAGAAGAAAATGCCATAAGCCATATAAGAATTGATAATTTCCTGTTAGTCTCAAATAAATTTACTGTCGTGCTTATTAATCTTAAGCTTGCACAAACAGCAATCTATTTATGCTGTTGAAAAGAAATTCATTACACTCATATAAATATAAATTTAAAATCACTGGTTCTGCCCCAACTTTTTTTTTAATCATTGTTTAATGTCTTTACAAGTATTTTCCTCTTCTTTCAACTGTCAGCTGAAATGGTGTAAAAGTCCATTCTTTGTGTTGGGTGGCATGTCCTCCTATTTGTCTGTGAATTAGCAATTATCAGAAACATTTATCTGCCTGTAACTTGTTGAAAATAATTCTGTACTGAACTTAAGCACTTTTGTAGGCATACGCTGCCTACATATAGACATATTGAAAAAATTGCAAATGTAACTGTATCAGCATACCGGTGTTGCTTCTCCCAAAGCCCTTATTTGTTGAAACACTGTTTTATTGTGCAGTATCATGTTGGAATGTATTAGATAGAGTTCAGATTTAGACTGCTGTTTAACAGAAAATTAAATTGCATTTCGCATAACTGCACTTCCTTCCCCTTTGTTTCCGCTCCCCTTCTCCCAAAATCTAATATAGAAAGCCACTTAAAATTCATTCAGTGGCCTCCATATGTAGAAGTGACTCTCTGGTTCCTTTTATAGATGTCTAATATTTTTCTTTTTTGAGGGGGGTCAAAAACTTGGAGATTTTTTTTTTTCCTTGTTTTCCTAAACATTGCTTACTGGGCGCATATTTAGAGTTAGTTGCTAGTTACATGTGAAAGGATAGTTTTCAAATGTTGAGTATTGTTGGGGAAACTGGTTAATAAGGTGCTTTCAAAGTAACTTATTTTTACACAAGGGAAAGGTGTAGATGCAGCTGGGGTGGGGGGTGTTGCCCAGCAGGCCCACCCAGTGTGTTTTCATGCTGCAAGGCCAGGGAGTGCTTTCCAGAGAGCCCTGTGCACTCCAGCGTGCGAGATACGGTTAGAGAAGTGACGCCATTTAAAAAAAACCCACCTAGATGTGTCAAGTCTGTCTTTCAGCATGAGGGTACGATTAATAGTTTGATCAAATGATTACTTCATAAGAGCAAAAGTTGTTTTGTAGTGCACTGAAATTATTCAATACATTGTATTGACCTCTGCTGCTGTGAGACTGCTTCATGGAGAGTCCTAGCTCCCCTCCTCACAGCCTCCTTCAACATGATAATTAGAAGAGTTTCTGGGTTTTTTTGGTTAGGTTTGGTTTTTTTAATCGGAGCGTGTACATTATTGCTCACAAAGGTAGTTTGTAGCCATCTCTGTAGAAAGATGCCTGAGGTGCACAGGAGGAAAGGGTAAGGGTTTGGTAATCCATATCCTTGTCGCATAAAGGAAGGT
This sequence comes from Lepidothrix coronata, assembly GCF_001604755.1. Classification (NCBI taxonomy): domain Eukaryota; kingdom Metazoa; phylum Chordata; class Aves; order Passeriformes; family Pipridae; genus Lepidothrix; species Lepidothrix coronata. Next base: position 2,272,334 of record NW_016690286.1, on the reverse strand, counting down.
CAAGAGGTGGTGTCAGCTAGGGTTGCCATAAAGTTGAGCTGAATCTAGAAGATGTGGAGTGTGCCTGGCTTGTTATTCAGGGTGAAATTTTTGGGCCCAGTAGTCACTGCATTCCAGCCCTTGCTGGATCTTCTGATTTGAAGTGGGCACACCCAGGTTTGAAAATTGCCTGCCTACCTGCTGTGGAAGGAAGGAGAGAGCCTGTGTGTGGCTTTCTTCCTCCCTGCCCCCCTGGAAGCATTTAAAAACAGACAAGGGGATATGCTGTGGTTGAAAGAAGGGGCCTGGTCAAGGTTTCCTTGATGGAAGGGTGGGGAATTATTCTGGGGGAGGTGCGAAGTACTAAATAAGCTCGGAGTAGATTCCTGACTTACTATTGAAATCTCAAGGGAATGCCAAAGGAATGCAGCATTTCTGCATTCAGACCCCTCAGTGTGGAGGAAGGCTATTGCAATATTTAAAGGTTTAGGTCACTTCATGCAAAAGTTAGAGGAGGCATTGTAATGATTTTGACTGCTAGTCGCGCTCTGAGAGGGAAAGCAGGGTACTGTTAGTCACATTCACTACTTAGATGAGTTTTCTCCTTGCAAAGCAGCAGTGCGGGAGGATGTTGGCAGCCCATGGCGTACGTGGAACTTGTGGTGCAAGGCTTTGGGTACTACCTCGCTGCAATCCAAGAGCAGCTGGTATCTCACAAGGCGATGTAGGCTGCAATCTGATTATTCAAATAGCCCTGATGTCACTTGTGCGCAATGAGGGGGGAGGGCAGGCGCTAACTCTGGGCACCTGGAGGCTGCCCCAGGCACACCCTCTGGCTCTGGCTTCCATGTCCAGGTGGGCTTCCCACCCAGACCTGGTCCCCTGTGCCTGCTACTGGGGCCTTCAGGTACCTAAAATGCTCACAAACACTTCAATTGTGGTAATGACGAGGTGTTTTTCCAATTAGAAGGCTAATTATTTTTCTTCCCCACCTCGAGGGCTCTTCGTTGAGAAAATAAATTCACTATGTCTCTTCTGGGGAGTCTGTTTGGGAAGGGAGCAGAAGAACCAGGTAACAAAGGTGTACCCTGTAGGTAATGCTGCTATGGGGAGAGCAACAACTTTCCAGCTGTGCTTCTTCATCTCTGATGCAGAGGTATCTGAAGGCTGATTTAAGGAAAATAGGTCTCAAATCCCCCTCATGCAGCCATCTCTGTTCCAGGGGCGAGCAGTGGATGGGAATTGGATTGTGTTGGTGATTTTCAGTATAATGAGGATTTGTATCTTGCGTGCACAAGGCGGTGGGAAATGGTTTGGTGATGCTAAGGTATATGTGGTGTGTGCAATGGTCACAGTTCATAAAAAAAAATAATTTAGTGGCATTGATTTGTAGTTTCGCTTCTGTAAATATCAAGTAGGGAGAAACATGCTCAAAGTAAGGACACCTGATAGAAAATGTAATTTATTAGCCATATTTGTTCTCTTTTCTGTGCCCAAACTTAGAATATTTGTTGAGAGCGAAGGGCCAAAACTTCACCTAGTGATTTAAGGTTTTTATTCTCTGTTTCCCCATTTATTTTTGCAGATGCAAACAAAATTTTTTTGTTTGATCTGTGAAAGCTTACAATTAGAGTGGAAACCCTAATTGTGGTGATTCCTATACACATGAGTTGTTATGGCAAGAACAGATAATTCTTCACTAACCATGTTAGCTGTTACATTGTTGGAATTTTAATTTTTATTGCTCCTCTTACTGTTTGATCATTAATAAAAAAAAAATCCCTTCTTGTTGCAGTTCTTAAAAATCAGCTGGAACACATGAAACACAGCTCTAAATGCATATCCTGAAGGGTTAGTCCTGTTCTCGTTTTGCTTCCTTCCTTTTATGGAAGGTACCCTGAGAGCATACTTGTAGTGGACCTTAAATTGTGCATAGATATGGTAAATTTTGAAGGGGTGGAATAAAAAATAACATTTTGGAAGTGTAATTCAAGGGTAGTAAAAATATAATCAGGAAATATTTAAGATTTTTTTTATTTCTCCCTTTTTTTTCCCCCTTAAAGCATGGGGTAATAACATTTTCCACATTTTTTGAAACCTTGAAGGTGGTATTTTTGTAAAATGGGGCTGTGTTCATTTCAGTTGCTCTTTTAAGTGCAGAGTATAGGACTCTACAGTGCTGGAGTCCTTTTATGGCTTCTGGCTAGCTAGTGGGTGGACTTCAAATACTTAGTTTTGATGAAAAATTCCTAAATGGTCTGAGATTTACCTACCCAACAGAAAATGTGAAGCTTCCCGCAATGGCTGTGAGAGAAGGACCCAGAATTAAAATACACCTAATACTTAACTATGGATAGGGCTAGTCCTTCAGAGAACTTCACAAAAAAGATTCTTTGCTCCTTAAACCTGTTCTTCTCCTTAATATCATCTTACAATTTAAGATTTTATCCTCCTAGATTTTGGTAAAAAATATATAGTGCCATGGACCACATGTAAAGACATTTTCTCTTCTGGTGATTTCATCCTTACGTGAGCCCAGTGAGACAGGCAAAGGGTAATATTGATGTAGAACCTTTTTTCCTGTAATTTAAGACTAAAATGTATTGTTGAAATCTGATTATTCGGAATCAGTAAATAGGTGGAGAACATGTGCAAAATTAAATGCTCTAAAATCTAAGTATGGACAGTAACTCTTCATGTTTTATATATAGATAGGGATGGGTTGAAGAGTTTGAATAGGTTTAATATACTTAGCAATACTGAGGTGCTTTATGTATTTCCAGAGTTATTCAAGACTGTTCTCTTTTAATGCGGGTTCTCTCATTTTGTTTTCATACACAAGGTGTTTATCTCCACATCAGTCCATTCTTCATCTCTAATGATGCAGAATATAGAATTATATTAAGTTATATGCTAATTACTGTTGAAAGCTAAGACAAGACATAACTTCCCCTTATTTTGTCTAAAAATGTGACATAATCAGAAATACTTGTGTATTATTTTGTAGTTTTAGTCTCGGGCTTCCATAATTCTTTTTTTTTTTCCCCTGCACATGTCAAGTGTATGCACTTATATGCCCTTTCATCCTGCATCTTTGCTGTGTGTCATATTTGCTGCCCAAATAAAGAAAATATAATTGAATGCGCCAACCTAAAAATCTCCCCAGGTGTTCGTGTTTGGGTTATGCTGAGGAGATCAGTAAGCCCAGTCCTCACTGGTGCTACCCAGCCTGTCTGGGCATGTTTATCCACCTGGATACTTCAATGGCAGTTGTTCCTTCTCATCAACTGGAATATGTAATTTGGCTTTGAAAAATTTCTGTGTGGTAGCAAGAGCTCCTGTGTGTGTGGGCACACTTCAGGTAACTAACAAAAAAATTACAATTTTGTATTGCTTCCGGGCTTTTCTTCTTTCCAGATCTGCAATACATGGGCCACTCATTTAAGAGGTGGACTTGATAATCCTTGTGGGTCCCTTCTAAGTCAGAATATTCTGTGATTCTGTGATTGGTTTGTGAGTGTGTGTTGAAAGATGCATCTGTTTAACAGAGAAGGAAATCTTGATGTTTGTAGTGGGATACTTAGCAAATGAAGTGCATTACCCTAGTATTAACCCTAGTAAATGTTAAAATACTGTATGTGTAATGACAGTAAAAGAGTGGCACCAAAAAAGGTTGTGTATTCAATTTTTTTTCTGAAAGTGCATTGAAATTTCAAAATTAAAAATTATAATATTCTTATTTGCTGAAGAGTATTATCATGACAGTTGGCACAAGAGAAACTTGTACTATAAAACTATCTCCTGTGCAATGTAACCTTAGCAGCAATGTACCTCCTCTATTGCCTGCCTCTTCATGGTGCAGTGGAATCAGCATCAGCTCAAACTGTCTTATTGCAAATCTGAATGGATGGAAAAGTGACACTAACAGGTAAAATCAAGTATTCTGTACTTTTAAGTGAAAATTTGGATAAGAGCACAGATAAAACAATTATTCAGAGGGATCTGGCTTTTCTTGGGTATGGCACGAAGTACAAAAATGAAACTGTCTTGAAATGAAAGGTCTTCTGCTGGGAAGGGCATTACTCCATTTTAATTTCTTTTGCTGTCTTGATTATTTTGTGACTAGCCTCTGCATTACGTCTCACCAATCAGAAGTGTTTCAAAGAGAAATGTGTACGTATATGTGTGTCCCTTGTGTGCGTGTGCTTGTGTATATATATCCACATATACATTTTAAAAGATTGTAATACCATAAAATAATTTGCGGTTTGAGAAGAGACCAGCTAAAAATATCTGGAGAATTTATAAAAATAGTAAGGTTGGATTTTTTTTTTGTTTGGTTTTTTTTTTTTTTTTGCTAGTACCACTACCCTTGAATACAACTGGAGCTGAATGTTCACTTTTGAAAGATTAACTTTCATGCTCAGCTGAACTTTAGGAATGCTATTTTAAAATATGTAGTCTACACCATGTGTCCAATACATTTTTCCTCTTTGAAAATAGCTGTGCTTTATTGTTTTGGTAAACTGTCTTTTATTTTTACATGTTAAATGTACAGGTCCTGTAGGTTTTCCTTCAAAAATGGAGCTTGCTTCATCTTAATGGAGCTGTAAATATTGTAGTGCAGAAATCAAAACTCCCGATAAAGGGAACTCTAGTCTGTGTGAACAAAAATTTGTTGGAACATAATAAACTTAAGTTATTAGCTGGGTTTACAGTTACTTATTTTCCTGAAATTTCATGTTAAAGAGCAGTTAGAGATGGAGTAAAAAGCTTGTTATGTTTTGGTTTGAAATTATTCATTATATATCTAATGTGCATGGATCAAGGTGAGACTGATATTCTAGGAATAAACAGGGTGGGAGGGCTAGCTATGAGAAAGGGGAGGGGTAATCCCCACCTTGAGTGAGTTGTACTGTGCAGTTGGTCCAAGCAGCTTTCATCCTAGGGCCTGATCCTGCAGACTCTCAGCCCCTTGTTCCCTGCCATCAGAGGGAATCCTAAGCGTGCTGTAGGGAGACTCTTGGGAAAACTCTTTGGAAACAGAGTTGGCGAAACTGCTCTAGCTTTGACAGGGAAAACGTATATATAATCTAGCAAAGGCAAAAGACACAAGTTTTGTTTGTGTTTGCTTTTTTTAAATTTTTTTTTTAACAACAGTAATTTTAAAGCAGTTACAGAACAGATCGTCCAGAAATTTAGTTTTAATGATAGAGTGGATTATTTAGTTTATACGCATAGGGGAGACTCTTTGTGTGATGGCTTCCTGGTTATCATGGGAGAACAGTTGAATTTTTCCTCCTACATCTAGAGTAAAAGTTTGAAAACAGTGTCTCTTTAGGACTACACTTGAAAAACATACTCTGTGGGATGTTAGAGGAATTTAAGTAGCAGTTTAATTCTTGACAGTAGATTACATTTATAATGTAAACCTTATCTTTTTCCTTATATGAATTAAAATTCTGATACACGTGCTTTAAATGATTTTCTGGTGAAAGTTTTGTGGTGAACTTAAGCAGGTAGTGGTTAGGAAAAAAAAATAGAATTTTCCTGTCTTGGAATATTGTTGCTAATTTAGAAATAATTTTTCAGATGACTTTGCTAGCTGTACACCAGCTTGCACAGGTTCCCCTTGCCTTTGAGGTGTTGGTCTGTTAGAGATGTGTCCTGCTGTGCCATAAAGAGGACATGGGTCTTTCCTACCAAGGGAACAAGATCCCTGAATGAACCACATTTTTCTTTGTGGAAAACCATTGATCTGATGTGCAGAGGGAGCTATTTACCAGGGTCAAGTGAGAGGGGTTCGATGCTAAGTGTCTCTCAGTGGTATCGATCACAGTGGGTGCTGGTCAGCAAGAGTTCTTACACAGTGAGGTTTGTGTTAATAGAAGCTCAGTTATTTAGGAAGTTCTAGGTGGTGGTGGGCAGCAGCATAACTTGGTGTTATGCTAACTAAAAAGCACTAAAAACTGCCATTGCTAATCAGGAGGCACTACTGTTGACCCAAGAGATGTGCTGAAGTATGTCAATACTTGTTTGTTACCCGATTGTATGAACTTTCTACCTCCACAGAAGCTTTTATTGTAGGATACTTCTGAGAAACGTGCACCCTGAACAAAATAAATGAGAAATGGACAGCTCTTATTTTTTTTTAATACTGCGTGCTCTCATTCAGAGTTTAATTCTGCAGCCCAGTAACAGTGGTGTAAAATTGTTCTTTTACTTCTAATACTAGTTAATTTGAAGATGTACTAGAGTGCTTATTCTGCTAAAATATTTTATTTAAAAACAACCCACCCCCAAAACTCTCCCCTACGTAAAGTTATAGTAGTCAAAAAGTAGGAGATCCTTTATTTATTAAGAACTAAGTTTTTTTTTCCTCAGTGATGATCTGAGCCCTAATAGCAACTAGTGAAGTCCTGTTCTATTTGATAACTTGCTCTGGGTTATTGCTTATTATATTTGCTTAGAGTGAGTTATATACCTCTATTTAGAAGTTTTCAGTTTTTTCCAATGCAGTTGAGAGAGAAATTTTATAAATAATGTGATTTCTACACCTTCTTCTACTCTGGCTGCTCTCTTAAACAAGAAATGGCTGTTAACATGTAAATATACCCCAATTCTGCATTTAACATAGAATGGTAAGCGTCTCTAAAGTTGTGGTGTACACACCCTTTGTACAACTGGGCTTTATGACAGTTGTTCAATTAAACTCAAAGCATGAGCAAAATTACGTTTTTAGGTATATAGAATGTGCTTAAGCTATATATAGTTGAAGCTACCCATTGCTCCTTGAAAGTAATCTTGGGAAAACAGTTGGAAAATTTGTCATTATAATTTCTAGAGCCCATTGAGATTTCAAATTGAGTTCAAGATACCTTTGCATTTGACTAGCTTTGCTAAAATCACAAAATTGCATTCATTTGCCATGGTTGGATTTTGCTGCCTCTGTGGCAAATAATAAGCTTGTGTACATTGCTTTTCTTCCTGGCCCTTGGGCTCACATCACCTGATCCACACAGTTCACTTAGTATGACTGTTACTGGTTTTGCATACATTGGGTTCAGCATCTTAACGTGAAAATGCTACTTCTGAATGCATGAAGGACAGTTCAGATCCAGCACCACACCTGTGATTAGGTCAGTCTCCCGCTGTATAGCAGTGCTGTGTTTTGTGCTGCAGGGCTTCAAAAAATGGCTTTTCAAATGAAAGTTGAAGCTATCTTTTTAGCTAGAGAGGGCTGGTGGAAACCATGTGTGGTTTTGTATTGCGGAAAACCTCTCTTTGACATAGTTCTAACTTGTTTCACTGGATGTATCATTCTGGGGGGAAGAAAAGGGAGGTAGAAGGGGAAAAAAAAAAAAAAGGCAGAGCATGAAAAAAATCTGTCCAAAACTTAGTCATGTTTCACCATGATGAAAGCCTGTAAATTCCAGAGGAGGAAATGGCATTTGAGCAGTGATAATTTTCTGGAGATGGCTTGGTGTGTGCCCTGCCTGGTGAGAATGGGGCTATATGGGGAGGGCTTGTCCTAGTTTGGGGGGGCTGAGCAGGTGTCCTGACCTGTTTCTTTTCCCTGTAACATTCAGCTCTGTGAACTTTCCTTGCACTCTGTGGATAACGCGCGTGGTTACAAACTATTAAAGCGTGTCTTTGAGGTTTGGGGGAGGAGAGGGAGGGAGTGATGCTTTGTTTTGAGGCTTTTGGTAGCTCCAGTTCTGGTTGTTACTGGTAGTTGTGTTTCATTGTATGGTCCAGTACTAGGCATGAAGCTGTTTGAAATAAGTTGAAATTTTGGGGAATGATCATGGAATAGATGAGTGAAGAAGACATACTTAGTAGTTCTAGCAAAAAATGGTTAGTAACCCCTAAAGAAGGATGAATTATATCTGTGGGTGAATCTTATAACATTGTAGGTCCTTAAGCTTTTTTTTTGACTTGCTATTTTAGCTTTCTCTAGCTCTTTTTTTTAAAATGTTTGTAAATCCTCAGTTGTTGGTCATATCTGTATACAGATGGAACAGTTGAATTTAAAAGCTTTGAAAGGTGTATTTAAACTATACTTAAACTGTGCTCTCAGGTAAGAGCAACTTGATCTACTAGTGGGGGTAAGTACCACCTAATTTAAGTATCTCTGTTTATGAATCAGTACTGTATGATTGTAAAAATAAGATAGTAATTACTGCCTTGATGTGATAATAAGCTTGAACATCTGTATACAAACTAAATTTGAAGTAATTATCTGCTAAATAATTTATTAAACTTGGTCAAAATTATCATCTTCATTGATATGAACTTTGTTCCTAATTTGGATTTAAATACACAGCAAAGTGTTATGCCTTTGAAAATTCCAAGTCACTAAATGCAAATAATCTTGACATTAATGATGATTAACTTGTATTGTACTTACGTTTCAACTGGTTAGCTGTAGCATGATATAGGACTTTTCTCTGCATTGAAACTACCAGATCCAAACTTACAATTTTGCTCAATTTAATACAAAGTGAACTAAAATAGTGTCAATGTTAAATGCTACATAAAGAGTGTGGTTACCAGTGCAGAAATGTAAACTCTATTTTTTGTTCTCTGGTGATGGCAGTGTATTCAAATCTACAGTGACCATGAAAAAGTTAATGATTGCTGTGATCTTCATCCTCAATACATGCTCTATATTCTGCTTTCTGTGAAAAAGAAATTAAAAATAATGGAGTTACTTAAAAGGTGATAGTGTCTATCCTATAATTGCTTTATATGTCACTACTTAAGGTCAGGGTAGATTTTTTAATAGTATTACTAAAGTGGGGGAAATTATTAAATATTAACTGTAAGGGTTGCTAAAGAAAATACTTACACCTCTTATATACAAGCAATTTTTCAAGCATAACTTGCCTTTGAAAGAAATTGTAGAATTGAAATATTGCATAATTTTAAGTCAGTGAACAATTGCATGTTAGTTGTTGACTTTTCCAGTTGAACAGAATGAAATGATACTCTAAGGCTTTAATCAAGCCCTGGTATGAAAGCTCAGGCATTGCTTTCATATATTATACTATATAAGCCTGTATGCACTAATCAAAGCTGCTATGACAAAAGCACAGAAGATTGTTTTGGTAATTCTCAAAAATGAAGTTTAATGAAAGATATAATTAACAGTATTTCTATTAAGTAAATATAAAAAATTGCAAAAGACTCTTTACACACAAGCTGTGATGCTTTAACTGTGCCATTATAAATTATTTGCTGTGCATGTGGATTACATAGATTTACTTACCCTGGCCAAAATTGTTGCTCTAAAAAAAAAAAAAAGAGAACTTTGCTTAGTTGTTTTTAAATACTTTATAAATTTAACTTTTTAAAAGAAGTCAAAAAGCTAAATTTTTTCAATAACCAGTCTTTAGATTAAACCTTAAAGCAGAAAACGTGTGCAAAGTGTGGGTAGTACTTAGTTTTGCATACCAGCTGAAAGAGGGTGCATTCTATACTTCATTGTATACTTTAAAGGGATAAAATTTTTTGAGAGGAGAATGTGCAGGTCTTCTAAATAACAGATAACTTCTAGCTGAAAGTACAGCTATGAAATGTTCTCTCAACACAGGTTTTTGTGTAATTAAGTACGATTTAATTTTGGGGGGAGAATTCATCAGAGAAAACTAGTAAAAAGAAATGAAAATAATGTCTGGAAACCATAAACTGAATTTGTTTCTCTTTGCAAGTAACTTAAGTACAGAAAAAGCAATGTCGCTTTTTAAAAATTTCTGCATCTAGTGATGTTCAGCGTAAAAATGACAAAACCAAACAGCAGAGTGTTCACATTCGGTGACTTGGATTTTGATAGGGCAAGAGAAAGGAAGGGAAATTATTTGGTGGTGACAGTACAAACCCCACATGTTCTAGCACTGCTCCGGTGAAGGTGTTATATCTCATCTGATTTAGGTCACTTAATCAGTTTAAGGCCACGTGGAATTGCCATTAGTAAGGGCCAGCACTTGAGTACTCTTTCTTCTTGTTGGTGTTCAATTAGTTCAACAAAGTGTACTAGTGAAATAATTACTAGAGCATCAAAGTGAAAATTGGTATCTGTGCAGTCTTAGCTCTAGTGGGCATCAATTTATACTTTGAAAGTTTCTGTTCTATTTTAAACTTGTGTAAGGTTTATTGTACTGAAGCTATTGAGATGGAAGAAATTATTTATTTTAAAGCAAAGATAATAGGAAATGTACAGTAGACTTAATATCTCTGCTGTAAAACTGGCAAAGTATTCTACTTTATACCTGTTAGTGTGGTCTAGAAGACTTGTAAGAAATTATTTGTCTTTCCAGTATTTTTAAAATTTTTCTTAATTTGTCTTGAGATTGAAAGGTATAAAATATTTTTTAATAAAAAAAAAATTGTCATGTGAGCAAGTTAACTGCAGGTCTTTGTTAGGCTTCCCTGGAACATCAGATGAGGAGCATAGTATATCTTTCAAATGTTCAATTATCATGTCAGTATAAGATGTCCTCTTGCAAAATTGAGTAATATACATATTTCTGAAAAACAGTAATAAAAATGGAAGTTTCAGTCAGGATGGATGCAGAGTGAAAGCCATGCATGCACGTGCACATGCACACTCTACATTCTTTGAGTGGCTCTACACACTGGAAAGAGCCTGGAAACTGTGGCTGTACATTTAAAAGTGTTGATTTACTCTGTGCTCGTGTTAATTCTGCTTTTAGTTTATCCAGCTCTTTTAAGCACCAGGATTATTCATGTTTTTAGATGTTGTTATATAGACAATTGCCTAAATGAAGTAGGTTACCCCTGTTAATGTTTTTTTATGTCATCGAAGAGTCTTGCAAATGTTAAGAGAGCCCGTCTGGTAGCTAAAGTGTACATATACACTTAAAGTCAGACTAGCGAAGATTTTTCGTTTATTCTAGTTATAGCATGTAAGCTTTTTGAAATTAGATGGTGTTTTCAGCAGCATGAGTGTTTTATTGTTTTAATTTCCCAAACCCCATGGTAATCTTCATTTACTGAGATAATTTTAGGACCTGGACATCAATTTGTGCAGTTTTTGTAAAGTAGCCTGAGAGAGGCAACAAACAGTCTTGTCTTTTAAAAAGTCTGTGTGTGGGGTGAAACAGCGAGACAGTGGAGAAGTGGGATGAGTCCCTGAACTACCCTAATGCCATGCTCAGTTTAAATTCTGAAGTAGCTTGTTCCCAACCTGAATGTTTTAAATTGGATATTTAATGGCAAAAAAAAAAAAGTAGCAAAGGGAGGTTCCCTGCTTGGTGAGACTGTGTAACAGAGGTCTTGCAACTACACGCTGTAAAGGAAGAGCAGCTCTTGCTGTTTTGCTTCCCCTCTAGCCCCCCAAACCAGAACTGAATTTGTTTAATCTGGAGCATAGTGAACTCAAATTGAGTATGAACAACCTTAGCTTCACTTGAGCATGACCTGAAAGAGACCAAAATAGGTTTGACTCCCTGTCTATTGCTGTGGTGTAAGGAATCTGGAAAGCATTTCCGATGTTCTCTGCAAACACAAGGCTCGTGGTTGAGCAGTTGGTCTCAGCAGCATGGTGGCTACTGAGTTTGTCTACGAGTGCTGCTAATTTTATTTAGATATTTCAGTCTGAGAAGGGTGAATCACTGAGTTATTGTTAGATGAGATCTAATCTAGTGCCATACCTCCCGTACCAAAAAAAGTTGCCAAAATTTTACATAGTACATGATATCTGTGTCACTTATTTCCATTGGGTTTCTGGCTGGTTTGTAAACTTCTGTGGAGTAAGAGACGGTAGTAGAGAAGATACACTGTGAGAGTGTATCCAGCAGCTGCTTAGAAAAAAGTACCTTATTGGCTTTTTAATTATTGTGGTCTTGGTATCCTCTTTTACTTCAGAAATGGTAGTGAAGTATCCTAATCCACACCATTTCTTTCTCCTCCTTGGGCTCTTTAAAAGAAGCTGAATTCCCTGGAAATTAAAAAAAAAAAAAAAGAGGGAGAGAGAACAGAAAAGGATTTATTTTTTCTTTTCTTTAATCTGCTGCTCCCCAGCCCCTAGCTTGGTCATGTATTGGAGGGGTGCATCATATGCAGTTTCAGTCTGGAGCTGCTTCTTACAGCTGATGTAAAGTTTCACAGTTAGTCCATAATGGGAGTATTGCTTCAAGCAGCAGCCCCTGTGGACACTAGGAAAACAGGTAATAGGGGAAAAGAAGCCTTTAGCTCTTTTGCTGGCTGAAAGAAAGGAGGGGTGAGGAGGAGAAATAAAAGATGAGTGTGCCCCATCATTAAAGGATTAGTAGTTCATACTGATTAGGATATTAAGTAGACTTTTTTTTTCCATGCTTAGAAGTACTTTTGCTTTTAAAAGTGTTATTTTCAGTCTTTCATATACCTCTTGAGTGTTTTCACTGTTATCCACATCCCAGTTAATTGCAAGTTAGTGGTAGGGTGAGAGAATAAATGGCAAGTGAACATAGCTTGAAAAAATTTGGTCAACAAAATCAGCTCTGTAGTACAGTTGTTTAAGGAAGAGACCCCTGCTCAGAGGAGGAGGGAAAGAGAAAATGTGGCATTTAGAAAAAACACACATATACCCTGCACCCCACATCAAACAGGGGAAGGAATCAAAATCAACCCAATTAAAAATAATTCAGTTTCTCCAAAGAGCTTTGGCATAGGGGAAGAGGCTTTAAATGCCACAAGGCACAAAGATAGGCCCATTTTTCTAAAGGACACTAGAACTTCCCATTAAATTTAAAGTAATGCTTAATTCTTTAATTTAAAAAAAATTTAACAGCCTTCTCTCATTAACAACACCTGGAAAATGAAAGGTTTTTTAAAACAAGGAGTTCAACATTAATATGGTAATGGCAGAATCTTTAGAATTTTCTTCTTAAAATGCCTTTATGGTCCACTCAAGGGAATTTACAAATAATGAATATAAGCTTTTAGTCTAATTAGTCATGTGAAGAATTGTGGAGCTAAAATTCTAAAGCAAATGGTAACAGGTGAAAGCCTACTATCCAGCTAATCCACATAAACATGAGAACTTGGATGTGTCAGTGTAAGTCTTCTGGTTGTGCTTCCTGAGCTCTCAGTCTGTCCACAAATGTGCAGTCTCTTTCAGGGTATTCAAGTTAATCCTGCAAGGAGAGTGCAGCTCTGTGCCCAGTCGTTTGGCTGGTGGCTTTAGGGAGCAGAGCTGTGTGGTTGTACTGGCCCCATGGACAGCTGTCTGATTTTTCATCCTGGTGAAAAATAGTAAATAAACTTGATGTTTCACAGGCACTGGTAGGAAATTTGATCATCAGCACAGAGGGATCTGTGAGGTAATCCAAGAGTAGTATTTTCATCCTGAATGCTGAGATAATGCACCTCTCCAAAGCGGCTACTTTGGTGGGATTGTATGCGCACGATGAAAGGGAAACAGCGTAGTCAGGAGCCAACTGTACGTCTTGCATGAGCTTTGAGAAAAAATTATCTTTGTCTAAATTTTGTGGAAAATCCTTACTCTGAGTGGTAGTACAGAATGCTTTTAAATCTGGGTCTGGGATTAAATAATGAATCAACACAAAGAGAAGTATTGCTGCAGTTTGCCTGTGGCTTAGCCAGGCTTTGTCTACTTGAATTGCTGAATTGGGTTTGAAATTGGAGCAATAGCATTTCCTCTTCAAGTATTCTGCTGTCCGGATCAATGTGTAGAAATAAAAGGTTGGTGATGTTTCTTAACAAGTCAGTATTTGAAACCATTCTCCTTTCTTCTGTAAGGTAAGTTCATCAAGACGAACTATCTGTTTTGCAAGCTAATGGCTTGATTTGATAAAATATAGTAACTGTCATCAGTGTGCCTTGTAGTATACTAGAAATTAATTACCTTTTAATAGGAGTGATATAAACACTTCTGTTTTTCACTTAACTGAAACTGAGTTGGTTTTTAAAAGAAATTCAGAATACCTTCTTTTTAGGTAGGAAGTGTGACCCTCTGGTTTTCTATTTATCAGAACTATTTGTTAGGAAAAAGCAAATTGAGATATATAATTGCATATAAAATTTTATATATAAAAAGATGGCTTAGAATGAACACTCAATAGGCTTAATTTCACAGAATATGCTGAGTTGGAAGGGACTCACAAAGATCGAGTCCAACTCCTAATCCTGGACAGGACCATTCCCAGAAGTCACACCATGTGCCTTGAGAGTATTGTCCAAATGCTTCTTGAACTCTGTCAGGCTTGGTGCTGTGACCACTTCCCTGGGGAGCCTGTTCCAGTTTCCAACTACCCTCTGAGTGAAGAACCTCTTCCTAATATCCAACTTAAACCTCCCCTGACACAACTTTAGGCCATTTCCTTGGGTCCTGTCACTGCTCACCACAGAGATCAGGGTTTGCCCCTCCTCTTCCCCTCACAAGGAAGTTGTAGCTGCAATGAGGTCTCTCCTCAGTCAATGCTTCTGGTCAGCCAGCTTTCAGTCAATGGACTTATTGCTGTTTGTTAGGTACTTTCAGGAACCAAATGTGAACATCTTAAAAACAGTTAAATGGCTGCTTAAACCCATGGAGTTTTAGTGTGAAGTCAGGGGGCAGGCAGCAGAGACTGCAGCACCTCTTGCAGGACAGGTCACTCCAGTGGCTCAATCTGTTTTGTCACCTCCATTTACCATGAAGAAAATAAGAACCCCCTTCCCTCACCTTGTAACTAAAAAAATGACTGCTGCTTTTTTCCCTAATCACACTGATATGAATTGAGAGTTAAGGATTATTTATTTTGTCCTGTAAACCTGCCCGTTTTTCTTCCCACTAGAAGACCATTTAAAACACTGATTCACTCTGTTGTGATCAAACATCAGCTACTTGAAGCAACCTGAGGGGGAGAAACTAATGAACTCTTTGTGGGGGGGTAGCTTTTGTGTGGGTTTTTTCTTGCCTGTTTTTATTTTACTGGCTGCAGAGTAAACAATAAGACACCTCTTCCCTTTCCCTTATAAAATCAGTTGGTTGCCAGCAGTTTTCCATTTGGCTATAGGAGTTGCTAACTTTGCCTCTATGGCTGTTCCTGTCAGGACTTTTTATACAGAACTTATTTCTTACCATGTGGCATTAGCCACAGTTCACAGAAGGGTTTTTTTGCTGTGTGGTGGTATTTTTTAATATTTCATCTCCAGCTGTCTATGTTCAGTTTGGGTTGTCAGTGAAGTAAGCCTGAGAATTGACTATTTTTGTCTTCATGCAGCTCTTTGTAGCTCAGGGAGAAAAATGGTTGTTTCAGTGAGTGGGTTTGCAGCGGCATCACATGCAGCTGTCAGAGCTGAGGACCATGAACTGGGAGGCAGTGCTGGGGAGTACCAGCACTGGGTGCTGGTGGATATTGGCATACTCTGCATCTGTGCCATTGGTGTGAGGTGCCAAGACTTCTTCCAGGTAACCAGCATAGCGGTACCTACTGAGAATGGATGAAATGAATAATTGCTTGCTCTTTGCATGTTCCTTAGAGTGGAGAAGGGAGACCATTTACTTTCTGTCCCATAGGTATTGAGTTCAAACAGTTGAATGAACTAACATTGTCAATGTTCACTTGATCTCCTTTCAAACATATTTAACTCTTTTTCCATAGGCTCTTGTTTAAAAGGAGTACGTTTTTGCTTTGTGGTTTTAAGGCATTAAGGTTGTGTGTAGTTTGTATGGCTGCTGAAGTAAGGGTCTATTAAGTGTTGTTATTGTTGAGAAATGCGAATTGAGGAGCAGGAGGCAGCAGGTCTCTGGCGGAGGAAGGATGGTGAGAAGGGTCTCATGAGTGTAGTTACAACTGTATGGAAGTGCAGTCACTTGTTTATGATTGACTCTGAAATAGTCAAACTTTGACACACCTATGAGATACAAAAGATTTTGGACTGTGAGCAAAAGCACGATACTTCGTTGTTCTTTGCTTTAAAATTGTCTATCCTCTGTTATTTAAAATTATTTTCCCTTAAGGACATGTGTGGATCTGATGTGATTTGCCTTTGCTAAATGTCATATAAAGCATACAGTGAGATTCTATTAGTGAAAGTGTATAGTGAGATTTTATTTAATACAAGGATGCAAAAATAGACAATTTTGAGACCCTTTTAACTCAAGAGGAACTTGATATGTTGAAGGAAAAAAGTGATGCATATAGTGAAGGGCAGAGAAAGAAGGAACGTATATATAAAAGAAAGAAAATGCTAAAATTATGGCTTTTCTTTTTCCTTTCTGCCACCACCTTTTTCCTAAGACATGTCTAGTATTGTTTCATGTGTGTGGAGGGTTCTTGTGGGTTGGGAGCACTGGGTGTCCCTGTGCATATGTTTGTTCTCTGTATTTACGTAAGAGAGATTACTCCTTCAGAGATCACTAAGATGGCTTTTAGTAAATTATCCATCTTTATGGTACTTTGCTCTTTCTGTCTCTGCGCACACGTGGCACAAATATGCTGCTTTC
The DNA here is from genome assembly GCF_001604755.1 of Lepidothrix coronata. Classification (NCBI taxonomy): domain Eukaryota; kingdom Metazoa; phylum Chordata; class Aves; order Passeriformes; family Pipridae; genus Lepidothrix; species Lepidothrix coronata. The sequence continues at coordinate 2,255,902 of NW_016690286.1, read as the reverse complement.
CTTGCGAAGGGGCACAAGAACGGCTTTTTGTTTTACCTGTTTTCAGTGTTGCAGAGATATTCATGTCCCCCAAACACAAGGCTCCATGTCTCAACATCCCCAGAATAAATATGTTGGCATATGGTCCTCAGCAGTGGCTCAAAGTAACTGAATCCTGTTACCTGGATAGTACCTGAAAAGAAGAATTACGATATGTGCAATTTCTCAAATTAGAATGTGTGCAATTCCTCTTAAGAAAAGTAAATTATTGCCAAACAATTGCTTATGGACTAAGCTTGCACAGAAACCAGAGAAGTCTGTTTTCTTCTTGCCTAATTAAAGGTGTTTTGGGTCTCTTTGAAAAAGAGAAACGAATGGGAACACCTGTTCACATGCTGTGAACATAGGTAGCTTTCAAAAGCCTTCATATGATACAGAGCACAAACATAATTTGTGCTTTTTTTCAGTTGACATCTATTTGCAATGCCTATTTAGAACAGGAGAAACGAACTAAGAAATCTGCTTAAACTGGAAAAACTGCATACACAAGGCTTATGTGAGTCACATTGAGAGATGCTGGTAGTGTTTTACTAAGGATTTATTAAGACTAGGTGAGCTATGTTTTAAATGCAACTATTGTAATAAAATACTGTCAGGGGATGAGAGAGGACTGTTTCTTGTTTTATGCACTCAGTGTGACTGCAAGTAGTTGTAGAGTAACAAAACTTGAGATTACTTCAAAACAGAACATTACAAAGCCCTCTGTAGGGATCTGCTGCCTGGGTTGCGATAGCTGTAGGATCTTTGCGTATACCATACTTAGCTAAAGAAAACTGTGTCATGAGGAAGATGGAAAGCATCCTAAAAGAGCTGACAGTGTCTGAGATGGGAGTGTATTTCCAGGAAGATCCTTCCATACTTTTCTCTTTCCTTTCCCCATCTATTGTGTGGAGTTTTGACCCTGTGCAAAAGTGTGCTTTCTGAAATCAGAACCCATCCTCGTGGAAGCTGTTGCTGCTCTGGTAAATTCAGTCAGGACCCACCTTTGTCCCTTACTCATTGCTATACACTCGCGTTTGGTTTGGGATTTTTCCTGAAGTTGAGAGCTGATTTTCTGTGTGCTCACATGCAAGCAACAGGGAGAGTGCCTGCAAAATCACTCGTGCTGCCTTGCAGCGAGGAGATGTACGGGGCTGCCAAAGTGCAGGAAAAGAACGGGAGGGAGCGATCTCTGAGGAGGAACTGCAGGTTATCGCAGCACATGGGAGATTCTGTCTCCATCTGCTCGCTGCTTGTGCAGTGCTCGTTCTGGTCCTGGGAACAAAAAACCACTTTGGTCATTTCTAGTTATTCTTTCTGTGTGTGGAGAAGGGCAGAGGGGGAAAGGGGTTACAAACTTTGCGTATTTCTAGGTAATTTTAAGGGATATATTTCGATGCCTTTTTAACAGGGGCTAATAGTAACTGAAATGGGGAAATCTCAAAACTGTATATGATCTTTTATCTAACACTGGTTCTATGTGGTTCCTCTCTTGGCCATACAAAGCTCTATTCAACTATATTTTTTCCCTATTGCTAATTGTAATACAGAAATAATGTAAAAGAATAAATTTTTACATGCATCAGTAAACACCAGATTTCAAAGTTGTGCACTGGGTGACAAGTTAAAATTACTTGCAGCCAAGAAACTGATGAAGGTATAAACAGTTCCAAATTAAATGGTGGGTATAGCTATTCTGGTATTTTTGAAGTGACCTTTCAGTTTTGTACAATAGGTGTCTCACTATTGCCATAAATTGAGGTGCACAGCAGGACTGTACCTGTTTTGTACTTGGCTTGCCATTTCCTTTGGCTGTTTATGAATGTGGTAGAGGAACTGGTAATTTTAAGGTGGCATTTCTTCCTTGCTCGTCTCCCTTAGTCCTCCTCCTTTTTAGGATGTCCAAGTTATTTCTGTGCTACAAATGTTGGCTGGCAGAAGTTCTAAATTGCATCAAACTTTTCAGATCCTTGAAGTCACATGGGAAGGAAAAAAAACACCTCCAAACCTTGTGTTTTTCCTCAACAATAGATGAGTAAAAGTAGAGATGGCTTTTTTGGTCCACCTTTCAGGTGTTGGACAGTAGAGAAGACACACAGGTTTCACACAACTATCACCTCACATTTCATTTCAGAAGGAAAACCTACATAAGTGCTTCTGGAAAGGACTTTTCCACCCTCCCTTTCTCACCAGTGGATATACACAGCTCAGTGTGAGCATTTGTGGCCAAACTTGATGTGGAGCTGGGGTGAGACCTCTTGTTCCTGTCGTGGTGGGCAGGGCTATTGGGCTTGGATCCTTCTGTGAGTGGCACTCCTTGCTGTGAAACTCATGAATTTCCCTTTGAATCTGTAAGTGGGAGAGAGTAATGGCACAACACAGTTTGAAGCACATTGAATAGCATATTAGCTACCAGTTTTGTGGTTTGGGGGTTTTGCTGTATTAAAATTTCCCGGTATTTCTAATATTGAATGAACATCCCCTTTTATGTTCTACTTTAGGACCCAACTTCCAAGTTTCAGGTTGCTGTGTGAGATTATTTTGATATTTCAGAGCAATATATCACTACTTTAGGGCAACTGTTTTGTAGCATTATTGCTAGCTGAGTTTAAGGAAAACTTTGCAGACTTCAAGGAATTTTCTGCTCTCAGTGAAGCAGCTCCTGACTTCCCTTGCTTTATTGAAAATGAAACCTTAAATAGGGTTGTGTGTGGTTTGGTTTTTTTGTTCTCCCTTCCTTGCCTATTTATATGATCAAATGATGAAATGTGCTCCTACTTGCTTGAGAGAGAGTAAAAACAGCTGAGAAATGCTGCACAACCAAGACCTGTTCATCTTTTCTGGCAAAAAAGCATACTTGTCGCTTGATCTCATGGTTGCTGTAGTGTTGGGGGTTGACACTGCCACATGAGGAGCTGTTTGGGCAAGGTGGCTTTGTGCTATGACCTCCGGCTGTGCCTTGGACAAAGCCTGTTGAGAAGAGCATTTCAAGATGTAAAACACTCACTGCAGGCCTGGGTAGGTGGTGGTATTAGGGAAAGGAGTGTATTTTAAAAGGTTTTGAGGGGAAAAGGAAAGCTTTTGATTTTATTGCTAGATGGGAACACCTCTAAAATTTGTTTTGCTGCAAGACTTCACTGACCTGTACAAGTTTAACTGTTATAAAAAGCCCCTAAAGTGTAAAGCATTTTTTTTCTGTGAGAGGTCAGTATTGAGTAATTAAAATGTGAAGTAAAACTGTTTGGACCCAAGACACTTATCCTAGCTGCTTTGGTGAACCAAAACGTAACTGAGACCTTCTAAACTAGACTGCTCTTTGTTGTCCCCTCTCCTGTCCCCAGAGCTTCCCAGGATGGGCAGGCTGACCCTACTAGCTCACTCTACCTGAGCCCAGCCGAAACTGTGTTACTCTACACATTCTTGTAAATCCCAGGGGGTTTGTGGCATCTCCGGCATTTATTTGTTCTCTCACTTTGGGGGAAGGGACGAGACAAAGGACTTGGCTGTGAAGGCAGCCAGCACACTGCCAGGCTTTGCAGTAGCACTTCAAAGTGAATGTTTTGTTTACTAGATAAATGAAAACCGATGTAAATTTGGGGTGAAAATACAAGGAATTTACTAGACTCTTACCCTCTCCTCCCAGTCAGGGAAGAAGAATGTTAGTCATGTCAGTGTTGGAAAATAGTCCATCATTAAACTTTTCATTAATCTAATATCAAAGCAAATGTTTTAATTCAAATTTGTATTTCCTATCTTGAAGGAACATAAAATCCTGAAGTATTTTCCTGGTGGATTCACAAAACAAAATAACAACAAAAAATTCTTAAAGTGTGTGAAGGAGAACCCAGTACAAATATATGGGATTATCACACCCATTTATAACAGAGAATTAGATACTGAAGGCCTTAAAGCAGAAATAGAAATAGTCTACAAGAAAAGTGGAGACTTCATGAAATGTAACAGCTGTCAAATGTGTAACAAGTATTTCTGTAACAGCTCTTTAGACTTGAAATGGTTTTGACCTGACATTCCCCCCTCGGCGATCTGTTGGGTTTTTTTGAGTTGTGTATTTGGTTTTGCCCCTCTTAGTATGACAGATGCTTAAATGTATGACACTGCTATGTATAGTCTATCTTGCAATGATGTTTTCTTTCCGTTTTTTTGTTGTTTTTTTTTTTTTTTTTTTTAAATGCTATTTTCTTTAATTTATCTACAGGAGTCGGAAGCTTCAGATCAGGAATATCCCGCCTCACTTGCAGTGGGAGGTAGGAAGTTACTTTAAAAAAATTATATCTTTGCTTAAAAACTGTTTGTGTTTCTCTCTTTATCCACAGGACTTTTCCCCTTCCCCCACCTTTTACTTGCTTTGCACACACCACCCATTCTGTTCTGGGGAAAAATCCTTTGGAAGAGGGAACAATAGAGCCTTCTAAGCAATTCAGATAACTGCCTTCATTTCTGCTCTCCCAGCTAACCATAAAAAATGTTGAAATGGATTCTTTGGTGAATGCTGACTTCCTGATGCAGTCACTCTCTTTGACTGAAAGCTTGTCCGTTTTGGACCTAGTGTCTGGTGTATGAGTTCAATAAACTTAAAACAAGTTCATATTTAAATACTTGGCCAAACCTTTACAGAAGCAGAAACGTAATGCTGATCTTTTTTTTTTTTTTTTGAGTGGTGGGTTTTTGTATTTTCCTAGCTTCTCTATGGTGGTGGCATTTTGGCAAATTGTTTATTCATTAATTGTTAATTTATTAATTGTTTATGGTTATTGGTTATCCTCAGTGTAGTGTGTACTTCTTGCACTTCACAAATAACGTTCTAATTTTTACAGTAGATGGACTACCGTAAGAACAGATTTGTTTTCTTTTTTCTGCCTTGTATGTGTGTTTAAAATGTTGTTTTCATGTTTTATTAGTGATAAGTCATTCTTTTGCCTGAGGAAGATTAGAGGGCAGAGGGTTTGAGGATATAGCTCTGGTAGCAGTTCTCCAGGAGGTTTGGTCTGCCTTCATTTAACTTTCCATCTGCAGCAACTTCTTTGTTTGCACTACTTGATTGCTTCTTAGCTTTAAGAAAAATGGAGGCATTGGTCTGTTTAACCTAGGCTGTCAAACTACAGGGTTTCTGTAAGGTACCAGCCCACATTGCCTCTCATTGCTTCAACCTGCCTTTTTGGTGTCTGCTGTCTATATAAGCTTTTCCTCTGCACTTCCCAGACCTTGTGTACCCCTCAGCTGAACAGTATCCACCTGATACCCTCATTTCAAATCCATAAGTTTTTTTTTTGGTCAAGCTTCTGGGAAGAGTAGTTAGGTTGAGGGTGACTAATTTGAAGATTAACTTATTTTTTGGTACCAAATTCCTCTGAGGATTTTGTGTAGGAACAGTATCAGAGCAGAGGCATACAATTCAGAGATGTGAATAAACAGGGATGTAAGCACTGTTAAGCAGAGTACTTAAAAATGCTTCTACCTGCTTATGCCTCATTAGACATTTGTAGCTAATTTTGCTTGTGTATTACAGATATCTACTCTGTTTCCTATCTATTTCCTGATTTTTAAAAATTATTTCCCTCTTTTTTATTGCTGCAGTTTCTGTGGTGACATCTGGTCTCAGACAGATGTTCTCTTTACCTACCTTTTTAAAACACTATATCTTCCTAACGCTCCCAAGGAAGAGTTAAAATTGTCCCAATTAACATAATCTCAATCTTGCCTAGATGTCCTCAAGTTACTTGTACAGACCTGATCCTTTGAGTACAAAATTTAGAGACCTGAAAACTTCTACAATACTTTTGGATTCTCTTGCAACATCAGGGCTGCTTGCCAAGTACAGTTTGTCCACTAACTTCCTAAAGTTTTTCTTTCTAAGTGCTGGTGGTCTGGCACCTCTGCACTTAAGCAGGTAAGCTTTGTATACTCGCAAAACAGTGCTGATGATAAAATACAACAACTGGTGATTAAATTCATCAGGGAATTGTCTTATGTCAGTTTACCTTGGGCTCTGGTATCTTTTGTTGAGGCTAAAAATCCTTGAAAAAACTTCCTTTGAGCTCTGTAAGAAAGCTTTTGATTCTTCCTTAAAACAAGTCTTGGTAGGGAGAGTAGAAGTTTATACATACTGAGAGGTATTTATATTGAAGCAATGTTCTTGCAGAATATTTTCTGAGAGGATGATGTGTTAGTGTGCATGTGTGTCAGCTGGAGTGATTTTACTTAAATTGTGTCTTATAGTCCCTCTGTGCCAATTTTCTTGCCTCATCACTTTTGTTAATTCCTTGAATCAGGACTGACTTCTAATGGGTGTGAAATCCTTAAAACCAAACCAAAAAACAACTGATGAAAGAGGTCCCTATGTTGGCTAATCCATTGGCCCTCGTGTATGTTCAATATTGAAATACAAAACACACTTAGTACCCTGCAACACCTTTCCTTGTACTGTGACACAGAGATATGTGAAAAGAAGATTATTGTTCTTGTGAAGTTTCTTCCCTTAGTATAGCCACTCTTAGTGAGGTTACAGTGTCATTCTTTGCAAAAGTTGAAGTAATTGTCTTGCTTTGATTTTGTTGTTTATAGAAACAAGCTTTTTACGTGGGAAGCCCACAGGAGTGTCCCTAGCAGTCAGTGTGCATGCCTCTAGTTCAGTGCTTCACAGCTGTTCTTGTTGCCAGTGTGTCACACAGTGGTACCTGCATGCCTTGAGCCGTGTGGTACTGGGACCCGGTGAGCATCTCTGCACAGAGATGGTCCTTGGCTTATAAAAAAACCCACCCACAAAGCGCTCTTATAATAAGGAAGGCATCCATAATCTTCTCAAGTGCAGCTTGTCAGGTTTGGAGAAAGCAGGTCTGGAAATGTGGGAGGGGTGGGATATGCTGGTCCCACAGGAATGTAGCTGAAGTGCTTGTCGTGTGAAGTGTAACAATTCGGTAGTAGCTCCCACTTATGAGCACCACAGATAGTAGTTCTGCCTCCTGGTTTTCAAAACCAGAAAAGCTTTCAGGGAATATTGAAGCTTAATTTGAATTGAGAATGTTTTGAGATCCATCAGCTGATGAAGGTGCCCCATTATTAATACAGGTCCTTTGTTCTCCATGCAAGTGGAAGCTGTCTTTTGAGATTCATGAAATGCTGGAGTAAATCAGTTTCTGGTGAAAACTTGAAACTATTCCACTGGTGTACCCTCTTATCTTTCTAAGAGACATGCATGCCTATTTAGTAAAATCTAATACCTTTAGTAGCACAGAAGAGAGAAAACGTCAAACTTTAGTGATAAGGAGTCTTTGACTTCCTCTTGGAAGTAACTGGGTATTCTGAAAACTCATGTGGTAGGACACTTGACCCATAGTTATTCCATATAGATTGGGAAACAGTGATGTAAATGGCCACAGAGTAGCAAATGGCCACAGAGCAGCAAGCGTTTATTAGCAAGACTTTTCATGAACCAGATACATAAATTCAGATTAGCTATTTGCTTTTCTGGTTGCCTTTTTTTGAGAAAAATATTCCAATTAGTGTTCTCCTTCACATAGGTTGAAGTTACTGAACAAAATACTGACTCTTACAACCAGCCATAGTAATTGGACTTGTAGTTGTTTCCTCTGTGTAATATAAGACCTCACTGTTTACTTATTAGACCATCATGGTATAAGTAAAAAAGGTAAGATAACCCTTTTAGATCATATTCAGGTTTAAGTGGTGGAAAAAGAGGCAGATAATGACCTGCTCTAATCTGCTGAGTTACTACTTTGAAACAAAACCACAAGGTTGCTATTCTGAAGAGCTCACTTGAAAAATGCAGCTGTAAAAGATAAAATTCTAATTTATTCCAAGTCATTCAAGGTTAAGTTTGTACAAAACTTGTCTGGTGATTAATTTGAACTTCACAAGATTTTTGGCAAGGTTCTGCAGGTTCCTGTATGTGTGGGTTGGGTACTCTTATACTCCTTGCCCAGCTAGGAGGTGGAGGGAAGGCGGCAAACTCTGTCTGAACTAAGAAAATTTAGAACTTGCCTCAGACTGCATTTTGAGTCTGGACTGGTAGGTGATTATCCAGGATCATGTTCTCTACTTATCCAGGAGGTCATTTGCATCTTCCCCCTTCGCTCACTGGACAGTCTGTGTTTGAGGACTCTGGATCAGTGACCATGTTCCATAAAAGCATCATCACTTCCGCTGTGCATCTTCTCCCTTTTGTTTTGCTTACATATAATTTGCCTATAGAGGTTATTGTATCAGTTTAGTAATTTGGAAAACACATGCATGATCAGATTTTATTTTTTAAATAAATCATTTTATCTTGTTACAAAGTCTTTTGTGAGGCAAACCTTCAAACAGTTAGTGCATCATTTTTAGTGATAGTATGTGGTTATACCTTTCCCCCCCATCCCGTTTCTCTCCTTACTTGTCAAATACAAAGTCCAGACTGATCCTAAGAATCATGACTAGTGAAGAATTTGGCACACCACCTTTTTCCGTTCTCCACATATACCAGTCTCAACTCTTTCTCATTGGAAACCACTACCCTGGCTCTATGGTCGCTGCAGGAAAGTAAATAGGTCAGTATTACTCTTTCCTGAACTGCAGTCTGTAAGATACTGATTTGACTCCTAATTTGTAATGGCAAGTACTCTCTCACTTAGCTTGTGTGTATTCAGCACTGGAGGTGTATTTGCAAGACAAAATTATACGCCTTCTGGAAGGAGATCTAGATGTGGTGATTTAAAACTGAAGTACCTAGAGTTTGTTTCTGATTTAACACGATGGGAATTTGAGTTGAGTTCTCTGAGAAGGAACTGTGGTGTGCAATACTACCCCCTTTTCTTTACTTTCTTTTAAAACATTTTAAAACTAGCATCTACGGTTTAGAAGATGCTTCAAGAAATTTTCTTTCCAAATATTTTTTCTGTGTTTAGTGAATAAAACACTAGAGAACAGACTTCCAGGACACAGATGGTGCCAAAAATGGCACTTGCTGGCTCAGCAGGAAGGTAGCTGTTGAAGAGTTCCTACTTATCTTCTGTGGGCTTATTTCCTTCTTGGTTTGGATGGAGCAGATAAACAGATAGTGTTGATGAACTTGGTAACAAAAAAGGTAGACTAAAAGCCCAGCCTGTGAAGTGTGAACCTGTTGTGTGAGGAAAGAAAGCAAGAAAAATGCTGTGAACGTGCATTCCTAGCTTTGCTGTGAGACTTGCAGGTTGCTTTTGGGGACAGAAACGTGTGGGAAGGAAGGTCTGGTTTAGCTCTTCCAATGGCAAAAGGATGTTGCTAAACAGGGTTTGCTTTTCCTCACTTTTTGATGGAAGTGAAAAATGAAGTCTCGTAGTTATGCTGAGACTTCCGATGTTTCAGATTCCCCAGGCAGAAGTTGTAATGAAAAAGAATTTCTGGATCAGAGTTGCAAAGTGACTTCAGTTTCTGCATTGAGATTTGTCAATGCAAGAAAGCTTTGAGCCATCTTCACCCATCTGCATATTTTGTAAGAAAACTTTCAGTTTCTTTGAAAGAATGGAGACTGACTCTGTGAGCAAATGTTTGTAAATCTTACAGTGCACATAACTGTCCTGAGGATCTGTAGTAGCTTGTGTCACTGCTTTGAATAAGACAGCTAAGCCGTGTGGGATGGGTTTTTTGTTCTTTAAACTAGAAATGCAGTGTAAAAACTAATCTTGATGAATGGTACCTGCTTAAGATGCAGCTTATTTTAGAATACCAAGGATATGAAGAGGATAGGTGGAGAACTTGTAGGTTTTAAAGAAGGAAAAAACCACCATAAAACTATTGCAATTAAGTTAGGATTATACAGAATAGATACTTCTCATAAAGCCAAGATGTAAAGAGGGAATGCAGAAATGAGCCGGAGTTACAATGAAAAGAATTCTAGAAGTAAGGTGAATCAACAGTAAAAACATTTAAAATATACTGAAATACAGTCTTTCGCCTCAAGCATCCTCCAAGAATCCCAACTTAATGTAGTGCTATAAAAATAATGTATAGCTATAAAAATGCTAGCAGAACACTAAGCATGCACAAATCTGTTACTGCCTGCTAGGTATGGGAATCTGGTAGGGATCTTTGAGGAGGAAACAGAAAACAGTGTGCTACATTAGGCACTAAATTGTACTTTTTGCCAATTACTACTTGTCCTATTCAGCAGGTGAATGGAGAACAAGTTTTTCTGTTCTCTGCATCAGTCTTTTATATATTTGAAGACCTGTGTTGCTTAGGGAGGGTTAAGAGGAAAGTTTAAGTTCTTTCAGTCTCTTCTCAGGACTCTTATTTCTAGGCTATTGATTGTTCTTAAGTCTGTCACCTGGGGATGTCCCATGAGGCTTTGCCAGAGTAGTTTCTGTAGTTTAAGATCACTTTGAGCTCAAATTTAATAAACACAAAGTTGGTACTACACTACATGGAATGGTCCTTGCAAACCCTATGAAACAGAACCCTTTAGTTTGACAGGAGGCTGGTAATGACTGCTACCTTACAGTAATCACAAAGTCAGCTTCTCGCCTGCTGTTGTACTGTTGTCAGTGTTTGCCTGATAAGTCTGTTGTAGGGGACAGTATGAAAAGCCTTTTGAAGGGAGATTCCCCTTCCTTCCCCCATTAATTCTGTTATAATGAGAAACTTGAGAGATTTATCAAGAATTATGCACATCAAACAAAGTTTGAATGTTGATCTCCTGCTTATTTTCATTCCTAACTACAGGATAGAGCAGCCTCTGGGGCAATGCAGAGCCTCAGAAAGGCACTGCTTCCTCTTGATCTTGGATCTATACACAGAGGACTGCCTTTGCTCCTCTTCTGCCAAAAAAAAAAGGGGGATGATAATCTTTCCTTCCTATTATCTGACTTTGGACCCACACTCCAAATTAACTATTTTGCCTGAGCTGCACATATTTTCCATCATCTTGCTGGGCTTAGCTGCAGGTGAGGCAATCTGATATAGGAAAGAGACCATGTCTGTGGCAGACCACTCACTTTTGTACTTCAGACAGCATACTGGCTTATGTTGGGGTTTAATTGCCTGGATTAATTATAGGGGATGATATTTACAGGTATATGTGAAGTAGTAAATACCTCTTGCAGGTGTTTAAAAGACAGGGTGTGTGGGAGTGAAGGTCCTTGGATAAACATACAATATGTGTATTTCTCACGTGGAATGATTTATTCATATGAATGTGTTGGTTACAGCACTACTGATAATTGTCATACAGTTTTGTAAAAAAGGGAAAAAATCTAATGAGCAAAGTTAATTTTCTTCAAGAATTGGGCTTCAGTGTTTATTTAAATCAGGATCGTACTAAAAGCAGTTAACAGTGATACTTTTATCAAACATCTGCCCATGTAAGAGTTAATATCCTAGAAATCCCCACTGAAGATATTTTGCTGTTCTTTTATTATAGTTGTAGGCTTAGAAAAGTAACGTTGCATTAGTTAACACAATTTTTTTCTCTAGGAAACTTGTAGTAGCTTAAACAACAAATAGAGAAGTTAGAGGTGAGTTCAGGGCTCTGTTGTGCTAAGCACCTAGAAGATACAGAAGGTGGTCTTCCAACCACAGGAGTTAGACATAATGCTAATACTCTGTTTTAAAGAAATCTGAAGACTCACCAGCTCAGAGCTGGCTTGACTGACAGACTTTGGACGTGTGAAAGTTGCCCTTCTTCCTCCAGGTGGTCAAGGTGGTAAGTTGAAAGAAGAGGAAGTAGATGATTTTGGGCTGTGCTGCAGGAAATCTGTTGGGTGGTTGTTCACACAGCCACTTCAAGTTGTATGGCAGAGGCAGGAGGGTTGGCTGAGCAACTGTCAAAGAAGGTGCTGTGAAATGACACAGCTTTTTGACCATGATCTGAAGCAAGCTGAGTAGTTTGGGGCATGATTTGTGAGATATTGTTTAACCTTGTTGTGGAGAGGGCACACAAGGAGTGGAGAGACGCTTCCACTTAGACTTGAGGCTTTCAATCTGTTGTCTCATCTGAGCTACACAGCTTTGTGATTCAGTGTGTTGTCTACATATCTGTGTTGGAGTATGAGCTGCTTCTGTCTGTGATGGGCTCTAATTGTCAAAGCACAGAGAACTGGTGAGTTTTAAGTGTTAAAAGTGGCCATTCCAACTAAGACATACATAATCTTTGTCTATGTACATAATCTTTGTCTTTGGAGACTACATTTATGGCCCTATATCCTATTTCTCTTTCAAAATTCAGTGGGAGACCCTTCAGCCAAGTGAAGGGTCTAAAAAAAAAAAAAGGAATGTTTCAGTGCAACTGTTTGATTAAAAACTTCTCTCCCCATCCAAATTGGTTCCATTGTCCTGTGCCTGAGATGAGGAAAATGTCTGTTTTCATTACTGGTTTTTGATCTTCTGGATAAAGAAAAGCACAACATGTAATCCCCTAACTTTTCAGAAATATTCTAATACTTATAACAGCTGTTAGTGTGCAAGAATTTTGGCATTGTCACCATGGGGTTGCTTGGCACTGTTAAAACAATGTGTTGCTCACAAGCTTAGAATGATATAGTTACTTGTTTACCCTGTCACTAACAGTGACTACAAAACTTGAGAAATCTTAGACACACAAAGTTTGCTTAGTTCAAAACACTTTTTTGGAATCCAGCCACCAAATCTTACTTTTTATCTGTGATTCCAGAAAGGTGTCAGTGAAAACCTTTGTTCAAGGGTTCAGTTGACGAAGCGTTACATCCCTTAGCTATGATTTTTACTTAAGGAGTCACTTTATTCATGATGCAACCTCTTTATCCAGCATTGTGATGTGTTTTTTCTTAGAATTACAAGACCATTCAGGTTGGAAGGGATCTCAGGATCTATAGTCCAACTTTCTGTTCAAAGCAGCACTCTGTTGAATTCAAGCCACATTGCTTAAAGTTTTGGCCAGTCTTGGAGACCTTTAGGAATGGAGGTCATGCAGCCTCTCTGGGCAACCAGGTTTAAGGACTAATTATCCTGTTGGTGAGAATTGTTTTCCTTATACCTGGTGAGAACATCTGTTGTATCAACTTAAGCCTATTGTCTCCTGTTCTCCCACCCTACACCTCTGGGAAGAGCGTGGGTCTGTCTTCTCAATGACCTCTAGGGCGGGCTGCTGCCATGCTCCCCCCAAAACTGTCCGTTCTTGGGCTCACCAAGCCCATTTCCCTCAGCCTTTCCTCAGTAGAGAGGCATTCCAGCCTCCAACCATCTTGGTGACCCTTCATTCCAGGTTCTCAATGGGTGTCTTGTACTGAAGGCCCCAAAACTGGATGAAGTATCTACATGTGATTGGTTATCCCCTTTAACTCAACATCCATTAACTTTCCTCCATCCATTGCCTGTGCTTCTGTTAACATAGCCCAGGTTGTTGTTTGACCTTCTTTACTGCCAAGACACAGACGTGGCTCATATTCTGCTTGCTGTCCAACACCACTCTGTGTGGTCTTTTCAGCAGAGCTGCTCTCCAACCAGGCAGTCCTTAGCCTGCACTCACGTCCAGGGGGTTATTTCTTCCCCAGTGCAGGACTTTGCATTTATCCTTGTTAAATTTCATCAGGCTGCTGCTACCTGTGCCTAGGTCTCCCTGTGAGGCATGTTAACTGTTCCCCTCAGTTTGGTCACATCCCCAAACTTGAGAGTGTAGTGCAACAACTCTTTCAGGTCGTTGACATAGATGTTAAGTGGGACAGGCCTTGGGACAAAATACTTGTTACTGACCTCCAGGTCAAGTGTGGCCAGGTATGGTACCGTCCTCTGAGCCCAGCTGTTATTCAGTATAGCATCATTACTGAACATTAAGGTAGATGTGGAATCTCTGCAAGTCTGTCACCTGTATGCACAGGAGAGGAAACGTGCCTGGGAATTGTATTGCATCTCTGCAGATAGAACTTAGACTGTTTAGCCGTTGCTGGCTAAATTTCCTTAAACACAATGATAAATTAACCCATTGTTCAAACCACCCTTAATTGAGACAGCCCAGAAGCAAAATAAGTAGCACCAACACACTACTACTTTCTTTATTTTGCATGTAATCGCATGATCTTGTTTCCCAGTGGTACTCCAATAGCATAAAAACCAAACTGCCAAGGGGCTACTTGGTGAAAACTGTAGCTTCTAAAAACCTCCAATCTCAGATTAGCAAACTGTAACAAAAATCGCAAAATATGCTTTTGACCTATGAAATAATACACTTTTTTTGATAAGAAAAATGTACTTATCCCTGTCAAAGCTTTTGACATAGCTTTTCTTTGTCTTTCATATGGAAACTTACTCTTTCCTAGTTATTCATGCTACCTGACATCTAAATCTTGCTTGTTTTAGTTTTTCTGTGTGAAATAAGGAACCAGTAGTTTGTACTGGTGTTGGGTCTTCTGCTGAAGTGCTGGTTTTAGATGTTGGGAGTGCAGCCCGAAAGTTCCTGATGAAATTAGATGTCTGTACCTTTTGTGTTGGCATGCGCGAAGCTGCTGGTGGTAAAGCTATGTGCTTTTATAAACAAACATGCCCTTCAAGCATTGCAAAATTAGTGTGTTATAAATGTGATTAAGAAACTAGTTACTTCTGTCTGCTCCTGGAGAAGTTCTGAACTAATTTCAGTTACCTGCCTTGAAAGAAGACATCACTAGCAGGGACTGCTGCTTCAGACTTACCTGTTGTGTAACTTGAAAAGAATTGAAGGAAATGCACAAAGTTGTTCCTTGGGCAATAATAGGAGAAATGTTATGAGCTCTTGTTCATGGTAGCCAAAGGAATAGAAAAATGTTAACTTCAAGTGGCCTCAATGATTTTTAATCCACTTAGTTTATGCATGAAGAACATAAAAACAGCAACACTGGGTCAGGAGAGATGTTAATGTAGTCATGTAAGCCACCTTTGCTGTGCCTTGGGAGGGGTACAGGAATAAGGGCAAGGATACAGTGATAATTCACTATATGCCAGAGCACTCTACTCGCTTCTGGCATTTTGCAGCCCTGACACCTACTGATAGTAGTTTGTATTTGTGAAATATGGTGAGTTTGTATTTGAGAAATCAATCTAGGATTTCTGTGGGCATGTTCTTGAACCAATGCAAACTCCTGGCATCCACAATATACTGCAGTGAAGTGACATGGTTTTAGGGCATGTTGCAGGAAAAACCATCTCATTTCACATGGTTTGAACTTCCACCTACCTCCCAGCTCCTATATTGGAAGAGTGAATAGCAGTAGAATAGTAATAGCTCTGTTACCTTTTCTCCCTTTCTATTTCCCTTATTATTTTAATGATCTTTATTCCTCAGCCATTTCTTTTTCTTTCTGAAGAGCTATAGCCTGCTGAGTTGTTTTTGGAAGCTGTTTCCCTTTCTTTGATTATCTTTGTCCATTCATGGAAGTTTTAATTGATTTGGAGTTGAGGACCCAAATCTGCACATAGTTATATCATTCATTTTAGGTTATTTCACTTTATGAAGGTAGTTGCTGTCAGAGGTATCTGTGTATGCCTTGGCTTTTGCTCCTTTAAACAGAGAAGAGCTGCCATAAAACTAGTGGAAAGCTAATCACTGGAATGGGGTTAGCTCCTTATGTCTCAAGAGATCAGTAGACTTTTTTATGATGGCCATGGGAAAAATCAACATTATCAGTAGTGCAGATCCTCCTCTGGGCATGCTGCTGGTTGCCAGGAAATGTTACATTTGAATCATATGCATACCACATGTTGACCTAACTTTATGCAAGTGGCTCTTGTGTGGAGGGAGGGAAACAAAATGTGATTATTTCCGAGGGGCTGGCTAGTTCCTGTTCCGTTGATTCTATAAAGCAATGATGGTCAGCACATCTCTTCTCACAGCTGTGCTTTAGGTGTGTGGGACTTTTGTCTTGTTTGCTGGCCAGGCAGAAACTGGCTCTTGGGCTACCTCTCCAATGAGCAAGTCTGCTGTGGTGCTGCTCCTGATACAAGCCTTCTACTTCATTTCTACGTGTACCAGCACATTGCTGCATTACCTGTGTGTTCCCTCCCACAGTGACTGTTTTGGTTGTAGTCTTGAACTTGACCATTGAGGACTTGAGGCCCCATCTGCGTCTCTTTTTGCAGCTCTCGCTTGCTTTCATCTAGTGATATAGAAAAATCTTTAGTTATTTCTTGGATGAGTATGGGAAAGGAACAAAATGAGCCCAGCTGCAGAGGAGACACATGACCAAAAGGCAAGCAGCGAAGCTGTTGTACCAAGCAAGGGAGAAATGCCACAGGCTTAGGGGAAGGCAAGAGATACCAACACAATCTGCACCTGCATGCTGCCATTTTATCCAGTCTGCTAATGCTCAGTCCAAGAGCCTGGATGCTGCAGGGGTTCAAGTGCTGGCTGCTGGGCTGAGACCTTGAAAAAGCAGCAATGAGGACATGAAAAATGGGTAGCAGATCTTTAGGATGTTCATGAACATCAACTGAGCCAAATTTGCTGAGCAGGGGGAAGAGAGTGAAGTTCTGTTAATGTATTTGCCTTTTGAAGTTTTTGTGTTATTTATTCTAAAACCTGAAGCTCCCTCTGATCTCGTGTCCCAAACTGGTAGCCAAGTACATGTGAGTAGCAAAAGAAGGGAATGTAACTTGAAATAGCTCCCTTATTTTCAGATGCTGAGTGTGGTGGCAATCAAAAGGAGTGATACGACTAAAAACCATAAAAACCACTTCCAAACATATGCCTTTTAGTGAAGCAAATGAGCAGGATTTTTAGAATATATTGCAAACAGGAAATCACTCTAAAAACTGTAGCCCACCGTTAACTTGCAGGGGGAAGGGAAGATAGATTAAAACTATCTTTGCAAACAGCCACTTTATAATAAAGCTTGATAGGGGATTGAATGCATGTGTAAGAAATTAGTCCAAATCAACATTTCTTGGTACACCTTTTATTAGGTGTTGAGTTGTTTTTTATTGTTGCTCTTAGTAATAGAATCAGGCTGTTATGTGACTAGTAGATAACTATTTATGCAACAGTTTCACTTGTTTGCTCACCTAATTCTCATACTAAACTCAGTTACCCAGCATGAGCAGCAACAAGGAGGCCAACCTCAACTATGTACTCTGAAGCACAGAGGGTTATAATGATGTACCAGTGGCTTCTAGGAAGGTGTTCCTCAGCCCTTTGTTGCACTGGATGTGTAATTAGATCTGTAGCCTTCATGATTGCCTATAGCAGCTGTCGCCCTTTTGAATGTGGTCTGAGTTATGAATCTGGTGTCCTTGTGTAGATCCAGCAGGCTTTTGGTCTGGAAAACTCTTGCATCATACCTTCTCAGTACACGTTTCATTTTCTTGGCACGTTGTTTTCTGGTATCTCTTTATCTGCATGTAGATATTCACAGTGTAGAAATTTACAGAGCCATCCATGTGAGCTTACAGTGAAGTGATGTGTGTTACATCCCAACTACAGCAATTTTTTCGTTGGTTTGTTTCTTCTTTTTGAGTATGGGACTTCTGTGGACCTGTAGCATTCTTGCTACAGGTGGTGGTGTGGGCAGCTCCTTACCCCTAATTTGATTTGTGGGTATTGGTTGTTGCAGCCCAAATGGTTGCTGGTTTAGGTTGCTATCACAAGCTGGGATGTCTTTAGGTACTTGAGTGACTGCACCCTTATAGGAAACTTTTCTTGTTGCCCCTTCATTTCAACCTCCTGTTAAGGTTCAGTATTTAGTATGTGTCATCCATCAGTAGGTTTGGGTTTCATACTGAGGAGGCATCTCCTCCTGGTGACATCACAGTTTTTAAAAGAAGAAACAGTGCAGTGGAAGTGGTGGTGGGAAATACTGAAAACCTCGAGTAGCTTCATGTCTGGGACTGTAAGTGGGAGTGTGCAGAGATTCACGATAGATTAGTGATTATGACTCTTCCAACTGTATGATCTCAAGTGAGTTGTGAGGGACTAGAAAAACCTTTAGCAGATGTGGATGGCGGTATAGCAGATATGAACTTCTCTTAGCTGTGCTGTGTACACCCACTAGAAGCAGCCTTCAGCTATCTGAGCTTGCTGGCTGTGAAATTCATTGTGGGATCTAGGAGGAGGGTGGAAAGACTACAAAAGGTATCAGAAGAAAAAATGAACTTTTGCCAGCTCAGGAGTTGGGAGGAGGGGGGAAAAAAAATCAGGTGGTGTTGCTAAATGTTAGAGACAAGTGCCCATGACTTCCACTTTACTACGTGACAGCTTTCAGTCTAAGCCAGTGTCCAGTGATGCTTTTGGACCCTGTAGAAATGCACATGTTGGTGATTTGTGTTATGTGGCCATATGTTACAAAAGTAACTTATGCCTTCATGAAATAGGAGAGCTCTCAAGTGGCATCCTCACCTGAGTAATGAAATACATTAGCCTGCTTCAACATGAAAGTGTTTTGTTCCCATAACCAACCTGTTTAGTGGCCACTTTTGTGTTCTCCTGTTCATGTTTCCATTATGAAGGAGCTATTATTTCTCCACCATTCAGACAATGCAGTAATGCAGCCTCCCAGAGGTGAGGCAAGCCATGGGTCATTGAGACTGCAACATGTAAGAGATGTTAGAGCTGCAGCCTCCAGTATCCTTGGATTGCATTGACTACTGTGCATTACTCCTGATTCTTCTGCATGGTATTATCTTCTGAGCTTGTGGGATTAAAAGCATTGCCCTACTATATGTTACTTGTCTATCTTCTGCTTAACAGATAGACAATGCTGTCTCTTGCTTGTATTTTTGATGCAGTGAGACCAGCTGTTTTATTAGTTGGTGGGAGCTTCAGAAATGCAGAGGCCTTCTGACCTTGAGATGAGGGAGGGAACACATCAAATCTGTCTGGCTATATGACCTTTCCTGTTCTGGGGTAGTGGCAAACCTGAAAATCTGCTACTGGCGATGCCAGGCTGCTGATGTAAAGCTGCTTGGAGCTAACCCCAGGATTCTGCAAGACAGGAGGTGTTTGTCCTGGGCTAGAGGGGCAGCAGGTTTCTGATGGTAAAGCACAGAAGTGCAGGTGGTACCCTTCTGTTGGAAATCTCTCCTGCTGCTCCTGAAGCCCATCCCTTGCACTGCTGCTCTGCACCAGGAAGGGTCACCGTGTGTGTGTGTGTTACCCTGCTAGTGTGATCAGATATGTGACTCTGCAGCATGTGTATATCTACATGTATTTTTAACGCCTTTAAAAAATATTTGTAATAAACATGAACACCGCTGGATCAAGTATTTAACCGAAAAGACCACAGAGCTTTTGACTTGCAGCAGTATTTGTCCCTTTCAGAGAAGTAGGTGGTATAGGTTGTGTGAAATGGTGGAGTGGAAGTGAAGTAATATGCTGTTTTCTGTACTGACTCAAAAAAAGAAAAGAAAATCGCGTTTGAGGAGCAACCAGGTTGTAGACTGCACTGTAACTAGAGAAGTGATAAATCTTCATGCCGCAGTGACATTTGACACTTTTTCCCTTTGGATTTCTGGTTTTAGTGGAAGTAAATGCAACCAGAAGTGATCAACAGCTGTTCCAGCAGCACTTTGACTACTTTTCTCCTCTGTATGTTGTAGAAAATATGACCTCTTCTGCCTTTCTACGTCTAACCAAATTCATGTGGTTGGGTTTGGGACAGAAGAAACTTCTATTTGGCAAATAAGAGGAAGGTGCCTTCAGTCTCAATGGGAAACTTTCAAAGATTAACGATAAAGCTGGTGCCTAAAGCATGAGAGGAGGCACCATTGACTTTTTCTGCCAGAGTGCTCCATGTGTGTGAGGGGAGAACGCCTTAAAAAATCCTATTGACTTTTGCAGAATGTTGGCTTGGCTCCTTGTCACTTTTTTGGGTCGTGGCAAATACTCTAGTTGTATAAGTGAAGAGTTTTAAGATTTTGAAAGTGTCAAAGCACTTCTGAAGAGTATTTATCTTTTGTGATCTAATTGGAGCACATAAAGGTACCAACTTACTTTCTCATGAGTTTTTTCTCGTTCAGGCATGGTAAGTTTATAATCAAACGAGGGATCATTTGAATACTAGGTTTCAGAACATTGATACCATCACATTCAATTTGTGCCTAAGAAGTTAATTATAGATACTGGATATTAGTTCTGCTTTTCTTTTTGACATCTTAAACTTGGCAAAAGAAAAATGTAGATTATAAAAAGGTTGAAAATTAAAGTCTAGTTGAGTTCTAACATCTCATGCACTGTTACTTAAACTTTAAAAAATGCTTTTAAATAGAACTTCCCAGACTGTTAGTCTGATGCCAGATGAACAGTTCAGGGGTATTTCTGTAAATCAGCAAAAGAAAATTTTGCCATGAGATGAATCCCAATTTTTTTTCTGCAAAGAAAAGCTAAAAACCAAAACCAGACATTCCCCTGCCAACAAAAATAATCCAACCCCAAAAAAACCCAAACAAACAAACAAAAATCACCTAAAAAACCCCTGCAAACCCAACCTTTTCTCTGCTTGTCTGTAAACCTACTAATAAGCTTTTTCATAGCATTACTTGGAAAAAAACCCATCAGCAAATCAATTGTGATTGTCCATTAATTATTCCCTCACTTGAAGTCCCTGTCTTCTTCCCTTGAGAAGTATCTGCTATTCATGAGTTTGGTTTCTTTCTCTGAGCTGAGCAAAATGTGAGGTAAATAATAAACTTCCATTATCTTACCTGTTTTCTAACTTTTCTGATGTTCATTTTAGTAGAAAAGGAAGTGTAGGTGGTGCATGTAGTCCTTTGTTGCCCACTGGAGTGTATTTTCAGCAGGCAGTTTAGACAATTCCTTCAAGGCTTGCAAACTGTTGGGTGAGGCTTTATACCTGGAGACTTGCTGCCACAAAAGGAAACTCCTATCCTACAAGCCAAGGTCCCATCCTTTCTGGCAAATAAGAGTGCTCTGTAATTCCTGTCTTGCTATCATTTCCACTAACTGTTGGAGGAAGCTGCTTTTTTTTTTTCTCTGCCTTCCTCCGTACTCTGTCCACAGCAGCTACATGGTGACATCCTTATGCTGTATTCCCTGGGCTCAAGAGGGCCTCCTGGGATTTGTAGGACACACAGCTTTCCTGGGGCTTTTGCTTCCAAAAGACCAGGACAGGTAGGGGCAGAGGGCATCGTATCCTCATCCTCTTTGCCGGTGACCAGTGTCTGGTTACATTGTTATGGGGAAGGTCTTCTGTGAGCTTGAGCTAAAGAGCTTTGAAAATGTGTGTGTGGATTTTTTCAGTTTTTGTGTTATCCTGATGCCAAAGATGTCGTTCTTTCCAAATCATTTGCTAGTCAGACATTGGAGGATACAGAGACAGTTAGCATTCCAGCAGTGCTTGAAGATGCATGCAGAAAAGGGATGGGAAATCTTAAACCTATTCTTTTTGGGAACTATGAGGAATAACTAGTTGGAACTGTATAATTGTATTTGTTTCACAAAAATAAGTAGGTTTTCGATGCCTTTGATTTTTCTTGTTCTAGTGAGAAAATGACTTAAAGTTACAGAAACAAGATAATTGTAGGCATAAGAAATACTGATGGGTGATGTTGCAAACATTACCTTAGAATTAATACACTACTTCTTCACTTGCAACTTAATGGGTGCTGTCTATGAATTCTGTCTAAAATATCTGCTTCTATTCAATTTTAAGGAAAAATTGAATTAATTTTCTGAATAAAAAAAAATCTGAATAACCAGAACTGCAAGGAAGTTTTTTACTGTACTGGCCCAATATAATACATATAATATAAAGCTCTTATATTCTGTGCTAACCCACAACAGGACTCTTTACACCTTTGATAAATGTCAGTATGTGTATCAGATGCACACAAGATCCTAAATTAAGACTTTATGTTGTGGATGTCGTGTGTATAAAGCTGTAGCCTACAGAATACTCAGCTTCCAGCAACTGTTTGTGGCTGCTAAGAATGCAAAAATCTACCAAATGGAATATACAGGAGGAATGTGACCATGCATAAGCTTAGATCTCCCAATTCCTTATCCACTGTTATCGAGTTGCACTGCCTTATGGTTTTAGAAGAATATTAGTTGAATTTGGGGAAAACGGATATAAAATAAAGTTTAATAGCACTACAAATTTTTCATATAGAATTGATTGTGGATTATATAGTTCTTATATAGCACTTTTGGAATGAAATTCTAGAGGTATTAGTTGTGGTTCTGAAGCTTGCTTTTACGTTCAAAAAAAAGTCCAAGCAACACTTTCCTTGTTTGTGCTTTCTAAAGTCTCTTACCTTGTTGAGTTCATAAAACCGCTTTTTTCACCCCACTGCCTGTGTTGTTGCTTAACTACCCATCAGCTGATTGTAACTAATTTCTAGTGATCTGTGTCATGATGCTTGTGTTTTTTCTTACCAAGGTATGACGGTCACCTGAACTGAGGTAACTATTGTGCTAATGTGCATTAATTTATCTTCTCCTATATTTTTTTATCAGTTCAATTCATGTCATCACTGCCTCTTGCATGCTTTTGGGGCTTTGGCTTATCTGAGAGTATATCTTGCAGAAGCGGTGCTTTTCATTTCCTTTGGAGAGCGATCCACATGTAGCAATGCTGTCTAAGGAAATCCTGCTGCTTGACTCCAGCTGCAGCTAAAAGGGGGTCATTAACATGGTCTTTGCTCTTTCCTGCTGTCCCATGCTATTGTAGCTGTTGTCTCCTCTGTTGTGTATCTGTTAAATCTAGCAGCCTAGCCCTTCACAGTTTATCAGTGAGATGATCTTTACTCCTGGGAGCAAGAAGACAGAAAATTGGAGAGGAAATTGGGAGAAAGGCATAGGTTCCTCCTTTCTGTTTTCTTGTGACATAGGATATATACAGTAACTTTGGAGTGCTCTTGAATGTTAAATTACTTCTTATTCGTAGTGATTACTTCATCAAAATGATCACTGAGTAATGTGAGAATATGCTCTGTCACCAAAATATACAACCCACAGAGCCAGCACTCTGTAGGGTGCAGGTACTATGATGTGTACAACTTGCACTGAAAGTAGTGTGATCCACATTAAAGTCTGTTTTGGGATCATCAGAGACATTTGAATGAGCAGGGCACTTGCTCTTTCATGTGTGTCCTGCATCTTCAATGATTTAGTGAAATCTCGGTTTGTTTGTGGATGCAAGACCTCCATAAGTAAAGGTATTTGTCATTTTGACTTCGTATCTTGTTTTAGGTTAGGAATACAATTTTTTTTAAAATATTCCTGAAGTGTGTTGTGCAGCATTCCCTCTTGCTCATGAGGAGTCGACTTCATGGTGTGCAGTACTTGAGGGAGATCTGTGGTCTTCACTTTGTAACCTTTGATACTTCATGACAAAGGTCACCGATGTCACCCTCTCCTGCTTTCTCTGGACTGTGCTGCAGTTGGTGGGGCTTGCCAGGGTGTAGAAATGTGGTTTCCATCTTGCAGGAGTCCTCTGGGTGGGTCTCGATGAGTGCAACCCTTCCTGACGCTGGCAGGCTCACAGAGTTTGGCTGAGGCTGAGATGTTCCTAGAGTGCAAATGCTGTATTTTGTGTGATCTGGATTGGGAGGCTGCCCATTTGGCTACACCCCTCCCTCAGTGATGGCCCAAAATAAACATTGTGCAAATCATATGTCCCTCAAACAAGCAATCAGTGAAAATTGCTGTGCTTCCACTAAGATTAAGACTAATCGAAGTGGGCAGTGATTGCAGGAGTCAGTCTTAGCTTGGAATTTGTTCTAATGAAGTCTTCACTGCCCCATGAAGGCACAGAAAGTATATGACATGACACAACCTACAAAAACTTTACCACTAATTGCATTTTATGTTGCTCTGCTACACCACGATCTTTCTTGGTCTCATTTATTTTGGTGGAAAACTCTTCTGGTAAAGAGGAAAATTTTGTGTAGGCTAAGTAAGTAGGAGACATTGAGTTCTTGCTATGCGGTGAAACAAAACCTCTGTGGTAAATGTACTTCAAAATGCAAATCTGAAAAAAATAAAATTAAAAAACACCCTTAAATCAGTGAATTCCTGTGTGTCTAATTAGCTTAAAGGAGAAATATAGGATGTATTGGAAATATGGAAATATATACAGTTTCATTTTATGAAGTCTAGTTTACTGTGTGAATAATTCTTTATAAATGTAGCTAGTGATTTAAGTGATGACTCATTAATGGTTTAAAAGCAGTATCGTAAAAACGAAACTTGGTTGTTTGTGTGAGAACTATTTTTGTGTGGGTTTTTTTTAAAGTTATTTTGGGACTTACTTTCAGTGGAATCCTATCGGTTCTCTACAACATAACCGTGATTGCCTACTTTGCTGGTTTTCTTTTTGCCTTTAACACAGTGGCAATAAATGGGGAAATATCGATGTCAGGGAAGTTAAGCATGGGCAAATGTACAGCTTTAAGGAAGGGCTAGAATGAAGCTAATATTAAAATTATGGTAACTTTTGCTACTTGTTGCAGTACTAGATCATATCCTGTTGCTGTCATGCTGAAGTAATGATTAAAAACCAGTGTAATTCTAAGTTCTTGTATGTTATCTCAGTGACCCTTGGTTGACCAATGCCATTATATGCAGGAAAATTCTTCTCCTTGTACATTGATAGTAATCTTAACAAGAAGAAAATGTTTAGCTGTCATTAAGTGTGAGAAGACTTAAAGCTCTGCATCTTTTCTTATAATACTAGTTCTTTAGAGTGAGGCTTCTTTTTATGATAAGTTACATAAATCAGTGTTTTATTTAGCACTTTACTGAGAGTAATGGACTTAAAAGCAGTGTGCATATCTCCTAAAATTTGCATCAATATAGGAAATCAGTTACAGAGATGAAAAAAAAATCAGTGTATTTAAATTTCAGAGAATTGTCACTACCTGTGCATATTACTACAGACGCTTGTATATGCAAGAAAAGCAACTAATGGAGGTGGGTTCTGCACTTGAGCAATGTGTCTCTTAGTAATATTGTTGCCTTTACATCTTCCAATTAACAGAACTTAATTCTAAAGATAGGCATTTAGGCTGGGCTTAAAGTAACGGGATCTCCAAATTCAGTGACTCGTGGGAGGTTCTAAACCAGTCTGCTTTTCTCAGCCTTGCCTCTTCATGTGTGTATAATCAGGTCTTGAAATCCATAGTTCTTTTCCATTATCTAAAAGATGTACATGATTTTGGAGGAACCTTCTGTCAGACCCTCTGCTCATCTGAAAAAAGGCAACCACACTTTGAGAACACTTCCAGTGAAGAGTTAGAGTATTAATTGCAGTTTTAAAATAAAAAACCACTTGTCTTGTGTAAGTGTAATATTTTACTGCTGTTAGATTATAAACACTGAACCATGATTTATAAGCAAGCTGTTGACTTGTTGGACACTTGGTCTGATATAGTTTTAGTGGATGCCACAAAAAAGTCGTTGCATTTTGTATTGAGACAGGTAGTTCTTTTAAAACAATATTTGCTTTCATTTTTGGCAAATTAATTCAGAATTAAGAATTTGAATTACTTAATAGTTTGAGACAAAGTGATAAAAAAACAACCCTGAGTGTAACCTTGATGCTTTCAACTTTATGCAGCTATATATCTATTTTCCTCCTTTTTTTTTTTTAAAACTTTTCTGCTGCTTTTCTCCTTTGCTGCTGCTTCTTTTCCTGAATCTCACCTACTTTCCCTGGTCCCTTTCACAACAGAGTGCAGCCAGCTTGGATCCCATGTGCAAACCCGTGTCTCGGTGAGGGCCAGTGGTGCGGGCAGGCTTTTGCTGCTGTGAGGTTGGAACTGAGGGTTAAAGGTGGCCTGGGGTGAAACTCTTTGTGCTTTGCATGACTGGGAGAGACGGGGAAGAATAGGTAGCCACATGCCATACTTGAGATCAAGGTTTTTAAGTCAATGTGCAGCAATAGTTAGTAAATGCTTGGAGGGCAGTCTACCTGTACCTTTCACCCCTGGGCTGTAGGGTTTAGCTGAGTGATTTGTTTTCAGCAGTAGGGCGTCCAAAAACCTTTAGAGCTGGGCTCTCTATACTGCAGCCAGGTGGA
The DNA here is from genome assembly GCF_001604755.1 of Lepidothrix coronata. Classification (NCBI taxonomy): domain Eukaryota; kingdom Metazoa; phylum Chordata; class Aves; order Passeriformes; family Pipridae; genus Lepidothrix; species Lepidothrix coronata. The sequence continues at coordinate 2,229,917 of NW_016690286.1, read as the reverse complement.
TGCTCCCAAAGCAGCCATGCTGGGCTTGTTTGTGAGAATGTGATTTGTTCAGATCACCTGACAGATAGTACGGGAGTATGATTGCATTTAGGTATCTTGGGAGAGAAGCTGTGTAGTATGGGGGTTAGGTCCACATCCTACTTCATTTATACAAACACAGAAATATCTTGTAACTTGAAACTGGTTTTTGTTTTATACTTCATTTTTTTTTTCCTTTCATTCTTTTAGTAGCATGTTTTGTGTGACATGTTCTCTATGAGCAAGTGTTGAAACTGAGGTAGTGTTAGGCAAACATCTGTTCCTATGGAAAATTAATGGGACTTATGTTGCTCAGCAGCTTATTTACTAATGCAGTCAAAAAGAGATGCAAATATGTCCCCACTTCCCCCCCCTCAAAGTTGTGCTTGTTTGCTTGTTTTGCTGGCAACAGTAATTTTACACACTGTGCTGTCCCTATTTACTGCCCTAAGAACAGCGCAGCATGCAGACCAGTCACAGCAGCCAATGCCATATGAAGCTGTTAAAGCAACACTGCCATTGTCTGTCCTCATCTTGTACCATCCACTCTTGCCTTCAACCTGTTTGCTAGTTGACTTTGTCTTCTTTCCTGAACTCTGTGTGTATAACACTGGATTTAGTTGTCACAGGTAGTTGCTGTATCTGTAGTCTGGGGACCATGCTGATCAGCACACAACACTTAAATGTTTCATTATCCACTGGAGTTTAAAAAGAAAATACTAAAGATACTTTTAAATATCCTGTCTAAAGTTTCCTAAAACAGAACTTAAGGTAATACGTCATACTAGTGAAAACAGATTATTAAGTTGATGCAGTTGAAGATTTTCTGTGCAAATAGAAAATTCATGTAAAGCAACTTAGGTTACTTTTTTTTTCTTAAAACTTCTGTCTTCTGACTTCAGTCCTCAACAGCTGAAAGACTTCTTCCACTACAGCTCTGGAGAGCATGTGGCAGCTAATCTTGATCTCTGTGTTCAGAATGAGCAGAGCATATCATGGGCTATTAATTAGTACCTGCTCTGGCATTTCTGTTCCTTGCAAACATGTTGAGGATGCTGTGAATCACACACTTACTAAATTGTAAGGTTTTATGGTGGGATAGGCACAGACATAACTTTAAATAACAAAACAACTTTTGTGTATGGAAACACCTTTGTAACCTTAGGCAGAATGCTGCTGTCTGGCTTATACCTTTGTCTTGTTAAAATCTTATTTTATTGTTGTGTTTATTGCCATGTTTCAGGCAGCTCAGTGCTTCATAGTTGTTCTGTTCATTTACATGATTCATCTAATTCAACTGGTGAGAGTTTGGTGATCTGACCTTGCTGCTGGCCAAAGATTTTTTTTTTTTTAATTGCTTGTAGATGGCCTAAGCACAGCTCCTGTGGCACCCCTGTGCCACTAGAGTGGGGGAAGAAGGAATTTATGTTCAGTTTTCTGGAATTGTGCATTTTCTAGTCCCTGTTGTCTTCCTCACTGCATAGCTTATTAGCTAAGTGTAAGAGTACTTTGTGAGTCTGCCAGGGCCTCACAGTAAGGGATTTGCTTGAAACTATTTAGATGATATTTCAAATAAAGGACACTTGCTAGTGAAAAATCCAACAGACTTGCCTGTGAGAGTGGCTAAAGATGGTTGCAGGTATATAGGTATTAATTGAAAGCAGAGGGTCAAATGTTATATGTATTGCTAATACCTTGGATGTCTGATAACTATTTTTATTAATGAATGAGAGCTACCAGATAATGTGTGACTTTACAGTATTATGCTCTGTGGTCTAATTTTGGGAGTACTGAATAACATTAGAAATGGTGGCCAAAACGATAAGGCTTCTTGCTTCCTTTAGATGATTCTGAACAGGCTTTCATCCACAGATGAAAGATTTTTCTGGTTTTTTTTGAACAGCTGATGCTAGAGGTACTGAAAAGTTTGAAAATTAGTCATATGTAGAACCTAAAATAGAAAACCACTGGGGAATGCAAGGCCTTTGATAACAGTTGATTTTTTTTTTATTTTTTTACAGACCCTTTATCATTCTTGCCTATCTGAAATATTTACTTTTAAGTTAAAAGAAATTAATGTAGTCCATTTGCTTTCAGTTTACTGCTTAGCCCCTCTTCAGGATTTTGATTGCTATGCAGCCATTTCCTTCCAATAGCATCGAGCTCAGGGACTGTGTCAGGAGCCCTGATGCTGCCCCAGTGAGTCACCTGGTAAAACCGAAGCAGTCTCATGTGATTATTCACACACAAGATTTGGGCTCATCTGTCTGTAAATAAGCAAGTGCTTGTCTACCTTGTTTTTCCTGTAAACTGCTGAAGTAGTGAAAGTGCTTTCTAAGCATGTGCCCTTGACACATAATGCTAAAAATAGGGCAGTTTGACATCGCTACAAACTCGCAGGCTTCCTAGTTGTCTAAAAAGTGACTCCCATATTTAAGCAAGTGTTTGAATGGGCACGTTTTCACCCAGATGTTCTGGAGTGGGATTTTTTGTGTTCTGCTCTAATATTTAGAGCTTTCAAATATATTTTTTCTGTATATGAACAAAGTTAGGCAGTATATCTGTTTGTAATGCTCTCAGTAACTTTTCATAATCTCAGTGGAAGAGAGCAGAGGTAGGTTTCAGTCTTTTTAAGGCATTTGTGCTCTTTCTTTGATATTTGCTTTTCTGAGTATTTTAAGCACTTATTTAATTTGTGAAGTCACATCACTCTCTTGTGCTTGTTGTTGTCGTCACCATTATTGAAACTACTTCAGATGTGGTTGAGACTTTGTTAGAAGAATAATCAGTTATATTAGCCAAAGCTGGTCTGTTTTTATGACTGTGCTTTTGTCACACCTTTCTTCCAAAAAAGCTGAACTAATTAAGCTCCTTAAAGCATTTCACACCGTGTTTTATCAGTGTGACACTGTGCACAATGTGAAGGTTGCCGTACCTCCCTCGGATGTATTCCGCGAAACTTGTGCCTTGGACCCATGTGCTGTGCTGTGGTACCATGTGGTGTTTCCCCTGGTTGTGCAGGAAGCAGCTCCTTAGCAGAGTCTGGGACTGGTTGAAACACAAAGCCTACATTGGAGCCTGAACCTGGAAGGCAACTGTCTGTGCTGGGAGTAGGAAGGGGGGATGTTTGGAGCTGGGTATGTGAGGCCTGGGGGAAGAGGAGGGGAAGAGAGATTTATTTTAACTAACCGTAAGCTTAATGTAGCTTCCTTCCTTCCTTCCTTCCTTGCTTCCTTTGCCCCCTGCTTTACCTTTATGGTAAGTGCATACAATAGTCTGTGTGGCTTTATCTCTGCTGCCCAGAAGAAATGGATGTTTTTGCCCCAGATCGAGCCCCCAGCATGCCTGACATGTGGTGTGGCGGTGGTGTGAGGATGGCACAGACAAAGGCAGGCTTTGGGCAGGGGAGAGTACTGGGGGGTGGTCGCTGTGTGGGTGAGGACTCAGTGTTCACCCCCCGGCCCAGGGAGAGGAAACACGTCAATCTGGCAGCCCTGAAAACTTTGTGGCAGTGGAAACATGGTGGGTGGGGAGCGGGATAGACTGAGCAAGCGGCGCGCATGGGCCAGGGAATGCCTGTGAAAGTGTGGGAGATGGGAGCAAGCTCTGATTTTGGCAGGGCCTTGTTTTGCTAGGTTGGTGCTGTTGTTGCCAGTGGGAGAGCAGTGGTGAATCTCACGGCCTTCTCACATTGCCCTGCTGTTCAACCTCCTGTTTCCTTGGTGCGGTTGTAGCCTGCTTATAGCTCAGCAGATCCACTGCTTGAGATGGAGACATTCCCTGTGCCTCCTCTCTCACCATTCCCACATGTATATCCATAGGCTCAAGACTTCCCTCAGGCTTTTCTCTTGTCACTGGTCTTTTAGTTGTTTTAATTGTCTTTTACTTGTTTCTTGGAGGTCACGTTTTGTGGGCTTTGGAGGGCTCTTGTACTGCAGATTCCTTTAAAGGGCTCTTATACTACAGATTCCTTTAAAGCAGTCCACATGTTTCTTCAAGTGGTGGCACATGGAGAGCAACCAGGGCTGTGGGGAAAGACCCAATAGGTAGAGGGAAGAGCTGTTGCAGGTTCAGTGCTGGGAAACAGCATTTGCAGGGAGTCTTAATCTGACTTGTGCCAATAGGATTGCCCTTGCAAATAGAATCGCTCTCAGGGATTGCACTGTATCCTGCCTTATACCAACCATTAGTGTTGCACGGAATTCCTTGACACTTATATCTATCAAACTTTTGAGTGAATTTCACTTTAAAATAATAGGAGATCCTTGAGAAAATGAATGTTTAGTCTCTGTACTTCATCACTCTCTATTGCTTTAGAAGCAGAACTGACGAGTTCGCAAGCTGCGATTAGTTTATTTCCCAGCTTGAGCCACTATAAAGTACAAGTTACACAGCATTAAAAGATGGGGACCAGACTATAAAGCAGTACAAATTAAGCTGTGCATTTCTAAATCATGAATAATTCTGAAAACCTTGTTGTATGAGAGAAATGCATGCCCCTGCGTTTTTGAATCAGATGCAGAAATGTCGTATAGCTGGGACAAAGAAAACGTGACTCATGATGCATGAAAATATATAATTCACTGCAGTCTTTCACAGTTTATAAGCAACAATCTAAAAGGAGAAGAAACACAGCTTTAAAAAAAAAATAAAATATCTGTGGGTGAAGGGTCTTCTGTTGGGACCCAACAGGTTGACACCTTTGCTGGGGTGGCTGTACAGCTGCTTTGTAAGCAGCAGCTGGGCTCACTCGGTGAGATTTGGGGCCAGCCAGTCTCTTGATCCAATGTCACCGGCTGCCATGGCTGTTGGCATTGGGACCCCCTGGCTTGGCTGGAGCTGCAGCATGAAGCCGTGGTGCAGGAGAACATGGGCTGCTGCTGGTGAAGCTGCAGGCACATGTCTGACTCCCGCCTCAGACTTTCTCTCTCCTCTCTCTTGATTGCAAGGCATACATTCTTGCTTCTCATGTGCCCACTTTGCTCTGAGGTGTGTGGTCAAAATGAAGCTCTGCCTGCCACAGCCAGTACCAGGTGTTCCTGAGTGAGAAGCCTTGGAGTCTGGTTTTGCTCATGTGTGCTGCGAGCGCAGCCTCCTCGGCACGGACAAGCATTGCAGGGCATGAGCTCATTCTCTTGACACTTCACACAGCTGCATGAGGCTGAACTGCTCTATCTTGTCGCCAGCTTTGCGGTCTTCTGAGCTTTTCTGGGGGAATTATTGTTGTAAACAGGCATGTGCTTCACATATATGGTTTTGTGCTGGTGTTTTTAATGAGGGAAGAACACCACGCGCTTCACCAGTAACGTGCGTTGCAGTCGTTGTACAGATGGCCATATCCTCACGTGGTCTGGTTCATACCAGATTTACAACTGCGTGTTCATTATTAGACTTGGAGCTGTGCGCAAGTGCTGTTCGTATAGTTGCCTGCACATTTAAAGGTTGCACAGATACAATTCTTCTTGGTGATGCCTAGTAGAGAACTGTGCAGCTTTCTTTATCTAGCAGCTGACAGGTGAAAAAAATAAATCCCAATATACCTGCTCTGAAGGATTGTTTCCTAAAGCCAAATAAGTAAGATTGGACCTCTTTTGAGGATCTGGAATATTTACTGTCTCTGCTGAGAATGGTAGGGGTGCTGAGCTTTTCTGCTGACTTGTTCTGGATTAAGAAATCTAAGTTTTTACATCCAAGTTGGAAAACTATGTACTTTTTTTGATCTGATTGGTGGTTTGTAACCACTGTTACAGCACAACTTATACTTGTCATGGGATAATTTAGAGGTATACACAATGGAACATTTATTCAGTTTTATTATTATTGGACAGTGTGAAGAGGTGATTGTATTTTACATGAGAAAACAGAATATTTCAGCCTCTCCATGGATAATTTACCACTTGGAATTTTGTAATTATGGTTCTAGTTAAGCTTGCAGTTGGTAACTCCAGAACTTGAACCATTTGTCTTCTCTCTAATGGTTAGAAAATGAATGTTTAATTGAAAGGTTTAGAGTGACTGTCTGCTCTTTCCTCCTGGTATAACAGATGAAGGACAGACATACAGATAGTTTCCTGCCTGGTATTCTCATAGCTCTTCTTGCAGGTCATGTGCTGGTGATGTGTACTTGCATGTTGCAATTAAAGCTTTTTATAGCTTTAAAGCTGGGATTACAAGATTGCCTTAAACTTTTAAAGCAAATTTAATAATAATTTTATTTTTTCAAAGCTGATTATTGTTAAGCGTTAATGGATTTTTTTAGTTTGTGCTATTGTATCTTGGTACACCTCTGTTACAAACTCAGGTTGTTGCCTGTTGTGTTCATGGCACAAGTGGTAAAAGGTGTTGACACTTCCTGTTCTGCAGTACTCCGAGTGCTAAGCTTTTTATGGTCAATCCTCATTGCCATTTTATAAAATCTTAAAAAAAAAGGGGGGGGGGGCGCAAAAAATTAAGTGCAAAAACCCTTCAACCTACAAACTGGTAACCCAAACCTTCTCTGTCCTTTACTACTTACAGCTGTGGTCAGCTCTATGTAACCTTAGCATTCACCTGGTCTAGAACTTTGTTTTCCCTTTTTCTTCAAACCACTGCATACCTACTTGATACTACTTCTACAATGCTCTTCATTTCCATTTAAGAGCACAATAGGAAGTAGATTTGGAAAAAATAAATGAGTGAAAAGGTATGTTCTTGTAATATTGCTTTTTTTCTTACATGTTTTGTATTTTCAGGGAGTGTTTTCATAGATGTACATGTTTGCTCTCCTGGTATGTGAACTGTATAATAGATGGATGCTGATGTTTTGTGCTCATGCACTCATGTACAGATTTATATTAACGAATCATGTTTTGCTTTACAACCCCATTTCTGTCTTTTAATGCTGCATAACTTGCTCTTCACAGTTGGCTCAAACTGAGAATGAAACTAAGGAGCTTGCAAACACCTTGGTACTGTTTCTAAAGCAATAGAGAATGATGAAGTGCAGTCTAAACATTCACTTTCTGAAGTATCTTGGATGATTTAAAAGTGAAATTTATTCAATGATTTGATGAATGTAGGCTTACCCTAAACCAGTTACTGATATATCAAATTATATTTGTAGAGACAAGAGTTTTAACGGATGATATTTTCCCAGTACTGAGTGGAATGGCTGTAGGTATTTCCCCTTACTTCATACTACCATCTTCTTTAAGGTGAACATCCTTTTCTCAGCTACTTCTGTCACATTAGTCTCTTTAGCCAAGTCCCTTTGGAGCTCTGGGTTTGCTCTTTGTGTGCCATTGTAAAAAGTATGTGGACCAATTTGAAGGCGTCTCCAGCAGGACAAGTAAAACCTGACCTCCAAGGAAGACCTAAGGTCATTAAGTATTTTCACTGCCCTCTGTGAAGATGAAAGTCTTCAAGTGCATCAAATCTTTTATTATCTGCTGTGAAATGGTAGACGTTTTAGTAAGTATAAAGTCTATGGTGATATGGGAAGGGTGTCTGTAGTGGTGAGTGTCTAAAAGTCATCTGTACTCCAGTGATACAGACTCAAACATTGGCTTGAAATTGCTGAGGTGTAGCTAATTGTACCTTATGCTGGATAAAATGACTTGTTTAGACCTTTAATAGCTCTAGTAATGGTGTTTCATATAGCTGTTTTTGGAATTTGGGGGCCACACCAAAAGTCAAAGCCAACTTCAGTCAAGGATCTGATTCATCAGACCAGTCTTGGTTTTGACACCAGGTAGCTGTGCTGCCATGAGGCGAGTTGTAGACTGCAGCTGCAGTTCTACTGTGGCACGAACAGTGGTGGTTGAATTGACTGAATTTCAGCAGATACAGAAGGTCACTGAAAGCACTTGAACTTAAAGTCAATAACCTCTGCATGTAACTTTCAGTGTGTCCGTATTGACATTGTCCGCTTTGAAGGACAATGTCCCCATTTGTCTGTGTGGGGAAAACACCACAGAAGCCTCAATATTAAGATAAGGGAACATATGTACAGGGTCTGTACGGGTACAGGGTTCAGGGCTCAGAGTTCAGGGTTTCTGTCTCACAGTAAGATGCACAAGAAGCCTGCCAGTGCATGGGGCTACTGTACACCTTTTTCTAAATTAGTCATTTTTGGTGTTTCTGTCATGTTTTAAAACTGTTACTGGTAGACTTTCTCTCAGCTGTTGATGTGAGATCTAGTCATGTATTTTTCTGTTTTGCCTGAAGAGTATTTAGTTTTGAATACCTTCAGAAAGTCAGCTTGAACTGAATTTATCCTAATAAACACATAATGCTATGATAAGATGCTGAATTCAGTAAACAATATTCCATGTGTCCTACCTGACTTTGGGATGTCACTTTTTAAATGAACCAATTGTGAGTGAAGTGACCATTATTCATCTTATGCTGCTGCTGTGCAGGGCTCTTTGAGGTGTGTGTGCTGTGTACACATCCCACAACCTATACTTTGACATCTGAAGCGGCTTCTCTTATCAGCTTGCTCTTCCATGCTGAGTCCTGCTATCCTGCAAGTGGGAGGGATACGAATGAATATGTATACTATGTTGTGTGTGTAGATACGCATTTGTACACAGTGGAAGGAAACTATTTAAACTCCTAGAAAAAGTATATAGTCAGCTGCATGTATTCAAGCACAAGCAGCTGTAATCCACATCTGTAGCAGTGGTAGTGAAGACCTGTGCAGGAGTGCAGAGAGAAATGGGGGGCTGGACCAATTATCCTGAGGATGGATTTTCTAAGACTTACGTCTGTCGACTGCAGAAAACCAGTCTGAATGTTTTTGTAAGATGTTTCTAGGAGAACATGCTAACATGGTTAATATGACAAGTATCTTCACTGTCTTCATATTCTTCTTGTTAAAGCCTACCTTTAGCATTTCTCCTGTGATGAAAAGCCAGCTGAAGGCATTGATACCTACACTGTAACAAGAAACAGATGAGAGGAAGTGGGTAATGCTTATTTGTTGGCTTTTTTAAAAATTAATGACTGATTATTTATGTAGCATGTAGTCACAGAGGCAGTCAGAGTGCAGATAAATCAGGCTTCCTTTTCCCAGAATTTGGATGGAGATCTCTTGAGTTATTATTTCCTGATTTCTTGTCTGAAGGTATAAAAATACCATAAGCATTGAAGATTTTAATGGGAGTTTTAACAAAGCCCAAACAGTGAGGAACATAATCTTATACAGGCATCATTCTTTAGAGTCTTAGGTTCTCTATTAGTGGCACGTGCACATTTCTTCTCTGGTGAGATATTGGGGGAAAAAAGAACTTATTGAGGTAACTTTTACTTTTCTGCTTAAAAAAAAAGAAAAATAAAAAAGGTAGGGGTGGAGTGGAAGAGCAGAGGAATGAATGATTTCTGATTCCCCTCTGAAAGCCCACTACTACCTTCTGAGCTTCTTGTTACTGCTTGGTTATCTCATATTAGATCTGTTCATATATGACCCCCTGCTCTTCTTGTAAATGTACTGAAGAAAAACTTGTGTCCTTGAGTTTTAAGCAAAACTCACAGAATTAAAAACAAACAAAAGAAACACTACAAGTTAGCACTGAGGTGACTTCAAGGGAAGAATGGATGAGACTGGAACCAGTTGGTCCATCTGTCCAGAAGACGTGGTCTTTTTCTCATCTGGAAATAAGTTGCTGACATCTCTATGGATGTCCATTCTTGTGATGATTCTTCTGAAAGGGTCAAGAAAAAAAAATCCAGGCAAATTGAAAGTGAAATCTGTCTTGTCTGTCTCTGAACATGCAGAAATGAACATAAAATGAACACTTTTATAAGTTTAACCTCAGAAGACTCCAGTTGACTGGAATTGGGTATCTGAAACTCTGTATCTAAATAACTGCCAGAAAAAGGTGGGTCCAAGCTAATTTTTAAATGTTAAGTTTATCTATGATAGTTCCTGGTGTACACTGCAGGAGCTGCTCTGTGATAGCCACTGCTGATAGAGGTTAAGGTGCGCCCTGCATTGTACTGGTGGGAGACAATGCAAGGAATGAAACTTTTATGTTTCCTGGTCACCTTCTATTCATACTTTCAGAGCGTTAACCCTGAGGTGATTCCTTTATCATATTGGAAATCACAAGAGCCTTTATTAAACATAAAGAGGACACACCCTGTGCATGTTTTAGTGTGCAGAGGCAAAGTGTTTCTGCCTTAATTGCGCTTTTGTTCCTGAACACCCCAGAACCCAGGCTGGAGGGTGACAAAGGAAAAGTCTGGGTTGGGTTCCCTCCCCTCGCCTTCTTTGAGGAAAAACCAGTATAATAACCAAAATATATTTAACCGTCTGCCTCTTTCTTGTGAAAGCGCACCATTGCCGATAAGGTTACACGCAGAAATCTTCCTGCATGCTAGTTGGGAATAGCAGCAGATAACTTGGAGCCTGCAGCTAAGATGAGCATGTTGGAGTGTCTGTTTACAAATCAAATATCGGCCTGGCATGGCCTGCTCTGGCAGCATAGCTGCATGAGCACTAAAATTAAAGAGGAGGCTGGAAAGGGAGACATTCCTCGTGTTCTGGGCTGGTCTCATTGGTTCGGCAGTATGTACCACTACTGTGCTGCTGGCATGGTAGCCAGCACAACTACAGTAGTGCATTGTGCACTGGTGGGTAAGAGCTCAACAATAAGGGACTGGAAAAGACCACTTTCCATAGAGAGGTTTTTAGAAGGCTGAATATTACCAAAATAATTTCACAAAGCTATATAATCAGAAAAGCAACTGAAGTGACTGCCCTTGATCTGCTGCCAGACCTCATGGGGTATTGCTTTCCACAGGCTGTTGCAGCACACTCAGTCATGTTACCCCATCCCATAATTTCTTTTTCTGCCATAGCTGAGCTTACTATTTATGCTGGTTTGAAAGTTAAGCATGCTCTCAAGTAAGCAGAGGGAAGAGTGATTTTACTGTTGCTATGTGGAAGAATGGCCAAATGCTTATATGTATTTTTGGGGTGGTATAGAGTGTTTAGACTCGAAATTCTAGCCAAGGGTGTTCAGGTTTCTAAGCTTGCCTCTGTACCTGGCAGCAATTCTTCTAGTGTTGTCAGTCCTGCTGCCAGGGACGTTGTGATGTCCTGGAGGGGACAATATGGCAGCCTCTTAGTCTGAACCTCTCAGATTTGCTTAAAGTAAAAGACCTTAAATGTTGGTAAAAGGTCCCCAATATGTAGAACACTTTCTTTTTTAAAGTAAAAAAAACGGGTTGCCCTCGGCTTCTCCTCCTGCCTTGCAGTTTGGAGCAGTAAGTCAGCAGAGAGGTGCCATTTGTAGTGCTTCCAGGAGCTGTGCTGATGCAGAAGCCTGTTCTCCACATTCAGTGTCCATGTTTTATTTAGAGGTCCTGACACATTCTCATTGCTTATTGGGAAGTTTGCTTTCTAGTTTCTGGTTTGGGGTTTTGTGTGGTTTTTTTAGCATTATAACTATTTCTCATCTCTTCTGGGATGCTGTGCTGTATGTGACTCGTGTTCATTATTCATAACTTAAGAACCTGTCTTTATAGTAGAATATGTGCAACAGGCCCAGCTTTATTCAGTTGACTCATATCTGAAGACCATCTTGGAGCATCTCTATGCTGAGCACAGCTCTGCCATGCTTTCTTAGAGGGTCTCTGTCATGCTTTTGATTTTCTCCCTTTCAAGTATCTGGTTGATGAAAATCATGTCATCAGTGTAGCTTCATGCTTTCTGGCTTCAAGTCCTCTTGTATATGACTGCTTCTGCATGCCGAGCTGTTTCCATCTCCCTGAAACAAAGCATTGGGGAGGGGGTGTGTGTGATCGTATGTGGTTGTAAGGGAGTGTATTAGTTGACTACTGAGGCTTCTGCTACTGCATGTCTCCGCCTCTCATTTATGTTCATCCTATATTCCCTTGCACTCAGAAGCTGTTTTTGAGTGGTCACTGACCTGGGATGCTGATGTTCCTATCTGCTCCTTTCTCTAATCTGATTGTGATGCTGCTTATCACTAAAGTCTCTTGTTCAGATTTTTTTTTTTTTGAGAGCTTTTGTGATGCCCCTCATATTTTACAAGCATCTCTAGTACTAATTACTTCTATGATAGCTGGAGACTTCACCAATGTCCTTTTCTACAAGGCATAGATCATGTTCCCTGTGAAAGCTCTCCTGAACACTCCTGCCTCACTCTTCACCTCCATCCCCAGAAGAGCGGGCAATGGCTGGGCCCCAGGTCCTTGGGTCCATTCATGATCTCCCCAGCCTCCCAGCTGGGTTACACTTCCTTCAGCACTTGGGCCACCTATTCTTTATTTTGATACCCAGACACCCATTGCCTACACCTGCAAGCTCTTTGGACCACTCTGTTTTTTTGCTGCTTGTTACACACAGCTGCTGATCTAATGCAAGAGGTGAGTGCTGCTAATGGTTGGAAATAAAATTTTCCTCTGCTCTAGCAGTCTCCTACTACTGCTCTCAGCATCTACTTGCTATGCTCAGCTCAAAGTAGCAGGTTTCATTCTCATCCAGATGCCATGAGCAGGGATTTAAGAGCTGTGGCTCCCTAAATATTCAACAGGCGAATAACCAAGATTTCTTAGTTCCTCTTACACCGCCTCCTCTTTCTTTCCGTGTCAATAGCAAAGCACTGAAGTACTCTTTCCCTCTGTGCCTAAAAATCTAGCTCCCCTTCTGTTGGGCTGAGTATTTAGCTATGAATCAGTGAAAAATCAGAATGAAGTGTGCATTCATACAGGCGTATACTGGGGATTTACACTCCCACTTCCCTTATTTTAAACAGTGCTGGCTTTTTAAATGTCAAAAAATTTAAATTTTAAGCTTAAGGAGAGGGAGTTATTTTGACAAGGGAAGATAGTTTATTGTACAGTAAATGTGAAACTGGTAAATGGCATACAACTTCTCCATGCTTTGTGGTATTCTTCACCTTTAGTCTAAATGTATTACTACTAGAGATGGTTTTGATTAATGTTCAGGGGACTATTGCTGTAGAGAGTTAAAGTACTTTTAGCAGAGGACAGCTTGTGCAGCTACTTATGGAACAACAGTGAAACACGACTAGAGCCACTTATTCAAATACTTGCAGTGCCTGATTCAGAGCATAAGAAAGAGTTTGCATCCAAATTAAGCATCCAGGTTTCTGTAAAATAGCAGGTTTGTGATGGTTTTTCTCAAAACTGGGAGTATCAGTCTAGCATCTGATGTTATGAAAGTGCTCAGATGCTGGCACACGGATGACTTTAGCAAAGAACAGCTCTACTGTTTTTTAGCTGCTAAAGCCTGGTGCGTTCAGCAGAAAGGATTAGTTGAATTTAAAATTTAGGAACAAAGTAGAAGACAGAGACTTGAGTCTTAACTTTCCTGTAGGGCCGCTGAAGCCAGTAAGAATAGAGCAGACCTCTGTTGTGCTGTATTTGATTTCTTCTGCTTTTCATAAGTAAGTCTGAGGAATAGCAGACAATTAATGGTGTTCTAGGCAAGCAATTCTTTTTGAATAAATGATGAATAAAGGAAAAACAAACAACCCAAAAACATATATGATCCATGTTGTTTAGTATTCCCCCTTTCCTCTATGAATTCCAGTGCTTATGAGGTATGAGGGTATTTCGGTTTTCAGGTCTGTACAACTACAGAGTAATAATTACTGCAGAGTGAGTGGAACGGTGTAAACTTTATTCCTTCGTGATTGCATCTCTTTCATTGTCCCTTTATAAGAAGGAAAAACATATTCTAGTTTTATTAATGATGAGGCTGAACAATAAACTTCAGAGTTGATAACTTGCTGGTGACTGAATGCATCCTGCAAGGCTGCAAACAGAAAACTCTTTTACGTCTTTGTAGAGGGCTCTGAATGCAAGTAGATGGAAACAGATCACTCTTCCACTTTAGGTGTAATTAGCTCATTTAGCTATGACCATTCTCCTTGAATTGTTCCAGTCATCTTACTTGTCATTCGACTCTCCTTCAAAATTGACTCTTGAAAGTAATTTATAGTCTCTAAGCTGTCAGTTAGCACTTAGCATTCACACTCTGAATTGTTTTGTTTGGGCATATATAGGTCAAATTGTATTAGCATAGTGCATCTCTTGCAGTCTTAATTTATATGTTAGATAATTGCATTCAGAAGTTTGTGGCTATTTGTAAACATCCTCTTAAATCTTATCTTTCAGATTAGTACATGAGTTGGCCTTAATGCTGGGATTCTTTAAGGTAGATTTGGAAATCTCGTAGATCTCAGTAAATCTGTGTTTAACAGAATTTCAAAGTAATATCCTTTTAAGGGAGGTTTGAATAACTTGGTTTTGAGTGTTGAAAATATGTATACTTTCATTTTTATTACTATCTGAATAGTTAGGTAGCTGCTAGATAATGTGTTTTACTAGAGAAATTTTCTGCACTCAAAATTCCTCTGTTTCCCCTTTGCTCCGAGGTTCATGTTTTTGCAGTCTGAAGGCTTTGACAGCACATAGTTGTTGTTTGCAAAGCTCTCACCTCTATGTTAGCACTGTGGAGACCTTTACTTTATTTCAATTCAATTCTGCAGCTGAAGTAACTCAAGCGCTTGAAGGCAGGGTACTTGTTCTACCAAGATCACTCCTAAAGTGTATGTAACTTTTGCTTGTGTTTGATCCCAAGCTTGAGTTCTTGAGTCCCACTACAACCTCCCCTACTTTTTTCGTTGCCTGGTCCCCACAGCAGGGACCATATAAGGTTGTCCTCTTTCCTTCCCTCTCCCTAGAAATAGCCATATAAAACAGGAGAGGTGGGTTAAGAAAAAAAACCTTTCTCCAGTTGTGGGGATGACTTTTGCAATTTCAGGTGTAGCTGTTGCAACTACTCAAGTAACTGGGCTGCCCTGTGAGTTATGAGTCTGCTACTGGTGGTTCTGCATTCGGGTACAGGTGTTTTGTCATGCCAGCAAGATAACTAGGGAGATGAGGCAAGTGACATGCACTGATAGCTCAAAGGAAAGCTTTGTATGAGAATATGCAACAACATGTCTGCAAGCCTCGGTAAATGCAGATAACAATTCCCTCCCTTCAGTAGTCTCTTGTATTTCAGAACCTTGTTGTTTAGAGGCCAAACCTGGTGTGTCTGGTCAATAGTAGTGCCGTACTTTAGTAGGACCGCTGTGAAGCCAAAGGCATGGCATGCATCTTATGTATGACCATTTTAAAAAGGGGAAAGGGGAGTCTTATAACTCCAGAAAAATGCTTCAATCTTTTTATAGTTTTTCCTCGTTATAAAGAGATTGAAGGTATTCATGAAGTGACTGTTAAGAATTCTTTTTCCCGAAAGCTTGTCATCTTGCATCTTGTGCACAATAGAGGGGATGTTTCAGATGTGATCTCCATCTGAGTTCTAATATAATTCCTCTTTATCTGCCCTAATCTGTGAATTAAATCCATTTTACAGGATTTGCCTCTGTTATTCCCTCTATCGTTTTTGGATAGTTACAACCAGATCTTAGAGGAAATTCTTTATGTTAAATTATGGGACAACCTTCCCAGAAAAGATTCCCTGGTATCAAGCACTGACTTGGCTCTGTCTCTGTAATGCACTGTCATACCTGTACCAGAGGGAACCCTTTTCATACATATGACCTCTTCTTGAATTATGCCTGTGCTCTTGTGGAGAGATTTCTTGGAATTTGTAATTGTTGATAGGTTCCAAAAGATGGTCTGAAAATTGATTTTTTTTTTCCCAATTTGACAGATATCTCTTATAATTGCAGCATTCCAGCTTTACAGAAAGCATTTTTTAAATGAACAAACTGTTATTATACTGAAACTAGAAGTATCAGGCCAGCACTAGCCTTGTAGAGCAGTATGAAGTGGCATCAAGACTTTTAAATAGCTACAGAATACCTTTTAAAAGTGCTATTTTTGGGCACACACGCACGGAAGAGAGTAAAGCGTATGGGAGAAGTATAATTTTCCCTAATAAATTTTGCAATTAAAAAGAACACTTTTTCTCTAATGGCATGGAGTTAGCAAAACTGAGAGGACCAAAAGGCTGAAGGGAAAAGGAAAAAAAACGTGACCGTTTCTGTTCTAGTTTTCATTGCCTGGAGCAGGACACTGCAGCTCTCACTGTGGGGCTGAGCTGTTGTCTTCTTGACGGAGACCGGTGCCTGATGCCTCCACAGGAAAGTGTTGAAACTGCCTATAAGGCACCAATTGTATTTTGGTATAGTGCTGTGAGTAAAGCAGAAAAATCATCCTTTATCCCAGCGTCTTTTCCAAACATTCTTTAAAAATTTGCTGGCTCCCTTGCTTTTGTGTAGTCTATCGTTTAATCAGAGTTGGGCAGTGGGTGTTCACTGGATAGTAATGCTTTTATAGCTCTTTTTTTTCCTTCCCTTTGGCAAACTACAAATGAGATCGTGGAAGTAGTGACAAGTGTTTCCACTTAAACTGGCCGCCTCAATGCAAGAGGAGGCAGATGAACACTAGTGTTGCTGCTGCATCCTACTACGTTTGACAACACCCATCTGCCAGCCCGGCATGTGATCCTTTCCTCATGCCGAGCCGCAGAAGTGTCCTGGTAGCCCGTCTGCCTGAGGAGGATGGGGCCCCAACAGTGCCCATGCAGAGATTCTGGGAAAGGGGATTAGCTGCATAAAACAGCAGTTCCTCCTTTAAGGACCAATCTGTGTGACGGTGCTTTTTAATTTTCTGGAAATAAGAATGGGGACTGAATCAGGAGCACTTGCATTAGTGCAAACCTGGTTCATAAACTCCAATGTTATCTGAAACTGCTCTTGAAGTTACACCTTTAGTGTAAAGAGAGGGAAGATTAATGAAGTATTGTAGCAGATATTGTGCAGTGCTTAATGGTGTTTCAGATAATGTTGCATAAATACTTATTTCTGTGTTTTCAAACTTGTTTTCAAACTTGTTTTCATTTAATTTACATGAAGGGTGAATAGAAGCTGCCAATTTGGCCATCTCTACATGATTCGTTATTTCATAATACCTGTATCATATTCCCTCTCACTCCTTTCCAAACTGAATTATCCTGTTCCCTTTAATCTCTTTGTGAAGGAGGCCACCCATGCATCTAATAAGTGGCATTTTTTTACCTTTCTCTTAAACTTTCTCAAGGACTTTTTTTTAGCCTTGCAGACCATTTAATGCTATTTGTCTGCCTGGATACTATGTTTTTTTTTTCCCCCCATCACATACCTCCTTAGCGTAATCCACACTAATCTTTCCTCCCTATCACACATTTAAGAGACTGTTTCCAGTTTAGGGTGTAATGTGGGAACATGAAAGCACAGGAGAACTTTTTTTTGTGCTACATTCAGTACCTGGGCTAATTTTGTAGCCTAAAAATTTCTTTTTCAATTTCTTCTATTTTCAGGGTTTCATTAGAATATTCTCTCAGTGAATTTTTTGATTGAGTGAATTGTTATATAAAAAAAGGGAAAGGGAGTTCTGGTACTGATGTTGATCTGTAATGATTTACCATGTTGCTTATACTTGTTGCATTGCTTAATTTTTATTTTTTTTTTAGAAGCCAACCTTCTTCCACTGGTAAATCATGTAAATTATACTTCAAACATTTTTTGACTTAGCAGATTCAAAGCGGGTTCTTTTAAATGTTGTTCTTGAATACCAGTTTTGAAGCATTTAGTCCACTCTCTTTCTGTTACCTTTTTTATTTTATATACAGAAGTGGGTGGATGTGTATATGTATAAAAATTTAAATGGTCCAGCAGTACTATCTGGAAATACTTACAAACATATGTGGTATGTGGAGTTAGTTACAATAGTTGTAGTCATGGCTGCATGTGGTGCTCTTGAGACCTCTTTTTCAGTTGCTGTCTATCTTTTGGTTAATTTGAAACACCAAAATTGTGATAGTTCACATCATCACTTACCTCAGTTTTTTTAATTGAGCATTTCAGATGTTCCATAATGAGAGCAAGGTAAATAGGGACCTATGTTTGCTCTTTGCACTGCAGGGAGAGACATTGGTTTAGGCCAGAGGATGGCTCTGCTGTCACAAGTCCAGCCTGTGCAGTGAAGATGATTAGTCTTGTAAGAGTTGTGACCCAGTTTACTCACCACATGCTTTCTTAATTTTGCAGCAAGTTGAGGACTTTCAGGAAGACAGACCCTTTTGGTTAGGGGAATTGAATGTTGCCATGGCAAACTGAATCCTGCATGTTCTAGTCTCCGGTGCTGTGCTAACTCCTTAAACAAAAGTCACTGTTAGTTGCTAAGTGTGTGCCTTGTCTTCAGCTTGTCTTGTGATGAGCCAGAGGTCTTGCAGAAGTGCCGTGTTCTCCTTACTACCAAAAGTGGCTTTGAAGCCGCCCTTTGAACAGGCGGACGTGCTGAGCACTGTGGAAAATCAAGCCCTTGGTGTCCAAATTGGTCACTCAATTAGAAGTCCCTTTGACAATTTTGTCTTTGTTCTCTGTGGTTCAGCATTACATTCTTAAAACCCTGGTAATGCCACCTAAACAGAATTGTATTATAGGGTAAACTTATTATTAGTTTTGAACATTTGGATATAACTGTAAGTTCCCAGGAGAAGAATTCACTCCAGGGTTTGTATGGGATGTGGTAAATAAGCCAGAGTTATTGTTTTCAGGCGCTGCCTTTCTGGTGTGTGCAAACAATGACTCCAGCAGCTTCCAGGCTTATTTTTCTGATTCTTCCAGACTATGGTCATGGTTTCATGAGACAGTAAACTGGGTATTGGAGGGCCTACAGGATGAAAAACACCATCACCACATGCTGCAATGCATTGAGCCATTGCAGACTGGCTTTGCCTATTCAAATGCCTTCACAAGGTTTTGGACAAATAACTGTGTCCCTGCAGACCATGTGCTGGATTGGATACTCCATGTCAATGCTGCTCTGCCTTTACAAAGAACCAACATACTCTCCTTTTTGGTGAAAATGGGCAAAGTTGCTCTTTTAGGGCTCTGGATGGGTGGCAGTAGTCCAGACAGGCTGCCCAGACTGGGAGGTGCGCTGGGCAACCTGGAGCCAAGCTCACCTGTCCACCACAGCCACCAATCAGGCAATGCAGTGTTACCCAATTAAACCTTTCAACAATCATCGCTTCCTCAAGGATTTATTAGGGGCTTATTCGTATTTAATTTTCCTTGTAAAGTCATGCTAGCTGGGCCCCTTGTTGGGGATATGACTTTTACCAATAAAAAGGTTAAGCCAGACTGAAGGAACTTTAAAGAGCCTTTCTGCCATGGTCAGCCATTGGCAGCTTGTGTGGCTGCAAGAGTAGCATCTCTGCTGAGGTGATTGCACACCTCAAAGGCACAAAATGCCTGGTCTGCTCCCACTGCACAGAAAATTCTAGTACACCAGGGCCCAATGGGGGGGCCACATCAGACTAGTTGGACTCCATTAATATAATTAACTGAAAATGGCATTATGGGTTTTTCGGTGGTGGTGTTTTTTTGTTTGTTGTTTTTTTTTTGTAGACTCAAATATACCAAGACAGTACCTGAAGTGTGCAGTGGCATTAATGGTTCAACCAGGCTTGATATCCAGAGTGATATCAGCATTGCTTTGTACCTAGTCACACTCTCCTTTCCTTACCTGTCTCTTTTGTTTTCTTTCACCCCCACCTCTCCTCTGTTAAATCTAGTAGCCATGTGTACACACAACTACTCTTTCCTCATATTGTTGCCTGATACCTGTCTTTTTTTGGTTTGGTTTGGTTTTTTGTTTCTTTTTGTTAATTCACACAGTACACTCAAAGTCTTTGCAGGCAAATATTTCCATGTCCTTTTTTACTGAATGACCCTAATCCTCCTGTCTCTTTTTGCCTCTGCTATTTATGATTTCAGTTGTGTTGACTAATTTTAACTCCCAGTCAATGTGGCACAAAAGTCATGGAAACAAGGGTGGTGGTCTAATGGATTTGCTCTACATGAGTGGAGAAAATAACTTCAGGTTCTACAGCACCACTGTGAAGTTCCTGTTGCGAAGTGCGTGTGTGAGAGAGAAACAATATGGATAACTGTGCTTGAGGACCTGATATCTTGAGACTAATTTGCTTATGGCATACAGCAGAAATCCTATAGCACTATAAAGTGATGTGTATGAAATAGTCTGTTCTGAAAGTGCAGAAAACAACTGCTCTAATTTGTTCAAAGGTGCTACTTCTAAAGCTGTGAAATTTTGTATGAGAACAGGGATATTTTAATGTGTGCATCAAGCTCTTGGCTTTACTGAAAAGTGATGTTTCCTTCTTTCTTTTTTCCATGTAAAGCAGCCTCGATTTGTGGGTCTTGGTGTAGGGTAATGCTGTTTATAATGAAGTCAGAATTGGCTTTTAGAGCCTGATGAATGAAAGTCCACAGTATAAGACTGCAGCTTTTTGTGAGAGAGACATCTGTGCTATAACAAGAGCAGGAGACCCAATTTAGACAACTGCGAGAAGGAGAGCTGAAGAAAAGGAAAGACTTTTTTTTTTTCTAGCTTAGATTAAATATTTGTACAAATAAACTTTTCAGCTGCTCATCAGAATTGCTGCTGCACCACCAACTTGGCTTTGAATTTTGTTCTGATTGCCCAACAAGGCTGTACACGGAGAGTGTTACGGAAGAGCAGCTTAAACAAAACATGTTTGTTTTGCAGCAGAAATAGAGGCTTTGGGGTATAGGAACTAACTGTTGCAGTAAATACACGTGAAGCAAGAAAGACATGCAGGAATTGAGTTCTGTGTTTTGAAAGTGAATTACCGTAGAGGATCTAGCTTTGAATACAGCTGCAATGACTTTTCCTATCTGGATCAGCTGGTTCAGTTAAAAGTGTTCTCACCCATGAAGTTTGCTTCTTACACATGGACACATATACCTCAACTGCTGCAGAAACTTTCCTACTAGTGCATTATAACTACAATCTAATTAAAACACTCCTGTGGTGTTTATCATGCTTTAAGTCTTGCTGCATGAGGCTGATAGTGATGAAAATTCAAGTTTCTACTGAGAACAGTGCTGTGGAGAGCAAGTGTCTTTGACTGAAGAGGATTGTTTCTCATTTCGGTTAAAGCAAGCTTCAATCCTTTGAGGAAACTCTTCATAAATCTGTTTGGTAAAGCAACTCTTCTAAGAACATGGGAACTCAAATCACTTGGATTAAAGCCCAGATGGACACTGTCTCTGACTGAAATGACTCAGAAGAGGATTAAGGAATAGCATAAGTGGAGAACTCCTTGTGAAGAGAAGTGGGATGCTGAATGTGCTATCCTGGGCTGCTCCTCAGCAGTAACAGGGAAGGAGCCTTTTAGTTCTCAGGCTTCTTGGAGCAGATGCAAGGATAGTGTGTTGAGATGTTTCTGATGGCTGATCAGAAACATGCTGAAAGTAGTTCTCGAGAGAATGTAGTATCTTCAAAAAGTTGTGTGAATTCAGCTTTAAAGTATTTCTTTTCTTGGTGAAGCTGGTGACTTTAAATATAGAACTACCTTACAAAATATTAATTATTATCCAGCAAACTCTCATGAAACTTCTGGCATTCTAGCTTGCTCTTTTCCTGCATGATTAAGGATGATAAAGAAATTCTGTTGTTTTGAAGTGATGCAGCTTTGGGGCAGAGTGGGTGTGAGCTGGTGGTTAGCACAGTTCAAACGTAGTAATAACTAAAGATTTTAGCTTACGCTGTAGTACGCTTGCTGTGTAGTACGACATGGGTGTTGGCATATTGTCATCATCATCATGGCTAGGCCTCATGAAGGAAGATTTGGGAAGGGCTCTACCCACGTTTGTTACAAGTGCGTTGTGGCTAAAAAGACCAATATGAGATAGGCGTGTCCAGTTGCAAAAGGCACAGCAGAAGGACTCCTTAGATGGTATATTCTGCAAGGCACGATTCTTTCTGCGTTGTCTTTTCTCCTCAAGAGTGATCCTGCGTGCTTTCTCAAAGGCATCAGCTGCGTTATAGATGGTGTGTCTCCAGGCCTCCCGATTGGAGGCCAGAGTAGACCAGTTATGTTGATCAGTATGGTCAAGGCTGAGATGTTGTTTCAGGGAGTCCTTGTATCTTCTCTTCGGGGCTCCTTTCTTGAGGCAGCCAGTGGCAAGTTCACCATAAAGCAGGATCTTAGGGAGGCGGTGGTCCTTCATCCTTGAGATGTGCCCTGCCCAACACAGCTGTGTTCTCAGCAACATGACCTCAATACTTGTGACAGCTGCTTGTTCTAGAACAGATGTACTGGTCACATAATCTGACCAGTGGATGTTAAGGATTGTACGACAGCGTTGATGGAAGTGTTCTAGGAGACACAGGTGGTGGTGGTAAATGACCCATGATTCAGATCTGTATAAGAGAGTAGACAGCACAATGGCTCTGTAAACAATGATTTTTGTACTTTTCTTCAAGTGTTTATTTCGCCAAATGGCATATTGTAGCGACAAAGGAATTGCTTTATCAGACTAATGAACTCTTCAGCGTCCTATTTCAACTAAACTTCTCAGAATGGATCTCTAAGCCAGGGACTTGCTCTGCTTTTCTTGTTTTAAACCTCTGACCCCACCTGAGATTCTGTTCACCTCCTGATTTCAATGGATCACTTAAGCTGTCTGTGGAAGAAGGCTTTCCTCTAATCGCATGTGGTGGCTCTCCTGGCTTGTGTGGAGGTACAGCTGCAGACCTGCAAGACCGCACAACTCTCCCACTCATCTGTGCCAACATTTTAATTGTCTTAAAAGGATCTTCCACAGACTTTTAATTTATTTTAATCCCCTGGAGCATCTCTGCTTCAGTAATATTTAGTGAATTTCAGAGCAAACATTCACTTAGTTTCCAATTGTCAGATCTGAGGAGTGGCAGAAAAATTATTTTTCAGGGAACTGAAAAGACAAACTCTCAGACTAGGCTAATCTCTACTTGTAGAAGGAGAGGACAATTAACAACTTGTCTATGAAAACAAAACAGTTGCCAAGAAAACTTACTAGAGTCTCTACAAGAAGGATGGGGAAATTCTGCAGTTAGAAGCAGTAATGCATTGCTTAAACTTGGTGAGCACCACATTGCCTTTAAATATCTGTTCTGAAATGTTACCTTTGAAATGTCTGCGTGCAGTTTAAATGTTAGTAGGTGGTAAGGAGTGGAAATTATACTGATATAAGTTGTCTTTAAATTGCAGTTTATATGCCCAAACTTATCTTAAAAATGTCTCTTACATATACATGCAAAGTATAGGGTACATTGATAAATTGTAAACTGGGATTTTTAATCTAGTGAGGGCGTAGACTAAATTTTACATTTTTAAGGGCTGGGGATTTGTGCACACTCAGTTGCTAGATATAGCGAAGGGAAGTGTAGTGCAATGGGAAGCTGCACAGAAACTTTAACTGTTTTCCTTCTGTCCTTGTTTCCTTGTTTCCTCCTGTTCCCGAAGGGGTTTCTTCCCTTTCCTACTGACATTTTGGCTTTAGAGACTAGCTGGAGAATGACACTTTGGTCAGAGAAGAGATTGCAAGTTTACTTTTTCACTTCTTGGTGTAAATGATGAACTTCTCCAGAATCAGTTTAATTTCTGATAGAAAACATTAGGACTCAGCACAACACAATGATGTACTTGTGTCTTGTGTTAGTTACTGCCACAGTCACTGTTTTCTGCAACATTATTTCTCACCAGGAAAAAAATAAAATATGTACCATATGAATTTTAGAAGCAGTACAACTGTGAGTGTTTTAATGCTTTTACTGGAATACTCTGACACCTTGATTTTCCCCAAAAGTCTGTGTTCTTCCGCCTTCTCCATCCTCCATTTGACTAGAATAAAGGAAATTATACAAGATAAAAGTACTTCATGCAGATTTCTTTTGCTCCTTGTCATACACATTTACCTGTTTCTCCCTAGCTTTCTGCTGAGGGAAAAAATAGTTGTGACTTTAAAATAATGGTGAAGATACTGTTATGAGTCGTTCCTCTGGAATGGATCTATGGGAAAGCTGTCAAAATAATTGTGAAACAGCTCTCGGTGTGCTGGTTATTCTGGTTACCTTGTCTATTTAGGCAATACCCCACTAAGAAAGAAAACAACATTTTTATGTATGATCTAAGGGTGTTGTAAGGAAAGAACCCAACAACCCAAATTAGATATGTGTTCTTGGAATACATGGAGAAAGTTTCACCCCAGATTTGCTCTTCTCTTAATTCTTTCTGTTTATGCTTTAGCCCACTTTGAGAACAGGTGAACTTGGAGGTTTATTTTCAAAGTTTGGGAGGTACAGTTCAGTGTGACTTCTTGGAGTTATGTTCTGTATTTTCACATTAATGAGGTTTCAAATGCAGATTTTCTGTTAGGAGAAAAAGCATACAAACAATGTATGCTTGTTTTTCCCAGAACAGTTAGCATTTCTTCCTTGTTGGAGTGGCTGTCTTGAATGATCTATGTTCTCATACAACTATTTTACAAATTTTAGTGTTTTTACAGGCCTTTTATTTTGTTAATCTGCTTTGAAATTTAAATCTGTCATTTCTTTTGCCTCTTATAGGTGCTGGACAGTTTGTTAGCTCAGTATGGAACAGTGGAGAACTGTGAGCAAGGTACAGCTCTACTCTCAAGTTGCTTTCAAATTTGTAGTGGGAAGTGAGTGCACATTGAACTTAACTTGTTTTCATTGCATTTTCCTTTCTAGTGAACACTGACACGGAGACTGCAGTTGTAAATGTAACATACGGCAATAAGGACCAGGCTAGACAGTAAGTATCTTACCTAGTTGTTACTGTCATCTGACTTGCACTTTGGAATTCATATGCAACTTCGTTTCGAATTACATCATCACTTTAACAATAAGTTAAGCATTGACTTTTAAGAAAGTCTATTTTCCCTGCACCAGGCGTAGTGTGCTTTACCTTAATTAACTATTTTTATCATCAACTTTTCTTGTACTTTGATAAAAAATAAATTTTAAATTTCAAGAAACGGAAAAATCGAGCAAACTTATTTGAATGCGGAGGGTAGAAGGTTAGTAATTTGCCAGTGACAGAGGAGTTACTGTTTAATGATTTTTAGCCATGTTTTAGCGATACCCTTTTACAGTGTTCATTCTTTTGTGTCTGTTTCTTAATGGACAATCATAGCAAAATAACAGGGAAAAAATAGAAGAATGCAGCTGCTAACCAGAAGACAGACAGGTGTTGGTTTTTTTTTAAGATTAGAAAATTTAATGCTGCTTTCAAGCACACAAAAAAGTATAATCTGAATACCTAAAATAACTTTTTTGGTATTTTTGAAATTCAGGCCACATATTTTATGCTTGCTTATATCTTCAATAGTTGATAACTTTTAATCTATATATTAAAATTTTAAAATATAATGTTTTACTTTCTTAATCAGTGGTTGTAAATACTTTTTCTTTAAAAATTTATATTATGCATTATGCTGTAGGTTTAATTTTGCTTTTCTACCCACATACAGAAAAAGGATTTGTGTGTTCTTAAAGTTTTAATCTGGTGACATAAGCATACTTCCCCCTTTCTAGTCATAGTAGGTGAAACAAAACCGAACCCGTGGAATAGCCTACAATGATCTTTTTATTTTAACTTTGAAATTTCTGCCACCTTGTGGCTAACTAAAACTAGCAGTTAAAATACAGAGTGCGCTTATGGTATGCATTAATTCAAAATTACAAATGAAATAATATTTGTACATATAATTAAGTAATTATGATCTGTGCGTAACTTGAATGCAACACATGTATTTAATCTTTCAAAGTGTTAGGTTACTTGTTAGTACATTATAAACAAATGTGATGGGAAGCTTGTGTCGGTGGTATCTCCTGTATACACTGGAGCTGAAGGAAACAATGTTTTCCTTGAATTCCCTCTTTAACTTTTCTCAAAATCTGAATTGTTCAACAAGTTCTTCAGGTTCTTCTATTGCCCAGTCATTAATAAAAAGGCTGAATTTCTAGTTCTGAAGAAACTTACCGTGAAATGTTACAGATTAGTATTACATGGGCCAGTTCCTCCTCTGCAAATGTAAGAAGGAAGTACCAAAAATATCCTGGAAAGAAGCATGATAGTTTTTTTGAGCTGTCTGTTGTCTGTGATGTGGATTCCCAGGCTTGTACACTCCCTTCTGAAGCTGAAAAAGCAACGTGCAGTTTCTCCCCTTTCAAACTGTACTTGCTAAATTTTAAAAGCAATCCTGAGGAAATGCTGGGATAAGCAAAGACTGTGAAGGAAATATCCAAGATAAAATTTTGTTTTGCATAAGAAATCACGTGACAATGACTGGAAACATCTTGAGTTCGAAGCAGGTGAATTGGTATCCAGTGTGAATGTTGCATGGGACCTGAAGCGATACAGGTTGAATGTTGACCCAGTTTGGTTCCCTTGAACAGGTAGGGCAAACAGAGGAACCTTGATTTGCATTTGTGAGTGGTTTAATAGGGATATACAGGTTTCTAAGTGGGTGAGTCCACGTTCTGTTCAAAAAATGTTAGCTCAGATTGTCTCTGTTCAGGAGGTGACCTTGCAACCATGTGGAAATCCGTAGAAGTGGCTAGATTGAGGTATGGAAAAAACTGTGAGAAATTGCAATGAAGGTTCATTACAGGACCTGTACGTGCATGGCTTTTCCATAGTGACTGTGATGCTGTTTCAGTTAAATGGTTTTCCCAGATGTGAACTGGCTATAGTGAACAGCAGTGGCACTGGAGAGGGAGCAGTGTACAAGTGCCGATAGCTGATAAAGGCAGTGCTGGTCATCCTATGAAGCACGTGCAGTAACAGGAACTGACTTTATCAAAAGCTATTTAGAGTTGTCAGGAGTCAGCAGCTGCTAACAAGCTTTGTAGTTTGAAATTTAACTGGTTAGGGAAAATGAGGCTCTTTGCCATGAGTTTTGGATCAAACACCATGACTTGAAGATTTCTGTGCTAACACATATAGTGGGTCCCTAGTTCTAAATGCACCTTTTCTGCACTTTTTGCAGTGCACGTACTAACCTCACAGAGTGTTGGCTGACAAAACATGCAGAGTTGGCTACATCCCCTCTGGATAGCTGTATGGCATTGCCATGCCTGCTGGTGTGTACCAGCAGTACTGTGCAATGAAGGTGCTGTAACAAAACCTGGAGATACTTTTGATAAGCAGTTCTAAACAAGTGTGGTATGCATTGCTTGGAGGATGATACTTTTGAACAAAACTTTTGGTTCCACCCAGCTGGGAAAGTGAGAATTCTTCTATCTTGCAGTCTAAGTTGTTGTGACAGAGGTTTTTTCCTCTAGGCTGGTACTGCCGTTGCAGCATGTTCAATACAGGGCTGCATTCAAAATTAACTTGGAAGCTGAAATCATCAAAGAATGCTGCAGTCTTTTTGAGAAAGAAGTCTTAGAGCACACAGCACCCAAAATCTGAGATGTGCACAGTTACTGGCTTCCAGTTGGGACAGAGGTCTGTGTCTTTGACCTGTGTAGTGACAGCTCTTTCCTAGCTGAAGAGGCAGGAGGCTGTCTTGTCAGTAAAAGCAGGATGCTGTTCCTCGACTATGTGGCCAGAGCAGGGGAGCCAGCATGGCAAATCAGGTGCTTTTGGAGAGCCTGGTAGCATTGTGGAGGAGTGTACAGCAAGCACAGAGCCATGTGTGGGCCTTGGAAAACCACCCTTCGCTCTCCAGGACTGCGGGTAACAAGGAGAAGGCTGGAAATACCAGGGTATCTCTGTGACCACATCCCTCCCCTCCTCTCCTGCAACTACTTGGGAGGAGGAGGAATTTGTTCCATCTCACAAACTACCCCTGCTGCTGTCCTTTTCAGAAACTGGAGAGGGCCTTACAAAGCATGTGCACGCTGCTGTGGCAATGCAGTTGTGAACGTCGTGGTGGGTTGTGGAATATTTGGAAGAGAGGAGAGGGTGAGCGACAGAACCTGTAGCCTGTGATTCATTCTGAACAACCCAACTGCAGGTGCTGTGGCAGCTTGGGATATGCTTGCCAAAAGACACCTCTCCTTTTCCCAATATCAGTCCCTGACTGCAACCAGCAGGACACGCTGCCTGTGTCCTTGTGACATGCTGCCACCTAAATTATGCCTGTTACCTTCAAAAGTTACACCACCTTCTCTTTTGCTCCCCAAAATGTTCCAGTGTAGGTGTCTAGTACGTGATCTACCTGGGATTTTTTAAGTCCACTAGTGGTCACCTCTTAATTAGAATACTTGACAAAGAATTTTTTTTTTTACCCCTTCAGTGAAGGACAAGTCTGTCTTCATGCTTGTGTGTGCACACATGCATCCTTGATGAATGAATGAGAGTTCACATAACTAATACTTCTACATGCCGTTGTGGGTCAGGGCTAATGTTGCCATAGGAACGATTATAGTGAAAATTCAGCAGTGTATGATTATAAGCTTAGATTTGTTTTTTCTTTGTTTTTGTTTTCAGAAGTACTAATGAAAACTGTATTTTTATTTAATGTAAAAAAAATTATCGTGTCAAAGAAAATTTGCCATGTATATCCCTCTTGTTGTATGCAAATGTATCTGTTCAGGGAAGAAAAAAGAGAAGTGGTGTATGTACAAGCTGCATGTGGGAGTAAAATATGTTCTCCATCTAGTGCTTAGTGTCATCATGCTATCAGTGGAAGAATGATTTCCAGCAAAAGACTCTGTGCTTTCACTGTAATAATTTTCGAGGATGTTTAACCTCCACTAGCATCAGAAGGGAGAAGGCTGGGCAAATATCCTCTGTTAGGGAGCTCACGAGAGGACAGCAGCGAGATGTAACTTAGATGGGAAGAACTTTGGTGATGAATTTACAAAATGTTTGTTTAAAGCTTTCATTTTTATATAGGTATTCTCCTGCTTCTGAGCAGGTGTTACATGAACATAAGCCAGGCTGCTATACATCTTATTGGTGCATAGGCAGTTGTCATTGCAGTCTCTTAATTAATTTGTTTTATTAAAAAATTCTGAACTACACTAAGAGATGTCTGTGTACTGGGTCTTGCTGGTATATGAAATGGAAACGTTTTCTACTTCTACTAAATAGGAATTTTTAAAGATGATTTGGGGCAGGAGGACACTTCTTAATGAGGCAGTTTACTGAATTTTTCTCTATCTTTGTCCTCATTAAGTGACTAAGGCTTTTAGCCTTTGTGTAAAAGATGGTTTGTGGTTCGTTTCAGTAGGTACCAGCAGTGCTCTCTGACAGAGGTAATCTGCTTGACCTTTATTAACTTGCGGTCATGGAAGGAGATTTCCCCCCCCTTCCCTCCCAACCTGTTTGGGAGAGCAGAGTCTTTGTAGGAAGGCAGAGGTGGTGTTGCTGTGGCTTGGATTTGAGTTTCCAAGGTGGTCAGTCAACATGAGTGTGTGCTTCACAAGAGGAGCTTGATTTAAAGTGTATTTGGTGGACTGCAGCAGTGATGATAGCTTTGACTGAAACAGATGGCTCTAGTGCTCTGAAGAACCTTTCGCTTGCTTTTATCTGAGGCTCAGACTTTCCCAGGGAGCAGGGATGACTCTCCTGATAGCGAGTGCTGTCCTAGATGCTGTTTGACAGGAATTCTGCATCTATCTAGAAGATAGTTCTTAGTCACTTGTGTCTCTTCATGGTATTTCTTCCACATCTTTCTCCTCGACCCCTGAAGCAGTACCTAGATGCCTCTAAAATTGAGTTTGTTATGGTGCTGAACGGCTGCTGAGTCATCACATTGCCTAATTCCAGCCCTAAGTTTTGTGCCACAAAATTGATAAAAATGAATTCGGAAAAGCTAAAGAAAGATGTATGACAATATTTTAAAAACCTAGTGCAGATTGTCAAATTCTGGAATGTGAAGGCCAGTCTTAACAGCCAAAGGGACCTTTCAAAAACTGGGGTTGTGTCTTGTGTAAGAAATGCACCAGAACTGTGTATGTGGTGCATCCACTGAAAATCAGTTACCTTGGCATTCCACTGTGTGTGCCCAAATCAGTGCAGAATATGGGACCACCAACCCAGAAAATGTCAGTTCCACAAAAGGCTTGGGAGAGCAGCATTTAATTACTGACTCCTCTGACTTCTCATCACTTGAACAAGTGAAATTATAAAATAAGTCAGCCTATAAAATATGGAGAACTCTGTGACTCACAGGGTGAATTAGTATGTTATTTTTCCATGTCATCATATGACTTTGATGGCCAGGGATTGTTCACTGCTGACATAATTGATTTTCCACAATGGCAAATGAACTTTTTCTCAGTTTGCATTGAATTTAAGGTACTTATAGTCATATGGAACCATTTAGCAATTTACAAATTGTTATTAAGTAGAAAAATTCCAACCTTCTTTCCAGGAAAAGGATGGTGCATATAGAAATGTATATATAGATATACATACACATATATATGCACTAGTTGTTGCTATAAAGCGTTTGTTGTGAAAACATGATAGGTATGTAGCTTGGTTGCAAACAGAAAGCCTAGTCTTTTCTTTCCATACCACTTCTGAGGAGCAGTGAGAAGTCTTGTGCACTGATTTAATGTAAGGTTTTGTATTAATGCTGGGATTCTGGTCAAAGATGTTTTAAAGCCAGAGAAGACTGACGCATTTTGGGAAAGAAGCAGTGTCTGAACTCGTCAGATGAAAGTGTGGAAGACAGTGAGTTGGGATGGACATCAAATTGGAGCCTACCAGCACATTTGCAGAATTGTTGGTATTCATGTCTCCAGCATCTTGAGGTTTGACTCCAAAAGAAACAGGGCTTGTGCAACTGCACTGTCTGGCAGTGCTGTTCCCCTCCCTGGTAGCAATTCACCTTTCTAGTTGATTTCAGTAAAACTCAACCCAGAAGTAAAGGTCTCAGATATTTGCAAACAACAAGGACTTAATATGTTCGTGTTTGCACAAAAAGGAAAGGTTCCAGACCCCTTTCCCAGATAGGATGTCCGTAGAGAGGAACTTCAGTGAAATGCCTTTCAGGAATTGGAAATTTATCCAGAAACTAAAAACTGAGAGATAAATCCAGAGAAACACCAGTTTCACTAGTCTGCTCACTGCCCTTACTGTTTTGTAAACATGTTTTATTGTGTAATAAAATGTTCTTCAAAGTCCATGGAGTAAAAGTTAAGAATTGTCAGCTCTGAAATAGCCTTACCAAATTTGAATCCAGCTCATTTGCCATATGCTGTAAGGGATTCTTCTGTTAGGGGAGTAATTACTCTCCTGCTCAAATCCCAGAGGACCTATGTTTCATTTGGTTAGCACAAGTATTTAATGAGCAGTGATCAGTTATTCAATATTTTGCTTTCTTTGTTCATTGGCATTGCCTTGAGCCTTATTTATTACCAGCCCTTATTAAACACCATTCCAGAGACACAAATTACTTGTTTTCACGTAAGCTCTTTGCTGTCCGACTGGAGTATTTTGAGGATGCTGTTTCAACTCCAGAGAGACAAGGGCAAGTTATCCTCAGTACCCAAATACCACTTACCTCTGAAGCTGCTGCTTGGCTTCAACAGCTGCTAGAGACCCAGGCTATCAAATGGGACAGGAAACTACTACTGGCTACTGAAAATGCCGGTGATTAGCTAGCACCATGCTTCATCTCTGTAGTAGAGGCAGGAGTAAAAGTGTTGCAAAGGCTGAGCGTTTGGTAAACTGGCAGTAAGCTCCTGCAGATGTGTGAATGGAGGGACTGGGTTAAGTTTCCGAATGTCACAGGCCTTGCTCATATGTTGTTTGGAACTGTTCTTTAATATCAGGTGGAAACCCCTTCCCTCCCACTCCTGCTTTTAGTTTAAATTTTGTCTTTAAAGAAAATCTCCTGGTAATCATTGGTCCAAGATTAAGCCTGGCATTTTTAAACTACTCCAAATCAATGCATATTTCAGTGATCAATATATCACAGATAATCTGAATAATAATAATGCCTTTCGAAGCAAAATTTGAAATGTCTTTCTTGGGCAAGTGTGTTGGTTTTATGCCACTAGTTTACCAGGGTGTCATGTGTAGCTTAGTTATTCCTACTGTTGGCTGGATCTTTAGTTGTACAGAATAAGTTTTTAGGTTGACTTGTGTTCCCCCTGTAAAAAGACCACCAGCAAGTCAGGCTGGCTGGCTTGTCCCCACCTTGGTTAGAAAGAGGGACTGAGCAGAGGGGGAATTCTGAGCAACCAAAAGGTTATTCAGTGTGATGGACCCCCATGGTGGGAGTGGGCTGTGTATATTTGGGCAGTATCCCTCTGTAATGTCTAATTAAAAGAGAAATTGAAGCACCATTTAAATGCCTTCTAACAACTTTGCATCTCCTGAGAGTTTAGCATGTGTGGGCTTTAATTTCCTAGTTTAAAAATTAACTTTACTTACAACATGACTAGTTGGTAAGTTGCACTTTGCTATTGTAATCTGTTAAGTGGTATTTCAGATGCCATTGAGAAGCATTTGAATTTGCTTCCTTTCCTGCTGAGAATGAACTAGGTACTGTCTTCTTTCATATTTTATTTTCTTTCCTGTCACAGCTATATCATTTATTGCAAAAACTACAGCCAAATAGCTATGCTGGCAAAAACCCTAATGAAGGTGCTGTGATAGCAACTAAAAAGTTTTCCCTCTGGTGCAACTTTAATTCTATTTGGGAAATTGATTTAAATTAAATCGGGCAAAAGAATGCTTTTGAGTGTATAAGCTCTGTTTCCTGTGAGGTTTTGCTGATAGAGTTGGACCAGCAAAACCTATAAAGTGCACAGAAGCCCAGAGCAAGCAAGAACTAACTTGTAGTTCTTAATATTGTGACTTTGTGTAATCAAAATCTTGGCTGAAGAATTTAAAATGTAACTCTTCACTGTAGAACCAGTTTTTAGCTTTACCATGCAGTTTATAAAGACCAAAAGTCGGTGTCTGAATGACTTGTCATTTCATAAGGCCCTGCATGTGATTGTGGTTTTTCTTAATCTCCTCTCTCCTCCCCTTTGCAAATAAACAGAGCAATAGAAAAACTGAACGGGTTTCAGCTTGAAAACTATTCCTTGAAAGTTGCATACATCCCTGATGAAATGGCAGCCCAGCAACCTCCGCAACAACATCCCCAGGGAAGACGTGGATTTGGACAGAGGGGTCCTCCTAGGCAAGGGTCACCTGGTGCAACCACAAGGCAGAAACCACAGTCAGACGTTCCTCTACGGATGCTGGTTCCCACGCAGTTTGTAGGAGCCATTATTGGGAAAGAAGGAGCAACAATCAGAAACATTACAAAGCAGACACAGTCCAAGTA
The DNA here is from genome assembly GCF_001604755.1 of Lepidothrix coronata. Taxonomy (NCBI): domain Eukaryota; kingdom Metazoa; phylum Chordata; class Aves; order Passeriformes; family Pipridae; genus Lepidothrix; species Lepidothrix coronata. The sequence continues at coordinate 2,196,726 of NW_016690286.1, read as the reverse complement.
AGTTATTTTACAACACTGTAATTAATAGCTTTCATATTGTGTTCTCATTGCTCATGTAAAGGGGAATTTGTAAAACTTCACAGCTAACCTGTGTGGTCAGAGAGCAAATGAAGGTAACGGTGAACAGGAAGTCTTTTGCAAGATTTACTTAAGGACTAAATTCTGTCCTTGGTGTATGTTCAAATACTGACTTGTTTCTCCCTTCTTAGAAGAGGGAAACTAGGCAGTGCTAGCAGGATAGTACTCTGTTGGAGAGTTTTGCTTACAGATGTACTGTTATGGTTCTGGCACAAAAAGTGAAACTGAAAGAGCTGTTATATCTCGGTCTGTGGGACATACAGTCAGTGTGCTGACATATCCAAGTGTTCAGGTGTTTATTCTAGCTTTAGTTTGATTTATGACATTCTTAAGATTTGTAAATGTTGCCAATTCAAGGGGGGGGGGAATAAAAACGAACGAAACCCCTTCCTATCTACCCTCACTACTCCTTACACCTCACCCCCTGTATTTCTGGAGAACACATTTGTTGCTATCAAGTTGCAGACCACACCAAGACGCAGATTAAGGAAATGCACGGGAGGCAAAAAGCAAGCTGCTAAGTGACTTAAGAAGCTTAGAGAACTGGGGTCTAGAGACGCTGGAGGAGATTGTTTCCAGTGTGTGTTAAATCCCTACCCACAAGGAAGAGCTCAGCGCAGATGAAGAGGGAGGTGGGGTTCCTATTCCGAGAACTTTTCCAGGATACCCCTAAAAGCAGGGTTAAAATGCTGTCTTCAGCAGTACACTGGTAGGAGCCCCCAGTTCTGTAGTTGCAGCAGGCAGGATGTGGAAATACGCTGTGTGTGAAGGGTATGAGAGGGGATGGCGGCTTCAGTTTTGAGAGTAGTTAATGAGGATAAAGGAGTCCTCTCTAATTACACCCCAACCCCCAACAAACAGGCTTTCCCCCACCCTCCAAACCTGGGATTATCATGATGCTCCTTCTAAATTCTCGTTAGCATTTTGTAACCCAGGAGACTATTTAGTGTGTTTAACTGCACAGGTTTAAGAGATTTGTGGTGTCCTGACAAGACTCGGCTGTAGATTGCCTATGGGTAACCAGTTTTTCAGGTGATATCTAAAACATCTAATTCTCCAACTCTAAAAATCCTGGAAAATTGGCATAAGGAAAACTTTTATATCTTAAAAGAAGGGTGGATAGAGCAGAAATAATTGCAGGTTGTTAACTTTACAGATATGCAACTTCAAAAAAGATGTTTTCACTGATTTAGGGATAAAAAAAAAGAAATTTCATATACTTCCACTTCTACCAAGGATTGCCATGGGCTTCTTGGAAAATGCTTCATTGTGAAACTAAATGAATTTTCAGTACTGGAAAGAACTGCAAAAATGACGGGCCTTATTGAAAAGCAGCATTGTTGTTTCAGTTTGGAAACAGCTATGATTTGGGGAAGAGGGGCAAAAGGAAAAAGCAGAGATGGAAAGAGCATGTGACCTGCAGTTATTGGCAGAGGACCAGTAACATCCTAGGCATTGTCTTTATGCAGGTCAAAATTAATTTTTGTTAAATTTCTAGAGCTACATAAACTATGATGTAGACCAAGGATAGTGATTTTAGGGTAATAGAGGCTGGGGCTAGAGGAAAGGTAATGTCGGGACAAAATCCAGGATGAAAAAGTATAAGAAACTAATCTTGAGGATGGATGTGAGTACCGTGATGCTACTTGTTAGCAGAGGAACGCTGGGAAACTCTGCTGCTGAGCTAATTAAAGACAAGATGGGACAAAGCCTGACTGTCCTGTAGCTGCACAGTCATTCTTAGTGGAGCAATGGGGCTAAGGATGGAGTGTTGGGAAAGCTTGATGAGATGTCTTCAGTGGTTTACTACAGATTGTCTAATAACTCCCTTGTGTATCTGGATGGGACCCTACTGAGGAAAGGAGATCCCAGTATCTACAAAGATGGGGTTTAAAATCAGGATAGGAGAGACTCTTTATAACACATAAAAATTAGTATTTAGGATATGTTTAAGTAGTTGTAAATGTTTCAATATTAAATCACTTAAGTGTAGTCACTGTTAGCTCAAAATAAATTAGTTTTATGAGAGTTGAAAATACACAAGGCTTACCATAGAGTACATGGTTACAGTTAGCATTTTTCTTTCTTTCAAGAATTGATATTCATCGTAAAGAGAATGCAGGTGCTGCTGAGAAACCAATTACCATCCACTCAACTCCTGAAGGCTGCTCAACGGCTTGTAAAATTATTATGGAGATCATGCAAAAGGAAGCTCAAGATACTAAATTGTGAGTAAAAGGCATTCATTGTGGAAGCATTAAAAATTCTGAATTCTTGTTGACTCCATTTAAAGATGTAGTCTTTAAAAACTGTTAGCAAGTGAATCTTCATTGCCGTTATCCATTTCTAAGTATGTAAAGGAATTAAGACATTTTACCTTTCAGGACAGTCTTGCTGCTTAATTAGCCCCAGCACACATCTGCTGTTTCAGGCATTGTCTGCCTGTGATTTTGAGGTGAATGGGAGCAAAAACAGAAGTTTCTTGAGCAACTGATAGCTTTTAGTCAGAGTGAGCTTAACAAGTTGTGAGCCCTCGCTAAAAGCTTTAAGATATATCTCCTTCTTCCCAATAGCTCTTAATACCTCAATCTGAGCTTTAGCTCAAGGTACGTTACAATGAAGCTCTAGGTGATAGTTCTGAGAAGTCCACTGCACTTGGACTTGTTCTGCATCTAGTGTAAACATGTGTTAGTGAATGGGAGTTGTGGATGTTTCTATGAAAATAAAATTAATCCGTAACACACATAAAAACTTATGTTCTGGTCTCCAAAAGTCTCACTGGTTATAACTTCCATTACAGTACAGAAGAAATTCCCCTGAAGATATTGGCACACAATAACTTCGTTGGCCGACTTATTGGCAAAGAGGGAAGAAACCTGAAGAAAATTGAACAGGACACAGATACTAAAATCACGATATCTCCGTAAGTTTTCGGTGGCCTAAGGTTTTGGTGAGATGTCTCAAATAGCAGCAATGCTGCTGCAGTACATTCAGGTACAGAGTTCTTAGAAAAATATTATGTGTGTTGAAGGCTGAGATAACAGCCCTTCAGAGGCCTTTCCATCATGTGGATTAAACTGTTACTTAAGCTCAGTTAAATTTTATGTAAACAGTGAGTCTTCATTGCAAACTCAGTCAAGAGCAAGCCTAAAAATAACATAGGCTATGTGGAACCCGTGTCAGACTATATTTTAAGTGCTGGTTGTTTTTAACATATTATACCATATGTAATGATGAGTGTTTGAAACTGTAAGTCTGGATCAGTTCTGAGCTTTGTGCAAAAATGAGTGAAATTAGTGATGTTTTAGTTACAGCTATGTATTAAATTTTTGGACTAGAGGGAAGGAAGTAAAGCAAATGAATACTGGAAAGAGTATTTTTAGTAGCAGTTCTGTCCCTCTTGACCGCTAGCAGCCAAACTGTGGTACATTGGTTAGTCTGCTTCAAAGTAATAGCTTTTGGTCCATGAGTCTGTGAAGGTAACTGTGAGACCTGTTCAAATTTAGCTGAGATTAGACAAGAGTTTTCACCTTCACTGGAAATCTGCAAATCACTGTTTAGATTAACATCTCTGTAGAAGCTTGGCAGTCAATAGTAGTTTTACCCCGGAGTAATATCCACAGAGAACCTCCTGTTCTGAATAATGAATGCTCTGGCGTGAACTTCCAAGCATTTGAGGGCATCTTGGGTTTGGCTTTATCCAGAAAGGGTGAGAATAAGGCTTATAGGCTGTAGGAAGGGGAAAAAGTTTGGAAGACACATGAAGATGGATGAAGAGGTGTGAATACATGCAGGAGACAAAAAAAGTACAGCAGAAAATAGCTCAAATGAGGACAAGGAAGTTTGGAGTGAATGTGACTCCTCAAAAAGAGGAAATCAAATTTGGATGAAAGAACCTGAGGCCCTCCTTAAAGGTGTGTGTTTATGAAACTAGTGTAAGGAAGAGAAACAAATGAAATGTGTGCTTCAATAATAGATTATGTAAGGCCAACATCCTCTCTTAATTGTGCTGGCATAAATATTCTGTTTGCAAACAGTACTCAGACTGTTAATGCTATTGCTTAAAGGAAAAAAAGGTGTACAGGGTAAATGGGTTAACGGTCTTCATTCTGTGAAATCAACTTGTCTTTATTGATGGTGACACAAATAACATATTGTCTGTAAACACAGTATTTTTTTAATTTAGTAAGTTAATGGTTTATTTGCACTAAAATCTTCGTCTCAAGATTGTATTTGTCATGCTATGCCTGAAATAGCCCCATGAAGTTGCTTGATATAATCAATATGTAAAGAGAGCATATTTGCCCACTGATTTTGCTCTATCCAATTAGTCTTTCTCCTGATCTCTTCATTTAGGCTATTTTGTAAGCTTGTCTATAAATGTAAAGTAAGGCAGATGGTTTGGGAAAGCGTTTCCTTTCTTCTTTGGGGTATTTTCCATCACTTTCCTTCCTGAGACAGTAACTTGAGGCTTTTGCGCTGGAAACTTAAGGACTGTTTTGTGGATGCATTTTGTGCTTGCCACTGTTCAGTTGAGATGTGCAGGTTGCTATGCTACCTGTTGTGCAAGAAAGCAAAACCCTTGCATTCTGCTTCCTCTCTACTTTCTGCCACGGGCTTCCTCACTCCTGCATCTTGCTCTGAACTTTCTGTCTTCACCCCTTTTTCCATTTCTCAGTGCATGGATATGCCATGGCTTCCCAGTTTGTTTATTCCATTTTACCATAGTAAGTTAGCATTTGTTACCAAATAAAGCACTTGTTTAATGTTTTCACCCTTTTGTTCTCCCAGGGGAGTTACTAGCGTTTTGCAGCAAATGTTGACTTGCACATAGCTTTCCTTTTTCCCATTTTGAGTATTTGGAGGCTCTCCTGCAGTTTCACTGAGGGTTGGGCATTTTCCCCCCTCCGTCCTTAAGGAATACACTATAGTTCTCACAGAAAGAAAGTTTCTTACGGTCTGTGTTCATGGGGTGTCTAAAGTGTCTGAAGCCCTCTCTGTTGGTAGGGCTGATGTACAGTGTGAAGCAGAATGTTGCTTGCATTCCTACACAGCGTGATGGTTTCCATTTTGCATAGCACCTAAGCATGTCTCAACCATCTCATGCCTAACCTCACTGTGGTAGTTTGTTGTGCTTCCTAGGAGGACAGAGTTTCTCCAGATTCTCCGTTTGAGCCCTGTTATGAATTGATTCTATGGTTCTTTGGAGAGCAAACTTGACACGCTCGGGTGTCATTTCTCTTGAATGATAAACGTGGATTACCCTCTTTTTGTTTGCTAATTAACTGTGCTTCTGCTTCCTTTGCAGATTGCAGGACTTGACACTCTATAATCCGGAAAGGACCATTACAGTTAAAGGCAGTATTGAGACTTGTGCCAAGGCCGAGGAAGAAATTATGAAGAAAATCAGGGAGTCCTATGAAAATGACATTGCTGCTATGAATGTGAGTTTTCTTATGGTGTGGTCTCTTTCTGAAACTAGAACCGTAGAAAGATTTAGGTGTGAGGGACTCCTGGAGGTCCCTTGGCCCAGCAGGAGGTTTATTCAATATAGGCCCCACTTCAAAGTTAAACTAGGTTGTGTAGGGATTTGTCTCCTCTTGAACATCTCCACGGATAGAAAGCCCACAGTGTCTCTGGGCAGTCTGTGCCCTGTCTCACTCTTCTCGTGGTGAATTTTTTTCCCTAATATCAGATTTTTCCTGTTGCAGCCTCTGTTGCCTCTTTTATTAATTTGTGGGAGTGTGGGCAGGTGTTTATTTATTTATTTATACATGTATGTTATTTTAATGAAGGCCTTTTCTGGTTGGTTTTGAGTGGGGGAACTGATAACTTGATTCAGATTGAGGAAATGAATGACCATTTCACTTTTTTTTTTGTTGCAAAAACGTGAAGGAAGGTGTGTTTGTGCTGTTGTCGTTTGTGTGCTCTACCTTGCATGTTTTATGAAGTAGTGATTCACAGTTTCTTCATATGTATGGAAGAAGGATCTCTCCTGTTTTCAATTATTTAATTTAAGAAGGCTTTATGAAAAGTTTTTTCTTGATATAGATGATAAAGGCATTTAGCTATTTGAAGATGATTGGATCTTATGTAATGAAAACAACATATCTCATTAGTTTGCCAAAGTATTACTAATGCATATTGAGAAATGATTGAGACTTATCATGATAAGTTACGAAGAGCTTTTTGTGTATGTGTATCTAAATCTTATGGTCTAGAATTAGATTGGAAATATTTTTCAGTTTACAGTAGTCTTGATTTTCTAGAAATGTGTGTTCATGGTTTTCCTACTGACTAGAGAGAATATTCTTCCTGCTTTCCCCCCCTGCCTCCCATGCTAAGCAAATTGCAGGACATAAGCTACACATGAGGACATGAAGTAATTTATTGTGGTGCATTTTTGTTTCATATAACAAGCAGGGTGAGCTAGAGACTGTGTTCATATAACATGGGGTGAGCTAGAGACTGTGTTGCTGTTTGGCAAACATGTGGAAAGCCAAAAACTGCCTTTGTTACTGTATGGATTTAAAGTTTAGTTTGTAAAGGTTAGGGTAGTTTTAGAGTTGGTGAAGTTTTGGATTTTTTGGTGACTTATCTTAACAGTTTGAGACGGCGTCTGTCTGAGGTATTTCTAAAGCATATTCATATTACTGGGCAATTATCTGGAAAAGGGTACTGAAAAGTTTTGTATCACTGACAACAGATTTTTCCTTACCGTATGATGCTGCCACTAATCTCAGCTGTGGTCAAGCAAGAGACATGCAACTTGACAGCTGATCCTTTCCCAGCAAATGCTGGAGGTATCTCACTTCATCTTTTGCAAGGAGTGTGAGGGAAAGGATAGGGGAAGGAGGATGGGGTTATAGTGTCATGTATCTATGCCCCCAGAGTATGAAAAGTCAGGGTTTGTGCATGATCTTTCTGTTTCCACAGGACTGTCTTTTTAGTATAAGGCCAAAATTATTATTTTTCTGATAATTTTGTTCACTCTGAAGGTAAATTGTATTATTATCTGGGTGTCTTGCCATAGAGTTTGAAATATATTTCGCTTACTAAATTGTAGCAAGTGATTGCCAGATGTCTTTCCTACTACATGTTTTTAATGTTATTGGTCTGTGCATGTGTCTGGGAAATAGGTTTGAAGCAGAGTTCTTGGAGTAATGGGGATAAATTTTTTTTTAAATAGCATCCCAAAAGGTTGATAGACTATGTCAATTCAGATTTTATTTAAGTTAATAACCAGGACTGTAAATCTTAAATAATTCTTCTGCCATTGCAGCTTCAAGCACATTTAATTCCTGGATTAAATCTGAATGCCTTGGGTCTGTTCCCACCTTCTTCTTCAGGAATACCACCTCCCGCAGTGAGTGTTGCATCTGCTGCTGCTGCTGCTTCATATCCACCATTTGGGGTAAGGGAAGCTCTGATTTTGGATGGTTAGTGGATGGTGATACTAATCTGTCCAATGCTGCTGTTCAAAACTGAGCAGATTGCTGCATCTTTTGCCAAATTACCTGAAAAATCTGGGAATGGTGTTTTGGTACTGTGTTCTGTTCTAAATGTTTGTCTTCCTGCTTGCACACTGAAAAGCTTCATGTGGCTGCAATTGGGAGCAGGCGGTCACTGCTCGTTTAGTGCAATGCTCAGTGAAACCAGAAAATAGTGTTTCTTAGAAAAGTGGTAGATCCTATTTTATAGAGAATTTGAATTATTACAGAAAGAAATCTCGTATAAAATAGAATTTAAAAATTGATGAAATATTCAATTAATAATGCTAGTCTGCAAGTTTATTCCTGTTGATATGGAAGGAAATGATCTCTTGTCATAAAGTGGGAATCTATATGCAGCTAGAATGTTTGTTCAAATGTAGCAATTTTAGAAGTGTACAAGCCCTGTTGAATACAGTACTGCGAAATATATAGGATTTAAATTACATGGATTAATTGCCAGAAAGCTGTGATTAACTTGCCACTTTGCTCTCTAATAAATATGTGAAAAAGTTCAATAGAATCTTACTCAAATTCAGTGCTGATTAGTAATGATAATGAGGTCTTTTGCTATGGAGCAGAAGATAATATTTTATATCAGAAAGCTCCAGAGTCTTTCTGGAATTGAGATTCTTTTCTTGAATAGCAAAGCACTAACTCATTGCACAGAGAAGGTGATTTTCATCTCTTCCCTGTTTCTGGGGGTGATGGTTGTTAGCAGCTCAATGGAAGGTGAATTTTCAGAGCAACTCTAACAAGTGGATGAGAGAGCTTTACAAACTGCTGTGGCTCACTTTGTCCCCTTCTTTGCCCTGCAGTGACATCTAGAGAGCTAAGTCTGAGACTATTCGTGAATTAAAAAAATAAAAACGCAGCACAGCACACTGAACTTTATCAAATAACTCAAGTTACATTGCACTAAAGGGTAGTTGTTGCCTAAATATTTTTCCCAGAGGAAGAAGCCAAGAAAAAGTCTCTGCAAGGAACAGGAAAAATTCCGCACTCGTAGCATTGTTTCTGGGAATGAAAAACTTTGGTATTATGAACTATATTGAATATAATAGTGGCTTTATCAGAAAAAAGTGCTTCAATGAAGAGTACAATGGAAATATGTTTATACTTAGTTATTTTACTGTTAATAGTAGAGCCTCTATTTATGACAAATTCTCTCCCAGTCCTTCTGCACTTCAATTAGATTGGCAGACTAAACTAAACTACAGGTTTCTGCTTCATTGTATTATATAAAATGCTATCTCTGATAATGGATTGCCTCAATTTATTTCTTCTTTTCTTAAGAGAAAGGATGTGGTTTGTTAACAGTGTATAACTTTCTGTAGTGGTAATTAAAAGTGTGGCTTTTCCTTTCTTTTTACTCCAGATTTACAAACTACTTTGCTATTCTTGAGATGCATACTGTAAGCCCACAGTTCTGTTCATCACTTGGTTTATTTTCATTTCTTTCCCACCTTTTCCCCCTGTTGTGATTCTTTTTGCTTTTGCTTTAAATATGCACCTAAACAATGCTGAATTTGGTGATTACTCTTGTCTGTCCCCCTGTTGCTAGTGCACCTTTATCCCCCCCCAGATGCACCTTTTCTGGCCTGCTAAGATCTCTGGCAACTTCCAGGGTTCTGGACATAGAATAGTGGCAACATCTGGAAAAAGGCATCAAGAAACAAGTGTTGTTGTGTAAAACTGTAGAAACTTTGCAGCTGGAAGGACCACACTGTCTGAACTCCCTTGCTTCTGTTCATGCTCAGTCTTCTGAAAAAGCTTTCATTCCATATAGTCTAGATGTGTGACAAGCTAACATGCAAAAAGAGATAAACTCACAGGTTGCATAGATAAACTCTGACAGCTTTTGTGGAGGTTGGGGGTGGTACCAATACAGCCCCTGAACCTGATATGATGGGCTTCTAAAACAAATTAACAATTTGAAGAACTGAACACGAATAATTGAAACTATCTCACCTTTTTGTACTTACAAGTGACCGTATTTGGAAAAGAGAATGTGATTCTGTGGACTTCAGGCAAGTTAGCCCCTCAGATTCCTTGGAGTGCCTGTCCCTCTCTGGGGAGAGAAAACAAGGAAAAGTATGAGTCTATTCTTTTAATGGATGCAGTTGTTCAGAAAACAAAACTTCCATTTTGAAGACTTTTAAACCTTGTGTGAATTAATTTTCTGTAATTGAGTTTTACTCTCCTCTTTTTTTTTTTCCTCTAGTAGAACAATTTTTTCAGACACTAATTAAATAGGTTATTGGGGCATACAGAAGTAGAAAGAGGGGGGGAAAGTCTGGCTGTATTTTGAAGGAGAAATGGAAACAATTTGAAAGGCTAAAGGTAAACATGGAGGGAGATCTAGGAAAGCACGTGAGGGATTTAAATAAAATCTGTGACTAAAAGAGGCTTCAGGGAAAAAAGGTCGTAGAAGAAACATTAATGAAGAACTTGCAAGGAGTCTTTATGTCCATTTACCTTTGAGCTATTTGCTAACAATTTCCTTGTTCTGGCAAAAGTGTTTGAGCAACCTAAGTCCCTTTAGCTTGTTTTGAGTGGATGTTCTTTTATGCTTGGGAGCACTGGTTAGCTGACGTTGAGGATATCCCTTTCAGTCAGCTGAAAATCCTTTCTGAAAACACTGCTGCCACCAGGGTATAAGGTATAACAAGCTACTGTCTCACTTATTTTTGTGTAGTGTGAATTTTGCTGCTTTGTCCAGACTGGACATGGGTGGCTCTTCCCTTGTCTCCTGCTTGTTCGACTGAGCAAAGGTGTGTTCCTTGGCAATTTCAGCTACACCATCATCAGGGGCCTCTTGGCATCCAAATGTTGTTGAAGTCTGTTTGTGTGCTTACAAACCACATAGTGAGCCTTGAGACTCCACTGTGATGTGCCTGAAGGTTATGAAACTTTCGTTGTAATATCTTTGTATGGACCCTTTCTTCACCTTGTGGGGATGGACTCACAAGTGACTCTCCCTTGGGTCAGAAGAGGTAGGTGGTTGAACTTTGGGCATTTGCAGCAGAGTTTCCATATGGAGCTGATCCTTCATATGTACTGTTTTCTAGTGACAAAGTATTGCTATGACCCTCTGCAGGACTTGTTACCGAAGAAACTGAGGTGTCATCCTAATTATTGAAAAAAGTGTCTGTTGCATTTCTGCTGCTGTTTTTTTTATATGGGTGTAAAGATGAAAAACCTACGTAGTAGGCATATCTAGGATTTTGTTAAAGTGCCAGAGCTTAGTGTCAGGTCTGAACACCCATACATATACAGCTGGAGCCAAGTATTCCTAAAACTGAATGTTCAGGAGTTTGGACTGAGTAGTTGGGTTTAGTTGTATTAATGTGGGTTTAGCTATGCTAATGTGTGTGATGCTTCATCCTATCCCTCTTCATGCAAACCTATAAGGCTTATTTGACAAGAGCATGAACACTGTTCTCCAGCTGCTTCAGGTACAGTCCAGTGTCACTAACTTAGGAGATGGAGATGTTGTCAAACACCAGTTCACATTTAGCTCCTTGGACTGGGTCACATTCAGGAGAATGATTTCCATGTGATTGAGATATCTTATTCTCTAGTGTCCATCTCCATGGTGGTTCACACTGGTGTATAACACCAAAGTCTCATCTAATCTAATGAGATGCAGTTTCTGTCTCCCTAAGAATCTTGGTGTTGCTTTACTTTGTCCTGGCAGTAGAGTCCACACAGGAAAGCACAAGTTGTCCTGGGTACTTTTCTGTTTACAGATACAAACATGCATGTGTGCACATGTCTATTGCATGTGGCTAACATTGCCTGAGCACCACATCTAGTGCAGGCTAACCATCCATTTTTTTTGTATTTTTACCTATTGCTAGCAACAGTTGTTGATATTGCAATTGTATAATTTGCAGAGTCCAAACTCTGTTTCCCTGTTTTTAAAGCACTTGTTTTGTGCATCATTCAAAAGGAATGCAATGGAATTGTATATTGTTTCAATTTCTGAATTTTTCTCTCTCTATTTGCAAAAGTCCAAGATCTGTTTATATTACTCTGGACTCCTAAAAGACAAATCAGACAAACATTGGGAATCATTTAAATGTTTCAAAGTTTGAGGAAGAAGTAGGATAAATAAAAAATACTAGGAGTTAAAGATTCTTTTTGCCATCAGATTTTCTTCTTGTGATCCTGGCGATGATCAAACTAGTGGTATTTTTTTGATCAATGTATGCCCTTGTGTGACCATACTAAGGACCAGTAGCTTTTCTGTGCCTATTTGTAGCTGATGTCTTGTCCAGCTGCTTTTGGGCCTGGAGAAACCATCACTTTCTGTTTACCCTTAAATCTTTCTCCTTAGCTCTGCACTTCAATGCTCGTGTGTGTTGCAGTTCTGACACAATTGCAAAGAGCTTCATTAGTCTGCCCATTCATAACAAAGTGTCACGACCTGAGCACCTGCACAAAGCATTGGGACTTGTATGAGGAGAAGAGTAAAAGTGAATATGCCTTGTGCTTGTTTTTTTTTTTTTTTTAGAAGATATGTTGCCACAAAAAATGTTTTTACAAGTATCCCAGCCAAACTGCTTCAGATGTAGTGTTGTACTGCTCAAAGCTGTTTTGATGGAGTTGTTGCTTCTGTCTTCTGAACTGTGGGGAGAATATGCACATACTTGTCTCTCAAGAATAGAAGTTTGTTCTCATGCAACACTGAAGGTTCTAAAGCTCCAAACAAATAAGAAATCCTTATCTTAAAGTTCAACTGTGTACAGTTAAATGCACTTGGCCCAACTACTGGGTTAAGCGGGTTGCACCATCCTTCCTTTTACAACTGGAACTCTGCATGTTTAATTTTACATACAATTGCATTTCTTTTGTAGCCTTTGGGTCTGAAATTTGGCATTCCAAGAGTATGGGGGAAGACCATATGTGGAGACCTCATCCTGCCCTTGAATGTGCTGAAACAGGGCAGTAGAATTAATTCTCTTTATCGCATGGCAAATAAACTAAAAGTAAGGTGAGAAGTAGACAGCTTTTCTCCACAGGAGAAGTTCATACTAGCTGCTCTCCTGCATCTGTAAGGTCATGGAAGAGACAGCTGAACTTATGCCCTGTGAAAGTTAGCTAAGGTGAAGAGACACTCCTCCACTCGCAGTGGGACTGCTTTCTCTGCTGGTCTCTTTGCATAACCATTGTAGCTTTTTGAAGCTCTGCCTTCAAAAAGCACTCTTTCTAACCTTTTCTTTAGCTTCACAGTTAATTTTCAGGTCATGTGATATGCATAGAGACTTCTAGGAAGGGAGGGGGGAAAAAAGGAAAGGAAAAAAAAAAAGGTAGCTTCCTACAGTAAACACAACCAAAAAATGAAACCACCTTTTTCTAATGACAAAGTCTTGTACAGCTCAGCTGATAGGTTGCTTTCCTTTATTCTTTTTGCCATCTCTTGAAGCTTTTTGTTGCAGGTGAGGAACATGCCAATGGAAAACTTTCTCCTTAGAAGATGTTGTGGTCAAGAGAAAGATTCCTTCTTTATTCTCCAATAATTTTCTATAATAGTAAAGAAGACATCTTCTATAATGCATAGAAGTAAGAGAAGAAATAACTGTATTATGCTTTTGGCAGGAAAGAAAAGTAATTTAAAATGAAAAATTGCTTCATTGAGGGCCTTCATTTGATGCCCTGAGCATAGATGAGAGAGACAAGGAAGAGGAAAAACTGTCCTATGTTTCCAGGTACTTTGACTCTTACTTGGTGGAGTTGGGCTCCTTTGGATGTCTGGGTTTGATAGGATTAGCTCTTGCAACTGTTACGTCTCACCTACCCAAAGGTAGTAATGTCTGTACATCTATAATGTGTGTAGTCATAAGTGGCTTTGCCCTAATTTGGCTAGCTTGTTAAGCAGTAGATGATTTTGTGAGGAGCTATGCTACAGCCAAAAGAGGATCTGGTTTTGGGGAGTGAAGAAGGATTTGCTGGTGTTCTTATAAAATAGTTTTATCAGTGAAATCAAAACCATACATGTGCAGCACATACCATCTTGAGAAAGGCACTATAGGACAACAGCATTGTCTGACCAAAAAAATCTACCTGCTAATTAGACTTCTTTTGAAGACTGTAACCTCAGTGCCTTGAAATAGACCTTTCTCAATGATTAATTTCTTAAATTCATTAATGATGCATTTTTTTGACAACTAAGATGTTCACTCCATGGTGCCTAACAGTATGGAGTTGTTCTGCCCTGTGGAAAAAATGGTTGGTTCTCCCATTGCCTTGAAACTCTCCTGCTCCTGCCATGCTGTGTTGGCAGAGACCCATGTCCAAAGCAATCAAACTATTCTGCCTCTAGAGATGGACCATCCCCCTGTGAGGGAAGCAAAAATGTCACCATATGATGTACAAAGATCTGGCAAGTCAATGGCAGGTCTTTTTACAGTCTGAGGTTGTCATACTGCAAATAACATCACTTCCTAACTACTAATCCATGCTTTTTAAAATAAAAATGTCTTCCTTTGTGGATTTGAATACTTGTAGAGATATTTGTAGTTTCTTTGAACAAGAGAATTAAGAGTTTGTTTTTGTGCTCCTAGATTCTCATTGTGGGAAGATATAATCTGTGTTCCCTGGAGCACTTCAGACTCTCAAGCTCTAAGTACCAGGCTCAGCACCTTCTGAATGTTAAACTAAATGGGAAATTTAATTCCTCGGGGTGCCAAATATTTTGTTACTGGAGTGTACTGAGCTCCTTCAGGCCAGAAACAAAAGTAGGTCAAGTCCTTGTTCTGTTGTATCTGGCTCCACCTCTTGTTTGTTTGTTAGTTCAACATGATGGAAAAATAAGTGATCTTTCTGTGTTTACACAACCTGTTTTTCTGGCAGCTGTCATGGAATCTGAGAGCAGTGTCTTTGTAAACCAGAGCTGATGACTACCTGTGTCTTCCAAAGCCACTGATTTCTTGGGCAGCTTCTGTGAGCTTGGAGCACCCATGTGGCTCCTATGTTACAGCTATGATTTTTAAAATGGAAGTGTTTCTATACATACACTTCTTGTTTTGGTGGTCATACAGCATTGCAACTCCGAATACCTATGTTTTGCTGCTTGTAAATGACCAGCAAAATTACTGCTTACGTAGTTTCACAATCTGTTCCTTGTGTTGATTTCTGCTTTTGGCTGTCTATTCAGAATAAAAGGTGGCAGATTGCTTTTTTTGGCATTGTGGCCAGTCAGATTTTGCGAAAACAAAAAGTTCATGCCATGTTCAGAAATATGTCAGACCAGTTCCTGCTTGTGAAATGCCTTATAACCAGCCTGCCAGAAAACATTCCTTCTCTGCTTCTGTGATTTCTACCCCCTCATTCCTAGCTAGGCTCTCATGTTGGAAACGCTTCTGATAGGTGTGGTCCTGTGACTACTGTGACTTCTGGTAGTCTGAGGAGATTCCCATGTCTTGCCAGGTAGAAGGTGACGGTGATGAAAAGTACTAAATTTAAGAGCCAAGAGGTGGAGTGAGTAGTACTAAGTGAAAGGATTTTACTAGCATCTCACTCTTGACCACTGTGTGATAACAAGTTGTCTTTGAATTTCAGGTGTTTAAATGCAGTAGCTCCCAAACTGGAAACGCAGACAGGGGTAATTGCTTAAGTTTTCAACCAAGAGGAGAGGATCAGCTCAGCTGGACAGCCAGAAGACTCCTACACAATTTTTGGGGGTCTGGGACTGATTGCTGAGGAGAGAGGTACAGCTGCATGGCCTTGCCATAGGCTGTGTGTCTCAGAAAGGGTCATGTTCCCGGTTCATCTAGTGACATGTGTTTCTTACCTAATGCAGTCAGTAACACTTAGAGGGCAAAGGGGAGCCAGCTCTGATCTGAACACAACAGATTCCCAGCCCAGAACACAGACCCAGTGGAGGGAGGTGGTGGAGCTCCTGACCACACTAGAAAGTTGCTGCAAGTGTGATGTTGAAGCTGGTATGGGGGAGTTTCTTGCCATACTTGGAAATCCTTGTTGCTCCTGCGTCTTGCATTAACCTGGGGTTCATGTGAAGGTGAAACCCTGGGAGGATGGTGGCTGTACAGTTTGTCTATGGGAAAATGGGCAATGCTTCAGGCTGTGCAGATCAAAGTTAAAAATACGCATTGTTTCTTTTAAGTTGTGTTTTACTACCTCTTGAGTGACTGAAGTCAGCAGTGAAGAACTTCATTACCTTCTGATTGTTGTCCTGGCTTTTTAGGCAGTGAATATGGCAGAAAGCTTTAGACTTGCAGCATGGACTTCAGTCTGGTCGAAATAAATCCAGAATCTTGGAGGGTGGGGGAGCTCAGGCTATGGTTTGATGATCTACACTGGCAGCACCACTTCAGCTGATGTACAAGATGGTGACTCAAGGTATTTGCAAGGATGTTGTAAAACTGTGAACCATGTTAGACCTATCTACTAAGACTTTAAGTTGTCCTTAATGAGCCTCTTGTTTCCAACAGAGGCTTAAATTTATAGCATTAGTATTGGAAAATGAATGCAGTAGGATTTCTTTCACCATTATCTAAAGCTTATTTCTTATTAATGCATTGAATCCTACTAGATGTCTTCAAGGATACTTGGCTTAATGCTGGTTTCCTGTTGCTGCAAGTCTTTATTACTAAATAAGAACATTTAATATAGCTGTAGGCCAGACTAATTCTTCAGACTGCATTGCAAAAACATGGTTTAAATTTTGGCTTTGTGTCTGGTACAGGGTTTGAATAAAATGATACCTCACTTTCTGACAAAACTCAGGGTATTCTGAAGACTAAATTATCTGTAAGTCTGCCTTGTCTTGGTGATGGTGATCATGGTGGTTGGGAAGGGGGAGAATGGCAAAAGAGAGCTTTTTAATGCTGTTACCTACTGTCTGTATATGTTTACTTCACAAAGTGGATTTGTTTATTATTAAAAAACCCCAAAACACATCAGTAGCCCACTAGGCTAGATGGTAGACAAATGTTGTCTGAGACGTCTCAATGCAGTCTTAAAATGGTTTTAAATTATTTCCCTCACAACTTAAAAAACCTGATTCTGACTAGAAATGGCTAATGTGACTTTGTGACTTAAAATAAGTGTCTCATCCTAAAGTAATTAATTGGCAACATGAAACGTAACAGGCTTAGACGCTAGCAAAGATCTGATTCTGCTCCCATTGATGTCTGGCATAAAAATTGTATTTACTTCAGCGGGAACAATATTTTTAAAAAGATTTATAGCCTTATCCCAAATGTTGCCATGGATTTACCAACCACATGTGTTTGGTGGAGCAAGGGATCTATGGACGCACTTGAACGCACGACTGGAAAAATTTTGTACTGTTGGCAGGCTTGCAGAAAAAGACAGAGATTAATTCTCAAATGAACTTTATAAATAACAAAAGTGCCCCCTTACGAGCTCTGCAGTGGGTGGGATCACACACTCATGCTGATTGAGGGAGCTGTGGACTGACCTAGCAGGAGCATCAGCTGAAAGCAAAAGAGGAGGGAAGAACTGAGGAGGCAAAACTCCTTTGGTTTTTTTGTGTATTGTTAGTTGTTTTGTCTTGTGGTTTGTTTTTGGTTTTTTGGTTCAGTTTTTTTTAAATACCATTCCCCAAATAGAATGTCCACTCCCCCAGCTTGAGTAGTTGGGACCTACTTTTTTACCTATCACTGTCTACCTGGAGGATCATAGCTTTCTTTTTCTGAGTTTTCATCCTTGCCTGGCCGTGCTTTGGCTATTACCCAAGTGTGAGATGAGAAGGAATGATTTTTCTTCTGACGATCTATCAGGTAAGGGAGAAAGCTCTCCTTCTGTGTGATTTTGGGGCAGTTTGTAGGACTGATGCATCAGGAGTTGGAAGAGAAATGTTATAATAACCTTACCCTAGGGGCAGTTGGTCTCTACAGATCTTTCTAACCCTGCAAGCAAGAGTTGCAGAAAGAAGAGTGAACCTGCAAATTTTCTTGAGTGGGAGTCCTCAGCTTCTAGCTCTGGTGTGAAGCAATAGCCCTTGTGCTGAAGGACATGTGGCAATATCCCAAGGAGGAGAAGAACCTCACTCCTGCTGAGGTTCTGGAAACCAAGAGATGATGGCTGTGCTAAGGCGGTTTGCTAAGAGTTAAATACAATGTGCTAGGGTTGGCAGCAGAGAAATGATTGGCCTGGGAAAATCTTCTGTAGGGCTGCAGGGTCTGGTTGGAATGAAGAGGATCATCATGATGCTACCTGAAGTGCAGGGGCTCCAGGTGAGCCCAGTGTAATGGGGAAGCAGAGAGGGGTGACAGGATTTAGGAACAGATTAATCTAGATCTTAGATGGATGGAGGTGGTGGCAATTGAAAGGAAAAATTAAAAATAAAAAAAATAGTTGGCATGGACTGTTAGGCTAGGGACAGATGGCTGGTGCTCAGGGACTTGCAGGAGGTATGGAAGGAGGTGTATCCAAGCTGCTCCAGGAAAAAGAGTTGGACTAGTGCAAAATATTAGAGCCAATGGTGTGCAGCAGCAGTTGCTTAGTGTCATCCAGTGGGGTAGATTGATTTACATCTCTGCATTAGGTCACTGTTTTCAATTGTGATTTAAATGAGCAAGCACGAAATCTGATTTAAGTTGACTTATCAAATTTTACATGTGTACTTTGGTTACCTTTCTAAAAGCCTTAGTGTGTATTCTGTACCACCACAGCTACTCTTAGCTAACAGAGTGAATATGTCTTTGTATTTATACAAATATGCAGTTTGCCATTTGCTTTGCTTAATGTATTTTTTTTCCATTTTCTCTTAAAAAATGATGAGTGGTGCTTTTCTTATTTGCTTGATTAATTTTTAACTTCTGATTTTCATCAGGCAACATTTGGATGGAAATTGGAATCTAATTAATGAACAAAACCAGCATTTAAAATTGTTTTCATTAGTTAAATATTCTGGATATAGACAAAAATTCCTTATCAAGCCTGTTTTGTGACTGAAGCAGACTGATTTTTGTAGAAACAAAGCAAGTATTATTAGCTGTTAATGAACTGAATTAATTGTTTCTTGTCTCCATGCTCTCGAAGAATCTGTTTCTTATATCTAAAAAATCTCTGTTTCTGGAACTCTTCTTGGAATTAAAAATCCCGAAACAAAACCACAAAAAAACCAACCTACCCCAAAACAACCTAGATTTTCCATCTGTGTGAACACTGCAGTGTCATCTGTGTGCCACAGCTACACAAGACAAACTTTTCTGGTTAGGGTGGACTACTCATGAGTTCATATCGCAAATATTGGTGGGGCAGAAGAGGTGATCTGTGCATCACAGATACTGGATGTGGTTACTTGCAAATTAGGGTGGATGTATGGACTATATTTGGTGAAGCTAAGTTACTACTTTTAGAAGATTTTCTTTCCACGTTTCTGTCAGTTCCCAGGGTTGGGCTGGATTTGAATAAAATATTTTCTTATGTGTGGGGGAAAATAAAGTGAATGGAGAAGAGGAGAAAATTGTACAGGAGACCTTACTGTTGTTAAAAATACATACACATGTATATTTTAGTTTTTAAATTTTAAGTATATGTTTAAACAAGCTTGGCTTTGTTAAGGCAGTGAACATTAAAGCTCAGATTTCACAGAGTGGGAAATCAGTTCCCTAAATTTAGTGCTTCTAACATATGTTTAAGATCTAGGAATCTATTTCTGATATAACTCATGCTAGGAGTTCCTGGAAAGCTCTCTGACTTATGTGGCATGGCATGGGTAAGATTAAATTATAGCTGATTTTCTTCCATTCTAAGATCCCCAGAAGCATCTGTAAGATTGATGGGCGGTACAGTCATTGCATTATATTTGGATGTGTTTCTTTTGCAGGATAGTCTTCCAGTAAATACAAAAGAATTTAAAAATTATTGTGGGTAAGGAGGTGGATGGAAAATAATTTGAACTTGGTGTTATGATGCTCTAGCTTTAGCTAGACTTGGTTTCTGCCAGAAGAAAAAAGAAAGATATACAGTGGGTTTTTTCTAGTGGTTAAAAATCAGTGTGGGTAAAGAAATGGATATGATTTTTCTAAATCCGGTATCATGTTATGCTGGAGATGAATTTGGTTATACATGTGTGCCAATGTGCTTCTCCAGACAAGAATTTGAAAAATGAGTATATGAACATTTCAGTATCACCACATTCTCTGCTGTTCTTTAGTAAACATATATCACTATTACACCAAAATACAAGTTTAATGTTAAAGATCCTCAGTCACATAAAAAATAACAAAATCCTTTAGGAAAAAGAGAAGTTGAAATGTATCAACAAGTCAAAAGGAGGGATGGGGGAAGAATGCTACAGTGAGCTGACTGTACAGTTAGAAAGGCACATGTGCATCTTCTGTCTTTCGTTGCCTTTGCCCATGTTTCATGTTTAAGGGTGAGGCAGTAGAAAAGAATTTCAGTGGTAAGTTGAATCTAGTAAGGAACGTGCCCTGAAATTAAGCTTTGGGAAGAAGAGGGGGAAACTGTGCTGCAGACAGATGGGCAACAGAGGGAAGGAAGGAAATATATGCAAACAAAAATAATGAAGTTTGATTTGTTTCCATGGTACAGAAATGTGTCTGGAGGTGGGTTTAGGTAGAAGCTGCTTAAATTCTTGAAACCCAAGTCAAGTTACACGTTTGATTTGCAGCACTGTTGTGCAAACTAGCTGGAAGGTCTGTGTGTGTTAGCTCAAAGTTTAGCTGGAAGAGGGTGGCTGGAGTTGCATGTGGAAGGGAGAACTTCAGCAGTGGACTTGCAGGAGCTGAAGCATGTGTGGACAACTGAAGGTTGGGCACAAGGAGATGAGTGAGGAAGTGAGGTGACTAAGATGTCTGGATTGGAATGAGGGGTTGCTTCTACACCCGGTGCAGTTAGTATAGGTTCTTGCAACAGAACTGGAAAAAAACAAATGCCTCATGAACTTGTAACCATTTAGACATAGTTCTCTGAAGTGGTAAGATTGAGCAAGTACCTACAGTAGCATTTCCAAATTACTGGAAATCTTGCTGGATTCCCAGTGAACATGTAAAAGGACTTAGTATGACAACACTCAGGATGTTTGTAATAGGAGGAGAAAATGAGTAATCTTCTGGAAAGTCTTTTTAACATATATACTGAAGTGACTGATATCTTTCACTACAAATATGTAGTTCTAGGGTGTAGTTTTGAGATCATTTTAAACTGATCTGTAGGCAGATTAGAAGGGGTGCTCCCACCTTTTCCCATTCCCTGACCTAATTGTTGTTTCTTCCTCCCTTGATCCTGACTGCTGCTTGTGTGGCTCTCTGGTTATTCAGGTCAGGAACACACTGCCCGTCTTAAAAATCGTCTGAATCTGCAATCCTGCTGGCCACAAAACACACAGGACAGTGGGGAGGCTGGGTGTGGAGGGCTGCGTCCAGGGAAAACAGGGACTTAAACCAGCATGAAATGACTGTGAATCCTAATACCTTGTAAGTGTGAAAACACAGGGTAAATTGTGCAACTGTTGTAATCACCTGAAGCGACTGGCAGAATGTGTTTCTATTTTCAATATCCTATTTTGGGGTTTCTTCACCTGGTACATGGAGCTGTGCCTGGAATTTGTTTCCCCTGAGGTTACAGTTGACTTGTGTTTACCAAAAATGAAGTGGTAGAACTTGGAAACAAGCATTTTGTTCTGATTAGTTTATGGTTAATGCAGTGGGGCTTCACTTCCAGTTGAAAGAAGTTACTGAAACTTTAAGTGGGAGATAGTGTTGTTAGGATTGCAGCTGCTTTTTGCTTTGTGTTGAATATAGCGTGTTTTTTTTCAAAAATGTCATGGAAAAAGCTGCTTTGGTGAGCTTCTGTACCTGGGTCTGTATCCCTACCAAAATATACAAGCGAGCAGAGCTAGATGAGTGTGGTTGGTCCCATGTGCACTGTTTGCTGGTGCTTGGTGCTGGTCTGCACTGGGGCACTGAGAAAGCAAGGATGAGAACGTCTGCGTTGTCTTAAAAGACCTTGGCACAAAAAGGGCTTGTTGGCTTTTGTCTTGTTGAGGATGAGCAAAACAGATTTTGAAAATAAATAAGAGGGCTACACAGAGGAAGAAATGCTTTAAAAGAGGAGATGTAATGTCTTAAATACCTCCTAGTTCAAAGAAAGGTTTGTGTGAAATGATTTTAAGAGGTAACCCTGACATAAGTAGATGGATTAGTGGTAGCATAGTCCATACTCGTTAATCTGAGACAGGCTCTTCTGAGGCTGCTAAAATAGTTATGATTTACTGTGGCATATGTAACCCTGCTGCTTGATCATGGCTATGCAGCCTGTAGAGAGGATCTCGAGTATTATGTTGTGCTTTCCAGCTGGGATGTCTGCTTGAAAGCAATAGGAAGATGCAGTGATGCCTGATACCCAGTGGGTGCAGTGGTAGGGTCCTCTTGCTTTTAAGAACTCCTAATGTGGTGTTTAATTTACTAGCCTGCGTGAGGACTGCTGCCAAGGCTCCAACTGTTGCATAATGTTACACAGGAGGAATCACTGGCAGATTTCAAGCTGGCTATCATTCCAGATCACTCCCACACAAAGGAAATTGTAGCATATATGTAACTCTGAGGCTTTTCGTGGCACTCAGCACAATCTAAAATTAAAAATGTAACTAGGAAAACTATAAAGCTTGCCTAGTCAGTCTGTAGCCCCTCTGCTTGTAGTAGCCTCACCTGCAGAGTCTTGCATGTGGAAGAGAATTCAGACAGCAACAGGTAAGAGCGAAAGCCTTGCAAAGAAGCAACACCTCAATTGTTTTTTAAAGCTCTAAGCATTAAAATTATGAGTATTTTATACAAGATGAAAGAATCCTCTTTTGGCTCAAACTGTATATCATGTTCTGTGAATTCTGTGATTCCCAGAAAAAGCCAGACCCTTAATATTCAGACATCACAGGGGGAAATAAGATTTCCCCCTCATTTCCATGCATGCCTGTTCCATACCCGTTTTCTTGTCAGTCTGATTCATAATGTTCAAAAACATTCACTGCATTTTTCCTTCTTCCCCACAGCAACAGCCTGAGTCTGAGACTGTTCATCTGTTCATCCCAGCCTTGGCAGTTGGAGCTATTATTGGCAAGCAGGGACAGCACATCAAACAACTTTCTCGTTTTGCAGGCGCATCTATTAAGGTATTATTACACTGACTATAACTTTGTCTATTCTACATGACACTTCTAGCAAGTTTGCACAAGCCGTGCTTTCGTGAACATCCTCCCCAACTCCGTGCTTAGAATGTGATGTGATAAATGGTACATTTGTTTATAAATCATCTTTTAATCTTCCTTAAGACAAGATAATTAGAAGCATGTTTTCAAACGTCTCCTGAGGTGTGAAATATAAGCTGCAAAGAAAACTACTTTGGTGGTCTCGATTTCTTAGAAACAGACTTGCGTCTTAATGATGCAGTGCTTAAAGGCTTTCTTCTTTCGGTACAGTGAAAATCGGTGAGGTAAATTCCCCTTCTAAAAACAGCAGCACAGGTGAAGTTTCCTACTGCTCTGCCTGCTCTGTTCCAGATGGATCAGTCTGGGCTGTCAAGCTCAGATGGCTCCACGCTGAAGTGTTCACGTTTTAGCATCATCCATGTGCTCCAAGCTCCTGGGGTCAGTCAGTTCTTTAACATCATGTTTACCTTGTTACCCAGGTTTAACATCCAGCTGTTTGTGTATTGACATTTCATGTTCAAGATGTTTTGCAGAGGTTGACCTCTTGGTGAAATCCATCTTGAGTGTTGTTAGGGGTTGGTACCAGTCGCAGTTGTAGGAAGGCCTTGGCTTTCTGCTACTGATGCCATTGTAACCACATGTATCCTCTCTAAACAGCTGAGCATTTTTTTCTTTTAATTAGGCTATTCTCCTATTCTGTGCTGTAAAAATAATGTTTTGGCCTAAATAAAAAATAAATAATTAAAAGTACAGTGTTTAGCTATATGTGCTGTTAGATTGACATTTTCCTGCACAGGTAAAGCAAAGATTTTCTTCTCAGCTCTTTGTTTTTGCTCAGGAGATGTGGCCTGTATAGCAAGTGCTATGGCAGGGAGCTGCCAGAAGTCCAGGGGCAGAGGAGCACGAGTTGAGTTGAGCTTGGTGAAGGCAGTGAGGCGGGCTTGGCTTGGAAGGTGTTCATCTAAGTGTGCAGAGCAAAGTAATTGGGGAATCCTGATGAATGAGTCTTGTGTGTGGTTTGCTGAATGCTGATCAGTCAACCAACTGATACGCTGCCCAGTTCCATCCTTTTCTTGAGCAGTATATTAAATAGTTGTTATACTACCCAGATGGTTTATGTTACTTGAGCACTAATAATCATATTTTTAGGAGGAAAATGGAATAGAAGACAGTGAGATGTGCAGATTTTTCTTTATCAAATCTGTCTTGCATGGAGGTGTAATATATCACATGGATTTCCTCTTTCCCTCTCCATTCCCACAGCTTGTATCTAAAGCTTAAGCAGTGTATGGAAGGTACTGCTAGGTGGAGAGAGAAATGTGAAACAACCTGGACCTCCAAGAACCCGTCCAAACTAGTTCTTCAGTTGGTCCTTGAAAGACAATTTAGTGGAAAGGGAGTTTCCAATGTTTCTCATGCACCTGGCTAACAGTGGCCTCAGGCTTCCTCTACTGGCTGGCACCTCTCTACCCAATGCATTTAACAGTTCTGTATTAATTGAAATTCAGTTAAAAGTTTTCCGAAGTTCTGGTCTTTTGTTCCTTTAGTAGCGATAAAATAAAGAAATTTTTGTGAAAATGGGATTAAGTCTTAGCAAAACTATACAGATACAGGGTATGCTTGCTAAATTGGGGAGTTGCATGTATGCTTATCAATTAAAATAAAAACATCATCTGTAATCTGGCAGAACAATATGGAGCACTATGCTTGGTTCTATATGAAAGCATTAAATATGACAGTTGGTAAATTATTCAAAGCTCCTGAACTTCCCTCGTGTTGACCACCTGCCCTTTGTCATAACTTTGGAGCAAAATAATACATTGTGAATCAAGGAGTCTGTGCTTTTAGCTAAGAGTTGGAGGGAGTGCTGCCTGAGTAACTTTTAACTTGCCAAGCTGCAGTAATCATACTCTGTGGAGGAAGTATGTCTCTGTGCATAACACTTGTTTTGAGTTGTGCTGTAGCTTGTTACAGCTGAAAACGTTTTACATCCCCATACATCTTCATTGTGCTCATGCTGAGCTTTGTAGATCTGATGCAATTCTTTAGCTACGAAGTAAGACTAAAACTGCAGGTGCCAGGGGTTCTGTACAGGGCTGCCGTGTTCAGGCTGTCAATTCAGAGGTGCATGTGGCTGTTGATGAGCTCAGGTTGTGTCTTTGTGCTGGTGGTCATTGCTTGGCAATGCAGGCTCAGTGTGGGACTCCAGCAGACTCAATTGTTCAGTAAAAGAGCCAGGCAGAGACTTCTGGGCTGTTGTCTGCCCATCCTGTACTACAGTTGGGAACACATTGTCATCTCCCTAGTTATAAATTCTATCCAGAGTAGCCTTTCGTGATGGAAGGATGACCCTTACAGGTTTTGGGAGTATGAAGTTGTCAGCTTGTGGCTTGGCATATGGAAGATTGGTTGTTTTCTGGTTAGGAATGTAAAATTATTTAATTTCCAAAGTTAAATTCACCACTTCTATACTATTTGTATGTATATAACTACTTCTTCCAAGACCAGATGACAAAATTAACACAGAAGACTCTTAGGTTACCCCTTCAGAAACTGAAATGTTAGTTGATATGTGTTTCTTTCACAGCCTTCAGCCATGTTTTACCCCAGCTTCTGAGAACAGGACATTCTAAGATAAAAGCAAAGCAGGATATGTCCCAGAACATTTGAACACATGTAAAATATAATGAAGGCTTGATAGAAAATATTTTTCTTCAAATTTCAGTAAAGGTGCTGGTGCTCACTAAGAAAAACATGACGTGACTGAAAGAAAAACTACAGTGTCCACTTTTCATGAATGACAATTCAGGCTGAGCTCTGTTCAGTCAGTTGCCTCTAAATGTGCCTTGAAATTTTGACCCTTTAAAATACTTGTGTTCCAAAGAATGAATGGATTTAGTCTGTGCTTGGTCTTACCACAACGTCATGTCATAAAAATGTACTGCTGTAAAATTAGTGTATTTTTAGATATATCCAATTGGAATGCAGAAATTATGAAAAATAGATATGCAAACCATATCTAATGTAATGATGTAATGCCTTCTCCATCTTAGGGTACAATATGAATAATTTTATAAACTTCCCTTAGCAAAATTCTTTAGTGAAAATGATGCATGGTGACTGGTAATTTGTCTGAAATAAACTACAGCTGTTAAATATGAATAACATCCCTATGCCAACAGCTGAGATGAAATTCTGTAGTGTTTAATATATTGCTCATTCAATAAACAGCTATGTAATACTAGATGCAACAATGGAAATGTCAGTTGTGATAAACAAAAGATTCATTTGGAATGTCAGAGGCTAGTTTGAATTATTTAATGCCACTGGAGTCTGAGAACAACACCCACAGAAATTTTACTGTTGTGGTGACATGAACTGCTAAAGACCCTACAGGCATCTCTGTCTCAGCTCTGGTGGAGCTTAATTTTTATTTGGGTCACACATGTCTGTAGATACAAACCTCTTGGAAACTGTGAACTCATTGTCCAGTATAGAGGAATGTTTTGGATCCGATTAGTTACAACAGTAAAGTGATCTTCTGTTCTCAGGGTGATGAATGCAACATTTTGCTAATGAGCAAAAGTCATTCAAGCTAATGAGTAGGGATGAGAATCTCAGTTTATTAACCATGTTTATCTTTTTGAAGGCTACATGTCTTATATCACTCACAGCCACATGAAAATGGCATGTGGGATTCTGCCATATGTGGATGAATAGCTATGTCTTTAATTTTCAGAAGTAAATTTGCTTATGGTTTACCCAGTTTCTCCATATTACATTATGGCTCATTAATGCACTTTAAAGAGAATAAACCCGTCATGACTGAAGTGTGATGTTGCTGCTGTAACGAATAATTTTTCACTCTTGAACAGAATGTGAGACCGAAATGGGGAGGAGGTGGCTTTAAACTATTCCTTCAAAAGACAGCTACCAAAAGCTATGTTTATCCATTCCAGATTGCCCCTGCTGAAGGACCAGATGCTAAGCTGAGAATGGTTATCATCACTGGACCTCCAGAAGCTCAGTTCAAGGTACAACATATAAAAACTTGTTAATCTGTAGTGGCCTTTGGACCATGAGGTACGATATTGAAAATAAAACACTTGGTTCCAAGCGTGCTTTATTCTGAATTTTAGTAAACACTGGGGTTTTGCTTTCATTTTGCTGAAAAGTGTCTCATAAGAATATGAGTAATACAGTACTATAAGAAGCCACATTCTGATCATCTGAAAACTGGGAGTTTCATGTAAGTAGGAATCAAGTCTAGCAAAAAATATGGCCATATTACATTCCTGATTTTTCCTTTTATCTGCAAGCACCATTTAGTTCAGTCTTTCCATTTTGCCTTAATATGTGCAACAGTTTCATGTGCTTAATTGAAATAATAAAGCTGACAAGATGAGAGATTGAGTCTTCCCAGGTTGCTGTTGTGTGCCCAATGGAAAATGCTTTTTGGATAGCTCTGTGGATAAATGCAAGATTTCTAATTGTATTTCCACTACAACTACAGGTTGATAGTCAACCTGATTATCTCATTTTTGTTTAAATTGAGTTCTAGTGTAGCCTTCTTACCCCAAAAGAAGTTGGCCAGGCTAGGAGTGATGCAAACAGCTCAGTGAAGCAGCCTGGCCTCATCACAGATAAGGCCCAGAGAATACAGAAAGTCACTGAGAGTTTATGTCCGGGCATTGTTCTCTTGCATCTTCTTATTTTTGACTTCGTAATTTTGCAAGAAAGAGGTGCACAAACTTCAGAAGTATCTAGAATCAATTTCATTAATGCCTTTAGGATTTTTGGAAAAGTATCAAGGCAGGTAACTTTGAAGGTCTGCCTCCATGATGTTTTTTGTGTGCATGTGGGCTTGGCCTCGTGGCATATTTTACATATGGGGTACTCTTGTGATCTGGGATCAGCACGAAGTCAGATACTGGCTACCCTTTCTTTTCATCAGATAGCAGTGGACTTACGCTCTGGGAGTAGCATGCTGAAGGACATCCCTTAACTTGACTTTTTATGTAGGCAAAGGCTTGTCTTCAGGCTTCCTCACTAATTAGAGTTCTTCTGGCAGCTCTTCTCTCCAACCTGGATCATGCAAGGAGAAAAGTCTCCCTTTTCTGCACCCCATATGTAAGACTAAAATGGCATCAATCAATCACTTCTCTACACCTGGGCTTTTGTTTGCAAAGGTGGATCAGTGTACTAGCACAGTCAATGCTCCTGAGTATGCTGGTCTTGTGAAGGAGAGGGGTTATCTCTTGGGGCTTCCTTCAGCTCCAGCCCTTGTAAGTCTTTTAACTACTCTTTGAGCAATGCCCCCTTGACTAAGATGGGCAGAGGCAGAGCTCAGTCCTTCCTTTTATTGCCACTGCTAACCTGAAGCATGCCTTATGGTCAGGACCAAGCCTCATTAGAGCTCTCCTTAAGCTCTGTTTAAAAAGGGTGTTCTTTCTCTTTGAGGGTAGGCTATTGTTCTTTTGGGCACCAGGAATGTAAACTGGTGCTCAACAACTTGAAGAGGGAATAGCTGCTGCTCAGGTGAGTAACCAGCTCTTGGAGAGTCAGCATCATCTTAGAGGCTGAGTTTGGCTTCCTTTCCTTAGTACATTGTGCTCTGCTGTCTGATTTGTGTCTGCGGTGGCCACAACAGCTGCGCCCCTTCTTCCTCAGCTGCAGTAGCCTGAGGATGTTGCAGGGCTAGTTATTATCAAGGCAATGGGAAGAGAACATGCCAGTGTTTACAGCCTCTGGTGCAGTGCTCCCTAGAGATTAGGCATATCCATTACACCAATATTCAGGGAACAGTGCATTGCCTTGGATTGGGGATGTGCAAGCGAAGTGGAATCTCGTGTAGACAGCGTACTTCAGCTGCCATTTTGCTGTGAAGCAGCTGTGGCCTTAAAGACTTTTCAAGAGCTGAAAGATTTGGGATGTTGGAAGAACATCTACAACCCTTTAAAAGTCCACATCCCACCTTGCTTTATAATTCAGCAGTAATGTGTGTTCTTTTGAAGCACAGAAGAAGATCTGGTTACCATTTCTCAAGAACTTACTCATGAATGGCAGGGAATAAGGAAATAAATACATTTAAAAATCAGCAAGATTTACAAGCTTAGTCTTGATGGACATTCTTCTTTTTACCTGGCACTTCTGTGTTTCTGAGAAAAAGGAACTATGTGCTGGTTGGTGTAATACTGTTCCTGTGGTACTATTTAGATCTAGGCAGATAGATTTTTCACTTTAGAAAATTGAGCAAGTTCAGGTTTATTTATTTTTAAACAATATGTTGTAATGGATTGTAAAAGCAAGCTGTTTGTGCTAATTGGAGTCTTTATCCCATGACTTGCTGGGGGTGTTGTGGCTTTTTTTGTTTAGCATCCTTAAAAGAATGGGTTACTGAGTCAATTAATTGCATTCTGTGCTTCTGGGTGCAATAAAAAAGCTTCAGCTAGACAGTTGCTCTCTCTACCACTCTTTACCTCTACAGAAATGCAATAGTTTCTTTTAAAAGCAATATTTCTACTGAATAGCAGAATAATGATTCCTTTTAAAATGTTGTTTGATTCCCTGGTTTGTCATGCAGTCTTTAAAGCTGGACAGTGGTGCTTCCTAGTTTGGTACAATAACTTCTTTTAGAAAAATAATGTATTTATTAGGGAAAACACTGTGTCAGGATTGCGTACTGAAAACCTTTCTGTGGAATTTCTTGACGTTTACTAGATCCCAATAAGCACATTGTCTAACTGAAAGCGTTTTTGCAGGCTCAAGGGAGAATCTATGGAAAACTTAAAGAAGAAAATTTCTTTGGACCTAAAGAAGAAGTGAAACTTGAGGCTCATATAAAAGTGCCATCCTATGCTGCTGGTAGAGTTATTGGTAAAGGAGGCAAAACAGTAAGTAGCTGAAATAAAACTTTTAATATTGCTCAGTTACGTTTCTTACTTCAGTGTACACATACACATATATATATATATATATATACATAAGGCTTAAACTTTTAGCTAATCCTTTGACATTACATTAAAGCAGGAGCTATTTCCTTAGCTGTACTTGTTAGGCTTTCCTTTCTTCTAGTGTGGATTCAAAAGAAGCCAATCTCAGAATGATTTCTTTTATCTAAAAAAAGGCAGGGAAAAAAAGGAATAAATAGTCTAACGAAAATCGATAGCCCCAGTCAGATCTGCAGGGCTTTTATTAGTAGAAATGTAGTTCTTCCATTTAGAATGAATACGTTCCCATTCAAGATCTGCTTTTGTGAACTTTGGCTTATGTGCAAGATTTTGCTGTCCAAAACTGAGTGAAAACATAATTTCTAAACAAGTGGTAGAAAATTAAGACATGTTCAGACCTCAGTAGTACAAAAACCCCTGTGTCTACTTTTGTTTCAGTTTAATTGATGGCATTTCTTAGGCTTAGTTTATTGTATAGAATAACGTCGCTGAAATTTTTCACTCATGAAAAGGTGCTGGTGCTCTAGTATTTTCATATGGTTATTAGTCAGGAGCTAGGTGATATTTGCAAAGAAATGGTTCAGTCTTGTGTGTCCATCCTTGAGTACAATGAGGTCTTTAAGTTCAGTGTCAGAAGACAATGTGGCCGCTTCCATTACTTGCAGTGGTAAGAGGTTTAAGGACAAACACGTCTGAGAAGCTGTTCATCTAAAACATTTTTAATAAAATAATGCTGTGCATTTCTAAAATAAAATGAGTGTAAATGGGACAAAGGCTTTAACCTTACCTGTACTTAACACTATAGAAGCCAATAAGCTACTGAAAATAATTTGAACAAATAGAACTTCTCATTGTTCTGTTTGAAGTTCTCCATCTTGTGGAGGTTTTTCGAGGCAAAGCATATAAATACTTTGGCATTTTTCTTCTTGCTACATTATATGAGTTTTCTGACCTTACACTTTTAAACTCAACTGTAAACACTGTGGCATCTATTTGCTTTTTTAAAGTCATGTATTTAACACCTTCTGTGTGTTGTATTTAGTCTTTAAAACACTTCTACAAATCCAGAGAACTTGGTGCTAATTTATGTTGAGACACAAGAGGCTCATCTTGCAGAATGCACACTGCTGCATAAAGATGCTTTGTGTTAGTGAGGGGTGTTTTTTAAGTGTAACTTAAGAGAAAGATGTTTCTGTGGGCAGTATCTTTGAGGCTTGGTTGTTGTGGAATATTTGTTAGTTTAAGACTTTCTGACTTCTGGTCTCTATTTATAGGTAAATGAGCTTCAAAACTTGACAAGTGCAGAAGTTGTAGTCCCTCGTGACCAGACACCTGATGAAAATGATCAGGTGGTTGTGAAAATAACTGGTCACTTCTATGCATGCCAGGTAGGAGGACTGAAATGATCTTCTGTATTAGCTTGATGTTTCCATGTTCTTTCTTTTATAACCATGTGGTGGAAGATTTTGGAAGGAACCAAGGGGTGGAAGATTTTTACTTGGGATACAGAAAGCACTGCTTGCCAGGCTCCTCTGCTTGTCTTGCTGCAATAAACTTTACTCATGCCTGTGAGAGATTTATAATAATAAATCTGCGTGGTTACATATGTAAAACAATCTCTTTAAATTCTTCTGTCAATATATGTTGGCTCTGGCACTGCTAAAACTTTCAAAGCAAAAGAAAACCCAAGTTGTGATTGGACTGAAATTCAGAAGGAATTAAGACACAGGCGATATCATGGTATTTGGCAAGAACTGGCCCCAGATATGCAATTTGTATACATTGCCCAATCTGTTGATTTAATATCATAAAGAAAAGGATCACAAGATTCCTTCCCTCGCTTAAGTCTTAACTCAGACCAATTGCTTTTGATATTTTGCTACAGGTGACTTGTATTTCAGAAAGGAGATGGGATGGGAGGGGGCTGGGAAATTATGTAAGTCTGACCTTCTGGATTCCCTGGTGTATAAAAAATTTGTACACTATTAAAACAGTGGTTCTTATAAAACATTAGTATCTCCAGAGGAGTAAAATGAAGGTAGCCTGTAGATTCAGTCTTAACATGGGTAGTCATCTTCCTATGCTCATGCTTTCTATATTACAGATGTGAAAATTGACCATGGCAGGTAGTTGTGGTAGGTGGAAAAAGAAGAATTAAATTTTAAGTTGTACATCAGGATAACCCAGGTGTATTTTAACTAACAAGTAATCATTGGTCATTGCATATTTTCTTAATGCCAGTAGCATCTATTGTTGGTTGTAAACAGCAGTCACTGCAGCATGGCATCATGATGGGCTGTTTTTTCTTCTTTGTGTCCTTCAGCTTGCTCAGAGAAAAATTCAGGAAATACTGGCTCAGGTAAGAAGGCAGCAGCAACAGCAAAAAACATTGCAAAGCGGACAGCCTCAGCCGAGACGAAAATAAAGGTTTAGGAAATGGCCCATCAGAGACAGATGCCAGACCAAAGACAGACTGTGCGACAGAGAGACGGGTGGTGAGCACCTGTTGAAGTTATGCAGAAGATCCACCAAGCCAATCACCTGTTCGAGGACCAGGCAACCGTTGAACGCTGTCTCTGAGAATGTATTCTTTAGGCTCTCTCAAACTTTTGAAACCCAGCTTTAAAATAAGGACCCCTTCACTTCCCTTTTGTTCTATTCTCACAATTTAACATAAACTCGTTAGTCTTTTTTATTGTTCTTATTATTCCCCAACAATTTTAGAACTTGGTTTAATGAAGCTTTCTCTTCTGAGTTCACTGGTTAAAAAAAAAAAGAAAAGAAAAAACCAACAAAAAAAAAAAAGAAAAGGCATTGCTCTTATAGGTCCAGTTGTAAAAGAAGAAACACGTTTGGAGGGTGGGATTGTGGGTGGGCTTGGGTTAGAGCAAGGGTATTGACAAGAGTTTAAGTGTTAGTCCCAATGTTGAAACAAGTGGCATTTTTTAAAAATAATTTGGTTGCATTTTTACATAACACTGCCATGAATAACCTAAGGGAAGTGTTGAATGGTGTTGGCCAGGGCATAAAAAGATAAATATGCATTTTACTAAACTACCTCAGGCATTTAGTACCTCAATGAGAAATTGTTCCTTTTTTGCTTTTTTTTTTTTGGTATTTTGTATACTTTATAAAGCTAATAGTTCTTGAGCATTTTATTTTTTTAAAAAAAATTAAAATTTGATCAGCCACCAGCCAGGAGTACTACAGACTTATCGGGGAAAAATATAGTAGAGCACTTCTAGCTGCTGGCTGATGGGAGTAAGGTGGGTAAAAAAAACACAGCCTCAGATTTCCTGAGGGCTTCAACACCATCATTTGTTTAAAAAAAAAATTCAGTGAATGTTCAAAAGATAGTGAATGATGCCAACATTCTGATAGCAGCAATGCCGTTTAGTTTTCTTTTAAGATGGGATGAAAAAGTTTGTGACGGTACTTTTTTGGGAACAGGACAAGGAAGTGATGGCAAGAGGCTGGGGTTGGGGGAAAAATTTAGAAGGCTGCAAGAGGCTGAATTTTTTTTTTTGTGCTACTTGATTGAATGCATGAACCCTTTGTGCCTTTGACCATCACTACCTAATAATGCTACATTTAACCATTTGCAGCCCATTTGGACTTTGCCATTTTGTTCAAAGAGCAAGCTTCATCTTCAGTTTGATAGAACACTTGATCTGCTAGAGCATATTTGAGGCCAGGATGGTCTCTGCTGTCTGCAGATCACATCATACTGCTTTCAGTTACCACGATGGGGGAAGGTCAAACAGTGTTTGATCACATTGAAAGATAATGAAAGGCTAAGTTTACATATCCAGCCGCTGTTATGGGCCACACTAAGCCACTTTGAAGGTTTTAAAAATGATTACAAGAAAACAAAACAACAACCTCTCTAGCCTGGCTTATAATAGATGCAGCAGGATTTATGCACGTTCTGCAACCAACCATTAGAGAAGAACAAAAAATGTCAAAAGGCAGGGATAACAGGAAAGTTACCAAATTTTATAATTTCCAAATGTAATTTGAATGATGATTGTGGTAATAGTGACACATTCAAGTTTCTACAATAAACTTCAGTCTACCTCAGTTTAAGAAAAAAAAAATGTGGCAACACATGGTGCATAAAGACTGCTGTGTGTGTGTGTGTGCGCGTGCGCGCCTGTGTGTGTGTGGTCGACAGAGCCATGCTATTACCTCTGAACCTTTTTTGTGATGTTTTTTTGTGCATGAGATGATCAGAATCACCATGCTGCACTGATTTGAGGGGCACAGCGAGCAAAAAACATTTGTTTCATCATTTTGTTATCTACCTCTTAGGTTCATGTTGAGATAGAGGCATTACTACATAGACTAGATAATTTTCCCAAAGATCATTGTTGTACAGATTAGGTAATTTTGAAAATGGTCTGAAGTGTTTTTCCTGCATCTCTTCTTTACTAATTGGTTTAAAAACCACAAACTTATGTTGTAGTTTTAGCAAAGAAAAATGAGTTTCTTTTCCTTTTTTGACAGTGACCTTCATCTAGCCTTTAGGATAATTTTTTTTCTTACAATGAATTTAAAATTACTGAAGTATGAAAAGTACATAGCATTTTAAATTTTGTTGAGGCTTAAGTCAGTCTGATGTTCCTTTCTTAACATTTGAGAAGGATTTGACTTCATTATTTTCCATAAAAAATTACTTTACAGATAGGCGCTGCATTTACATCTGCTGATTTAAATACTGTCATCTCTCTTAAATTTCTAGACTTAATATGGTAATTCATGTTTTTCTTTTCAATTGAGAATTGGTAATTTGGAGTATTTGGGAATAGCTAGAAAGTAAATGCTGTAAATGATTTCAATATCCACAAGGTATGGATCATTTTTCATCTGTAATGTGCCCCCCAATGCAGCTCTACTTGCCAGATGCCTCTGAATGGAATAAAGAGTTTAACTCCTATCATCAGATAAAGTTGTGTGGTGTTTTTTTAAATTAATGAGGCATAGGGACAGACTGTTCTAAATATTTACGGTGCTTTGATCAAGTTGTTTTCTGTCCACAATAACAACTGGATAAGGATGAATTGTCACCTACAGGTATTCCATAGCTACTAGGACAACCACGTTACAATGTCTGCACTTCCCAACATAAGCAGTGACTTCTGTGGCTTATAATTCATCTTCTCCCTCCCATCTAACAATGCCATACAGTCTGTAGTAGAACCTATAGTTCAGGGTTTGTCTTGCACAGCTCTCTTAGGTTGATCTGCTGTGGAACGGATGTGAACTCAACAGTCCTGTCCCAGGGCAAATGTGAAGGAATCTTTACCAGGTTTGAAGTGAGATCTGAAGTGCATTAATTTTTTTTTTTTTGGCAGTTTTCTACCCAGTCTTTACTGTGGTGGTTTTGGTGTGATGAAGCTGTGTAACGAACAATGGCCCTAGAAGGCTGGATAGGCAGAACCAGTCACACTAGCAAGCCAGTGTGGTGGCAACCTGTATCTCACTCCAGCCATGACCACCCAAACACACACCACTTGCCTGTGAGGTGGTATGGCAATACATTTAGATCCCTGTTAACATTATTTGAAATAGAAATGAGACTAGATGTTTAACTGAACATTTCAGAGCGAGATGGAGGGGTTGGGGAATGAAGGAACATCATTAATTATACAATTCTGTATCTTTCTGAACAGAAGTGGAAAACCCAACTTGTTTTCCAAACTCTTGTTTGGAAACTTGTCTTCACAGCTCGTTTCCTGGGTCCAACCAGCAGAAAGAGGGAATTGAAGAAATTATGTCTGTAGAAGACACTGTGTAGAGTATTGTATTTCACAGGGCACCCTAAGCTCATTTTTCCATGCTGATATCAAGCTATCTTCTCAGAACCAGCATCCTGCCATTTGAGCAATGTATAAAGTTAGGCCTTGCTCTGTACTGCGGGTGCATTTGTGACAGCTCAACTCCTGACTTTTTTAAGCATTTGCTTAATCATGACATTTTTATTTGCTTCTAACCTTCCAGAGCTTTTATTCCTAAGCTGCAATTTCCAAGGCATGTGCTCTTCATAATACTTTCCATTAAATGAAGCATGTGTGCTGTGCAAGACAGCCTGGGCTTGATATGGCATTAGGGTGTAGGATTTTTAAACAAACATGAAAAATTGTGGAGAAAGCACTCAAGCTGGGCTGTAACAGAGATGTTAGCTCAACTGATGGACACAAACAGTGCTCGAAAATGAAGTTACTCAAATGCAGTGCAGGAAATCAGTGAAACGACGACAAAAGTTCCACTTGAATGGTTTCCCCTGTTCATTCATCATCAAGGGATCCTGCACAGAGCCAAACTTGCATGTACCTCTGTACAGGAGGACTGAACGATGAATCTGTAGACTCATTGCACAAGCTGCTCAATTATTTTTATTTTACACAGAAATCACTCGACCCATTGAACTAATTCTCCAAAAGTTTTCTTTCCAAAAGGGGTTTAATGTTGCACACTACTGATCATCCAGACTGTCTTGGTTAATTTGTAAGTCCCCAGCTTTTAACAGTATCAGGCCAAAGTCTCACCAAGGCAGGCAAGTAACCTGTTTGAGGCATTGCAGTAGCTCAGCACATACTGTCAATGCTTCTGTTAAATGGCTAAGGACAAAGTTGTTTTCCTGGGCTGGTAGTTCTGATTGTTTAATAGCAAGCAGTGGATGTTCCATAGAACTCCTTTTTACATTATGCTTTAGCAGTAAAGTCAGTTACACTTTTTTATTTTACTGGGTTTTTTGTCTCCTTTGTTAATTTTTTTTTTTGTCTTGTCTTACGGACTGTTACCCCTTGTCACCTTTAAGAGTCCTAACCTGTTCCCGTGGAACCTATTCCCTATCTCTTAATGTTCTTTTCTGGGTGCTCCTTCTGCTACTGTGCTCTTGGAGACAGGATACGCTATGTGGTTCTGGTTACTAAATGTGGGTTCATATAATGGTTTAATGTTTGCTAAACCTGCCTCTACCCATCTAGTATTACTGATCCTCAGCAGCAGTAAAAGGCAAATTGTTTCAGGGAATGAGTCACTTACTCCTACACATCACTCCTAGGAGGAAATGCCTGATTTAGAACGCATCAGGCTGTAAGACAGCCAAGGTTATCTTTCCCCCATACGATTACTTTTGAAAAGTTATCATGAAGCATTTTGAAAGTCCTTCTCTGCACTCAGACTTAACACTAACATGTTTGGTTTGTGGGCAAAGATGTTTTATCTGTATAGTTTAACTATATTTTATAAATGCCCTTTGCTTAACTGCAGAACTATCTGCTGCCTTGTATCAAAGAGCAGGTGAACTTGGGGGCAGTCATTCCTGAAAGAAGAGAGGCTAGGCAGAGCAAGAATATGATGTGAAATAGAGGGAGAAGTTGTTTGTTTGTTTGTTTTAAATTAAATACACACACACATCCTCCTAAACACCACAGCTATAAGCACAATGCCCAGGCTCACTTTGAGCATTACAAAGAGCAGCTACTATGCAGTGCTCGAAGTAATGTGTGGTGCTATGGAGTGAAAAAGGTGATTAGCCTCAGAATCTCCTGTTTCTGCTTCCTGATGCATAGCAATGCAAATTTCTCCAGAAGGAAGAGATCCTAATCCAGTGATGAAAACTCTGTCCTGTAGTGGAGTGTGTTACACAGACAAGCTTACCACCCTGAAGGTCTTCTTAACTGAGCAGAGCATGCAGCAATCAAATTAAGAACAAGCTGTGTGATAACTTCTGAGAGTGCCCAACATCTGCAGTATGTAATGCTCAGTGACCAAGGGCTTCCTATAGAACTGTTTTTGCCCACTTCGAAGAGCTGAAGGTTTATACTGCCAGAGTGTGTCTCAGTGACCCTTTTCAAAAAGTAGGTGAGAGAAAAGCTAGAGGAGGAGCCAATTGCACATGCAGACCGAGCTGAATGTTTTAACTGAAGACAACTAATTGAAGCACTTCAGTTTGGGTTTTTTATTATTATTAAAAACAGATTGGCTTTGGCCGAAAAACTGACTTACTGTTCTGTTAACTCAAAGCACATTTATTTGTCACTGCTGCTCTTGGCTTTTATGTTCTCAGTAACACCAGTCTGTTTTCTGTCCCACTTGAACTCAGACCATGACTTGCTTTATTGTGACCAGAAGCAAACAGCTTAACACAAGAAGTGTCATCTCAGCTGTACTATTTCAGTTTTTCCTTGCAGCACTCAAATCTGTTTTGCACTGCCACTACAAGCAAGTCTTTCAAAGATACTAAAAAAACAATTACTTCAGAGGATGAGCATGAGTTTCAGGGTAAGTAGCTTGAGCAGCTCTCTTTAGCCCACTCTTCTCACTGCAAACTCCACTGGGACAGTAGCTCCCCCAGGAAGCTCTGATAGGATTGCCTCTTTGATATTTTATGGTTGGACTTTATCTTAAAGGTCTTTTCCAACCTTGATGATTCTATGATTCTGATCACTTTTTTAGTTTGTTTAGAACTTTGCTTAGGCACATCCAATAAATACACTGGTTTGTACTGATAACTGTACTGACTGCTCAGTCAGTTCCCAAGCCTCTCTCTGATCTGTGAAGGCACACTCATTCTCTTTCCACACAGTAGCTGCATTAAGTTCTTGTCTCAAGATGATCACTGCTGTTAGCAGTCAGTCCAAATATAAAGTCTTCTGGCAGGGACTGTGGAGTCATCTGTGTTAACTGGTCATCGTAGGGACCGAGAGTCCACAGCTTCTCCAATTCATAAACCTCTCGTGCCTCTGGCAGCATGAAATGCACCACAATGTTACCTGTGCAGAACAGAAATTTGCAATAAATTAATGTGAACTGTAAAGCACTACTACACCTTCAGCTGTGCAAAGAGTTCAAGTCTTCCACCCCTATTCTGGCTCAATATAACAGGTCAGCTCATAGAGGTATCTTCTTAAATTGCTGCTTCCAGTTCTTAAACAGTGTTAGGAATTGCTCAGTCCTTCAAAAGACTCCAAGACTACAGTCACAAAAATGAGGCACAATACTTCACAATAAGACACTATCACAAGACTCCAGACCAAAGAAGTTATGACTTCTGTGGGACAGAAGAAAATAAGTCAAAAGGAATTTTACTTCAAAGAGTCCTGCAAGGTGACAGATGGATTTTCAGCTTTCTTTTATTACCAACAACATTCAGCTATAGCCAAGTAATTTTTCTTAGTTTTGTTGTTCACACTTCTCAGGTGGTTTTTATAATGAAATAGGTCCAAACTTTGATAAGTTTTTCTTAGAAGAAAGTGCATTAGACAAACACTGGAATAAACATTCTCTACTGTTGTTTGCACAGAATGGAAATATATGTCCTTAAATTTCAATTGGTTTTCAGTTATTACAGTCAAGTATTATGATAGTTAAGTAACCAAGGCTTAATATCACTGGCTGCAGTGTTCCTCACACATCTATCCTCTCTTTTAGGCCAAAACACCAAGTTGGAGGGTGATATTCTAGAATTAGCAGTGAAGGAGAAATGCTTTTTGAATGCAGTCTTTTATATTTGTGTAGAGTTTCACACTTAAAGAATAAAGAATTACACTCAGTTTCTTAGGACTGATGTTTTACCCCATGTCATGGTATGATCCGGACAGTGAAAAAGTCCATTTAATAGTTCACTACTAAGGCAGTATGCAGCAAGCACCCACTTAACCAAAGAGTGGTTACAGAAAACTGAGAAAATTGACAAAAGTAGCTTTTTTTTCCCACTATTGTTATCTTCAATTTATTAAAACATGTTTTAGCCACTAAAGAGTAGTTACTGCTTTTTTTCTCAGTGCCAAAGATCTTTAATGAACAATCATTTAATATCTCAATGAGTTCAAGCAACAACTGGAATTCCAAAACAGGAAAGTATTGCGAATTCTCCATAGCAACCAGGGTTCACGGTGAGATGCTTCTGTCAACAAGGAGCTCATGCAGAACTTTGTACTTGTCAGATTCACAAATATTTACCAAAATCAATGCACATCCAGTCATCTGTCTCTTTTCCTTCAATCTGTGTATGAGGATCACTTTCTTCTTTGAGATGCTTGTACTAAAAAAAAAAAAAAAAAAGGTAATGGCAGAAAATTAAGTACTTTGCATTTATTTAAAAGCACTCAGCAAAATCTAGCTTCTCTGTTAAGTTTGAGTTGCTTTAAAGCTTAAATGGGTTAGATTACTTCATGTTGGTTCTGGAGTCTGCACAAAAAAAAAGAATATACACTTGCAGTACTAGAAAATAAGAAGAGATTTCTCAATGGGATTTAGTATCAAACCTGGAACCTAATGTTCTGAATTCCCATAGTTATCCATGAATTTTGTAGGTTATCCATATTTTATTGAGATGAATATTGAATACAACTGCTCAGCGTTACAGTAGTCTTTCAATTACTGGGTCCCTAGAACTGCCACTACCACCAAGTTTTATTTCCTTTCCAATACCTTTCATTGGTGTTTTACACTGGCTAGTTAAGGATGCAGAAATGGAAGCTTATCCTCTTCTCAGAGGGGAGTGCAGTGAAAAAGTTTCACCCCCTGCCATGAGGAAGGCATTCAAGCAAGCCTCCTGTCTCTGGAGTGCACACACTCACCACTCACTGCAAGCTGGGGAAAAGCATGACAGGCACACAGGTTTCCAAGCTACGAACTGCTGTGGGAGAGGCGAGGGGGCAGCTCAAAACACACACTCAGCTAGGGAAAGTGGGTAGTTCCCTTTGCAACACAGGGTGGCTTTTGTAAATGCTAGCTTAAGAGGCTTAGCTCTCCCCACCCTGTACATGAAGAACCCAAGCACCCACCAGAGATGAGGAAATTTGACAACTAGAAGCTTAAGCATGGTCACTTTTGGATCTGCCCATAACCTACTTGTTTCTCTACAAGAAGCATCAACAGAAAGGGCTCTAACAGTCCTTTCTGTCATGGAGGCAAAACACAAAATAACATATACTAGCATAGCTGGCTAAGAAATGAGTCCCACTTCACTGGGAATGCAATTATCACCAAATGCAACTGTTCCTGGTTGTTCCACACAATGCTGGCTGCCAGATAATGACCCTTTTGAAAACCAGCAGGAAAACTTTTAAAATCTACTAGTTCTGAGTTACTTTCAAAATGTCACTCAGAACCAGTTCTACCTTCCTATCTTTAAGATGGCTTGTGAGACATCTTCAAAAGCAGGTAATTGTCAAAGACTCTCTGAAAGTCAGCTTAAAATGCTAAAAGCCCTGTGTGCACTGCCATCAGCTATCATCAGCCTGCAAAGGCTGATCTCTGCTACAAGTTTCCAAGCCCCGTCTTTAGAGGCTGTGTAAGGTGAACAGATTATAATGAAGCCAAGTGTTAGCTTCTTCCTCTAACATGAAACCAGATGGGAATGGGTAAGCAGTAGATGGGACTTCGCCATTTACAAGCTACTGGAAGCAAAGCAGGAAGATCTCATGCTACACCGGAGCACTTCTGTGTTTTATTGTGACTAAATCATGCACTGACATAAGCTTTTAGGTATGGTAATGGTAAAGCTTGCCAGCTGCCTGGCAGTACTCCTGAGCACCTACTCAGCTTATTTTTGCCTAGAAAACTTTCAGACAAGCTCAGCCACTCCCATGTACTTGGTCAGGCTTCCCGGTTTTTCAAGAGGCCCAGGAGGGACACCTTCTCTCCCCAGAGGCTCTGCCTTTACAAAATCGCTGCTTTTACAGCCACCAGAGGGTGCAGCTATGAAGCACAGCCATGTTTTTGCAGGGTGGGCAGTACTCACTGATATCTCCTGGTCTGGAGGAGATGGAAAGCTGTTGATTTAAGTTGTTGCAAGTTACGCAAACAACAGAATATATATATAAAGCACTTAGATTTAGTACATTCAAATCACATTAATGCAACTTCCAGCTTAAGGCAAAAATTTGGTTTGCAAAGATGTATCAATTCCTTCAAAGAACAAAAGAAACTCCCCTAACCTGTTCAGAAATACACTGAAAAGCAAAACCATCTCTCCCTCTTTCCTCCCCACCTCAAGTCTCACAGCTGAAACCAATGGGACTGGAAGGAAGAATGTAAAACCAAGAGTCAAAGGAAAAATGGGGTCAGGAAGGGAAAGAAAGTGGGTGAAGAGAAGGCAAACTCCAGGCTGAGTCCAGATAGCTGACTGAGATGGGGACTGGTTATACTCCTCACACTGCGCTTTTTAAAGTCAGACGGTTCTTTTCTGGCCATGAAGTTTGGCCAGAAACTTCAGACTCTGGCCCCTCCCCTGAGTCTGGTCCTCATCCCTAAGCTCTACTTGTATTTTTATTGACTTCTATTTCTATACTGAAAAGTTCCACCAAAGCCAAACAGCGCAGGATTTCTATGCAAGGATGGCTACCACTGCGCTTCCTTTCCTCCTCTTCATGCACAGCAGGGTGAATATTAAACAGCAGTTTGCTTTACTAAGCCCAGGAGGGGATCCTGTGCCTCTCAGGATGCCATCTTTTTCCCAGCCTTACAATACACCTGAGAATCTGGAACTTTTAGGGATTAGGGTTTGAGAACAAAGTAAGTATTATGAATGACTGGGAACAGCTGTGATGCTTGCTGGACAAAGATAAAAGTGGACACAGGTCATCATCACCATTTCACATCACTCCTGTCCTAGCCACCAAACTCTGCTGATGTCATCACTGTTCTACATCCAGTGAAGTCTGTTTTTAAAACATATTACTACATTTTGTGTAGTGCTGCTAAAGCGAAAAAGCACAGTTAGTTGCTAGATGTATTCAGGACTAAATGATATAATGTAATCAGGTTCATCTTACCTGGCACAACCTTATACATGCAAACCTGAGGAAATTCCTTTCACAACATTTAAAACCATTCCCCAAAACTCAGGGAGAGCAGCAAAACCTGTCTTACCATTTTCAGCATGTACTGTGCCATTGCATGGAGATGCCGTGTTGAAGATCCACTCACAATTATAAAATAATCACAGTATTTTATTTCTGGAGGTGGCTGGATAACACAGATGTCTTTAGCGTTTTCTTGCCTCAGCAGTGCTACAACAAAGTCAATGTTGAATTTTTGAAGAACAGTATCTGGGAGCAGATGGAAAAAATAACACAGTGGCAATTTATCTTTTTCATTGCAAAAATCAACCATTTAAGAAGCCATAAAATAGCAATTAACTGAATTATAGCCTAAGCTAGTCACTCATTATGAAGTTTGGTTTGATACTGACAATGCAACATGATCTGCAGATTTTTCAAAAACATCTTTAAAATCATCAAAGCTGAGAACTAAGCAGTGTTCTGGTAAACAACACTTTATCACTACATATAAGTTACCTAAATGAAACTCTGATGTTTGCTAACTTACTTATTTATTGTTGTTAGCATCTACAAGTCAGTGATATCATCAGACACTTGTCAATTAAAATGAATGAAACCTAAGTAATTCAACAGATATTATTAAAACAACAGACAAAACTGAAAATATTTCAAAACAATGCTTTTCAACAGACCTGTGATAATACATGATGAAATTATTCTAGAGCCTTAAGCAGGTGAAATCAATGTATTGAAAATGGAGCTGACGTGATGCAGTGTGAATATATTTTTTATCTGCACATGGAGTAAAGCCACTTTTTTTCTTTTTCCCTAGCCTGTTCTGCTGCAGATTATAATATTGTAGACCATGCTTTAGTCCTTCAACAGTTTAAGCAAGCCAGCTTAGAAACCATTAAATCTGTGCAACTACCTTGTGTCCACACCAAGAAATCAGTTTATTTATAATTTGTCCTAATTAGGGAGGTGCAATTTGTGTGCACACTTAAGACATAATTTGAATCTGTCAACAATGCAAGTCTACCACTATAAAGTGAACGTTAGTGCAGACGGAGCATCAGCACAGAGCCAAACTTCATATTTCCCAATATAAAGAAAAAACCAAACACAAGAACAACAGCTACATACAATTATATGCATGAACGGGGATTTGAAATTGGATCAGAGTTCTGTAAATGGAAGCCTTTGAGCTCAGGGATTCATGCACTCTTTCAACTTTTTGCTGTGGTCACACATGCAGAAAATTAGCGATGGCCACAGCCCCTCCAAGACGCAGTGGTTACAAAAGTTAAATATTTGCTTGGTGGCCACATGTGAAGCCTCCAGTGCCTCCTTAGAGAGCGAATGGCCTAAACAACCCCGGGCACGGTGTGCCACGCTGATCGGCATGGCCAGATCCAGGCTGGAGAAGGTTTGCAGAACAGCTGCAGGGACACACC
Organism: Lepidothrix coronata; assembly: GCF_001604755.1. Taxonomy (NCBI): domain Eukaryota; kingdom Metazoa; phylum Chordata; class Aves; order Passeriformes; family Pipridae; genus Lepidothrix; species Lepidothrix coronata. Next base: position 2,152,791 of record NW_016690286.1, on the reverse strand, counting down.
AGCTCAGTGCACACGAGGCTTGTACCCGTAACCAGCCACCCGTAACTGCTTCCCCACCTGTTACATAACAGGGAGACTGCCAGGGCACATCCCAAAAACACCTCCAGCTCGGCACCACCGCCCCCTCAGAAGTTCCTGTAGGCACCTACACACAGGCTCCATTCACACCAGCCCCGAATCCTCATTTTCCCGCCGGGCAAGGGAGTCGATGCTGGCCCAGCGCCGATGCCGTGACTCCGAGGCCCGCGGTCGCAGCCGAGGTGAGGCCGATCCCACCCACTGGGCACCGTGAGGGTCCTCCCGCAGCTGCAGAAGCGATTCCACGCGCTTCGAGCAGCCCCCTCTTCCCGAGGCGTCACATTTCGCTCAGGGTCACCCCCGCAGCGCGGCTCCCGCGGCTGGGCCCTACCTGCCGCCTGGTGCCGCTCCGCCGCCGCTTCCAGCGCCCCGGCCCCGGCTCCGGCTCCCGCCGCCGCGCAGCCCCCGCGGGGACCCGGCGGGGCCCGGGGTGGCGGCGGCACCGCCCGCGGGGTGCCCCCGGCCGCGGCCCCGAGCGGCCGCAGCAGCCGCCGCGCCCCCGACACCGCCCGCCACATGCCGGCCCCGCGCCCCGCCCCCTCTGCCGTACCGTACAGCGATTGGTCGGCGGCGAGGCCGCCCCCTCGCCTCATTGGCGTAGCCGGCTGTCGCTCGGGCAGTGGCGGCGGGCGCGCGCGCGGCGACTGCCTGGAGGTCGCGGCGCTGCCGGCCGTGTCCCCGAACCGGGCTGTCTCCGAACCGGGCTGTCTCCGAACCGGGGTGTCCTCGAACCGCCCGCGGGGTGTCCCCGAACCGCCGCCCGGGTGTCCTCCGGCGCCAACGGGGTGGCGGCCCTGAGGCCTTGCGGCTCTGCTCGTCGGAGCGGCACCTCTTCGAGGAGCGGGTGCTCGGCCCGTCATGGAATCATACAGTGGTTTGGGTTGGAAGGGGACCTTGAAGATCATCTACTTCCAACCCCCCTGCCATGGGCAGGCCCAACTATACCAGGTTGCTCAGAGCCCCATCCAACCTGGCCCCACCTCCGGGGTGGGGCATCCACAACTTCCCTGGGCAACCTGTTCCAGTGCCTCACCACCCTTACAGTAAAGAATTTTTTCCTGATATCTCTTCTAAACCTACTCTTTTTCAATTTGAAACCATTCCCCCTTGTCCTGTCACTACATGCTCTTGTAAATAGCCTTGCCCCATTTTTCCTTCAGATACTGGAAGGCCACAATTAGGTCACCTTGAAACCTTCTCTTTTCCTGGCTGAACAATACCGATTCTTTCAGCGTTTCCTCACTGGAGAGGTGCTCCATCTCTCTGATCAACTTAGTGGCCCTCCTCTGGACTCACTCCAACAGGTTGATGCCCTTCCTGTGCTGAGGACCCCAGAGCTGGATGCAGCACTCCAGGTGGGGTCTCACCAGAGCAGAGCAGAGGGGCACAATCCCCTCCCTCAGCCTGTTGGTCACACTGCTTGTGATGCAGCCCAGTCATGTTTGGTGCCCGCCGGACCCAGCCCCGGGGCACTCCTGGCCCCCTGCCAGAGTCCCAGGGTGGGAGTGCGGGTGTGCAGACAAGGAACATCTGGGCTGACAGTGGCTCATCCTCACCTTCCCTGTCCCCGCCTTGTGCTCCTCGTCTGTGTTCTGTGAGGAGTGTCTGACCTTCAAGGTGGTAAAAGGGGAAGGGACCTTTCTTTTTCAGATTTCCTTGTGTGTGTGTGTTATGTTTTCCTGTACTGCATGAAACCCATATTTGGATTTTGAAATTTTCAGACCTCTCAACATCTTCGTCACTCACTTTTTTTTTCCTCCCTGAATTTGGACACGTGACAAGGTTCCTGTGGCTCACTGCCTCCTCAAAGCCCTGGATCATGCAACAAGAAACTGTGACTGGGTATCTGTTTTACAGTACACACTGCTGGTTGCTTTTCAACCTTTTGGTCTCCATTGTTCTCCCTACCACGTGCAGCTGATCAGTTGGGTTTTCAGCTGTACCTGGCCTACGGGATTCTGGAGCCAGAAAATAGATGCAGGTTCCCTTAGGGATGCATCCTGAAGGTAGCTGTTTGTTTGGTACCATGGCTTGGGAACATGGGCCAGGGGATGGTTGAACAAGCATAAATTTTAAAGGATCATAGAATATGCTGAGTTGGAATGGACCCATCAGGATCATTGAGTCCAACTCATGGCCCTGTGTGGGACACCCCAAGAATCACACTATGTGCCTGAGAGCATTGTCCAGGCACTCCTTGAACTCAGACAGGCTTGGTGCTGTGACCACTTCCCTGGGGAGCCTGTTTCAGTGCTCAACCACCCTCTGAGTGAAAAACTTTCTCCTGATATACAACCTGAACCTCCTCCAACTCAGCTTCATGCCATTTCCTCAAGTCGTGTCACTGGTCATGAGAATGAAGGGATTGGTACATGCCCTGCTGCTTCCCCTCATGACGATGTTGAAGACTGCAATGAAGTCTCCCTCAGTCTCCTCTGTAGATGCCTACAGGAACTTCTGAGGGGGCGGTGGTGCCGAGCTGGAGGTCTTTTTGGGATATACCCTGGCAGTCTCCCTGTTATGTAACAGGTTGGGAAGCAGTTACGGGTGGCTGGTTACAGGTACACTTGAACAAACCAAGTGAAAAAGTGAACAAGCAACTCAAGGATGATTTGATGTATCTAGATTTGAAAGGGAAGGTCGTTCCTGCACTTTAACCAGCTCTGTGCTGTGCTAGGTTGTTGGGCATCTGTAAAAGGGCAGATACAAAATGTGGGCACTGCCATGTAAACTGAAATCACATATCCCAGCTCAGGCCTTGTGCCCCCTTTTAAAGTCAGTGGTTTTGGCTAAAAAGCTGCAGCTGGTCTGAAACTTGATTTTTCTTGGGAAAGTGTGTTTTACATTTGTGTAATTCCCACACAGTGTTAATGGGCACAGGGTAGTAGTCTCACTGTGTTTGGTTTGCAATGGAGAATGTTGTCAAGGGCTAAAAAACTATGACCTAGGTAGGCATGTCTGAGCATTTGTATTTAATGTGGGTGCACCTCCTTCCCCTTGGAGAGGCTGACATTTACAGGTATGGTAAAATGAAAGAATTGCCATTCAGAATGTTTTTCCCTCTCTCACTGAGTATAATGGTAAAACAGTGGTATTACGGTTTAAAGGACATAATAATGGTTGGTGCCAGACTCTTTTCAGTGGTGCCCAGTGACAGGATGAGGAGCAGTAGCCATAAACTACAACACATAAAGTTTCACCTCAACATTAGGAAGAATGTCGTTATGTTGAGCATGGCAGAGCACTGGAACAGCTGCCCAAGGAGGTTGTGGAGTCTCCCTCTCTGGAGACATTCAAAACCCTCTGGACACAATCCTGTGCAACCTGCTGTAAGTGACCCTGCCTTGGCAGTGGGATTGGACTAGATAATCTCCAGAGGTCCTTTCCAACCCTAACAAGTCTGTGATTCTGTGAGAATATACAGACTTGTAGTGATAAAAGCTTTACCTTTAAAGAAAATTTGACTATGCTGTATGAGGCTGGAGGTGATCAGTTGTACTAATGAGCCACAGTGGCTAGATGTCTCTTGCAAACTTTTGTTTGATTCTTCTACTATTCCTTCAGGGACTGGTGGTTCTTAGCCTTGGTTTCAGCTTCAAAATACTTTTGGTAAGAAAAAAATGCCACATCTGATGAGTGTCTTTGTGCTATAAAAATGTTCCAGAAGAAAAGGGGGGAGAAACAAAACAAATGGTTTGAAATAATAGTTCAGTTTTTAAAGTAATTTTTAACAAACTTGTTACCGAACTGATATTTCAGTTTCTCTTGATGACATGTTTGAAAAGATGTTCTTTCTATAAAAATTATGTACATTTATGTTTGATGTCATTCTTGATGTTATTTCTCCAAAGGGGATGCCTGAAAGCTGTCTTGTAACATTTGCTGACATTCACAAATATGTTGTTTGTCAGCTGTTCTTGCCTTTTGAAGGACACGAAGTTCATTTGTATCCTGATCTGCTCTGAAATTGGGTTCTGTAGCTGTCATCTGGTTGTTGAGAAAGTCTTGCTTCTCAGATTTGTGGTGCCATTGCTCTGAGTACACTTGAAGGGAGACTGCAAAATCAGCTAGATAACCAATGGTAATACCAGGTGTGAACTAAGGGTAAAGCAAATCCAGTTGTGTTTTCTGGAGGTAGATACTGTTTTGATCAATAATTGGGCAACTCATCAAGTTCCTTATCTCGGAGTATTTCTTTCTGAGACAAAGAAAGTCTACTCTTTAAAATCATTAGATGGTTTATTTGTCAGTGCAGCAGTTAAATTCCATTGTATAAAAGTAAAGATGTATGAAATAGAAGTTACAGCTGAAAATGCAAAATCATACTATAAAAATGTAGTAGTCTGACACGATACTTAAAGGGAGATAATGCAATATATTCTGTATACTTAAGTTAAAGAATAAAAAAGTTCTTAACATATGCCCGAAAGCTGTTTTCTATGCAAAAGCTTAAGATGTCTCTGAGCTCCTAACTTGCAATGTTTTGCAGAAACAAGATGCTTTCTGCATACAGCCTAGGTCAGTGGTAGCCTTCACTGATCCTAAGACGTGACAGATTTAATGTTTTCATGCTTCATTTCAGGTCATCTCAAGCTTTCCAATAAACCCCTGTCCTGCCTCAAGCTAGAGCAAAAAATACAAATTACAGTCCTGCCTGACTGATAACAGAGGACATAACATTCAGGCAGTAATTTTTTCAGAAAATGTGTTTTCTGTTTAAGTCAGAAAATATTCTTGGATGCCCAGTTCTGGTTAGACAATAGGATGTTAACTATAAGGAAGATGGAACAATAGCAAATACACTGCTTTTAATAATATAACTGAAATGGCCGCAAAAGAATTAAAATAATGGGAAAACCTGGGAAAAAAAGAAGAAAATAGGCTGATGAGCATTTGATGGATCTGCTAAAACAGTAGGAAAGTGTGTTTATGCTTATATATTGCCTGAAAACAGCATATATCAGAGATGTTTCAAGACACAGTAAACAAGGTAACTATCTTGAAATATAGATCTTCAAAGAAATTAGTGTTTAGAAATGGGTTGTGTAAGGTCATTGCCAGCCTCTATTTTGGTTATAACCTTTACTATTAACAGCAGGGCTTTTATGGAACATGAACTATAAAGCATTTTTGATCTGCTTGCTCATCTCTGTAAAGCTCTTTAGCAACCTTTTCCCTGCTACAGATAAGATACTGTCCTTTTGTCATCATCCAGTGGCCAAGCCTTCAGCAGTTTGCTGCTGATCTCCCACTGTGAAATGCCACAATGCTGAGTGGTGACCATGTGTGGCTACAAAGCCAGATCGCTTGGGAAAAGCCTCGGAGTTAGTTTTTTTAACACAGAATTGCAGCTAGAGTGAACAAGGCACATTGGTTTTGCTTAAGTTTATATTTTCTAAGCTGCATCATGCAAAAGCAGAAACTGGAACATAGGGCTTTATTTATATTGGGGTTTTAATTTATTTGATTAAGTGGTCAAAGAAGGATGTAGGAGCAAGCAGAAATTGCTGTATCTTTACAGCAGGAGAGAGAGAAATTAAAAGAGAAGAGGAAAAGGGAGTTGAATGCTACCCCTTCCTGCTAGACCCCTCCTTCTGCTGATCCCTGTACGTAGAGCATATATCCACACATCTGCCCTCTGGGGAGTGGTGGTGCCAATCTGGTCTCTCAAGACCAATGGAAACAAAGGAGACAAAGACAGCATCAGCAATTGCATCTCAGGACTTTACATGGGACTCAGAGTAAAAGTTTGGAGAGCCAAGCTGATAGGCCTCATCTTGTTGCTTGAGTGTCTGTGGTTTAGTTTATAGTGAGACTCATGCACTGGTAGCCATGTCCAGTGGGAAACTAAATGTGTCCAACCCTGTTTTCTGGCCCTGAGGCCAACTGGAATTTAATGAGCTGCACCCATGATATTGAACCCTGCAAAATAGGGTGGCAGCTGCCAAGCTCCCAGTGGGGAACTGTCCCTTCTGGTGGTTCCCAGAATCTAGGGTTTGCTTGGTGGGGAGCTAGACTGCCTGGGGCAAGCCTGTGCTAGGACCTCCCGAACAGCGTAACAGCAGCAGCAGTTCGGTGTCAATGCCTGGGAATAGGCCATGGCACGTTTCATTCCACAGACATAACACGTGCCTGCCCCCCATGTCTCTCTTTCGAGCAAAGACATGAATCCTGCTAAGGCAGTAAGCAGCAATAAAAACTGTTTACAAGTTGCTTGGTTGTTGGGTTTTTTTGTGGTTTTTTTTGGTTTTTTTTTTGTCTTTTTTTAATTTACCTTTTTTTTCCCCCTTCCAAATTATAGATATGATTAATTTTGCAGGTTGTTAACCTAGAAGAAAGAAAACCCAGATAAGTGTGTGGGAGTGGGAGGCAGTTAGTTATTCAGAAGAGTTTATCCTGGATCACAAGCAAGAACAGCAAGTGCTTAAAACTACTTCCTTGTTTTCTACAAAGGACTACTTTAATGTTTCTAATTGCACCAAGCCCCAAAAGTTATCATCCCCTCTATATGTGCTTTCACCTTACTCCCTGTTTTTTAATAACAAGAAAGCCCCATTAAAGTACGGTTCAATATGAGTTCTGTTCTTAATCTAACAGTCGGTGTTAGACTAAAGGTTTAAACAATGCCTGGTTTACTCTTCAGCAGAGGATTTCTCTCAGTGCTATTAGGGAAGAAAACAGCTTTGAAACTGCTGAAGTAAGCAGTGAGTCCCTCCTGCTTCTCTGTTTGTCCTGCGCTTCTCTCAATAGGCTTGTATTGCTTGTATCTCCTGCAAGGAATGTGCACAGTTAGTTGCTAAAAGACATTTAAATGAAAAGTCCACATTTAGCATGTGACCAGTGCATAAGAGCATTAATCATTTATTCATCATACATTCTCTCTCCTCCTTCCCTGTCCAATCCCATCTAATGGCTGGTCAGTAGTGGTGATTAGGGCCTGGTTAAAGAGAAGGTTCCCTTGCTTGGTGGAGAGCTGTTGCTCTGTGGAGGTGTGTGTTTCTCACCACTGACTGTGAAGGGTGAGCACACACTTGGCTCAGGAGTCTTGGTGCAGTCTTAAAGTCTCATGAGAAACAACTAAGCTAATACTGTAGTAACATGTGCTTCTGTGAACTACTGTCTTGCATCCCCACCACCTTTTTCCCAAAGAGTTTATTTGTCAATTATTTAATGAAGAATTTTGGTGATTAATTCTCAATCCGTCAGTCATTTGCAAACACTTCTTGTAAGAGTTTTAGAGCTAAATTAAATTTCTGTTTGTTCAGTTTCTCTGCATATATAAATCACATCACGCAGTTTGAGTTTGCTTTCTGCTTACATGCAGTTCCCAGGCCTGCTAGTATTAGTAGCTTATGGGCACAGAACATAATTTTCTATGAAAACCCTTAACATCTGCATATTTTCCAACGGTTTTGTAGCCTAAGCCAATAATCTCATTTTCTTGAATATTTGCCAAAATGTTTGTGAACTGCAATGATAAAGAAACAAAAATGTAGCTACAGCTACTTTAAGTTACTTGGTTTGTTGATTTAAACTTTATATTTTGACAGTTCCTTGAACTGTTTTTAATCACAGAAACTAGCAACTTACTTGTAAAGGACAAATGCCCCAATGGTGGCAAAAACTGCCAACAAGCCAAGGAAGATAAAGACGCCTTCTGTTGTTCTGTATGATGATCCTAGAGTTCAGAAAACAGAATGATTAAAAGTTAGCCTGTTTTACAGTGAGATAGACTTTCTAAAGAAAATCCCATTTTTACTTCATTGCTGTATGGACTGAAGTAGCTCTAATACATTAAGCATTGGAGGTCAGTGACTGGCAGGAGGTGGGGCTTTTTCACCCCAGGAGATGAAGCTAATCTGCTTTGATTATAGTGGAAGCCCCAAAGGACAACTCAGCTTTGCCCTCTGGAGGAGACCTAGGCAGACCAGCCTTGTTGGGCTGCAGGCCTTTGTGAATACAGTTTTGGAAAATCCTTCTGCGTGCTTATTTTCATCTTTAGGAGCCAGAATGCACTTACAGCTCTGGCATTGGGCCTTAGTCATAATGAACTGGTTGGAGTACAGTTAAATTTATACCTAGATTCAATAAAGTCAGCCAAAAATACTGTGAAACAATACCACAAAGGGTCAGTTTCTTGGCTGATAGTAATTAAAGAGTTCAGAAGAGTCACTAGGACATTGTAATGGGAAGTCAGGAGGGCAATGGAGTGGGAGCAGAGAGACAGCATGATCATTTAGACTTCTGACTGAGGTTGAGTTTAGCACCTGGTTCTGTCAAAGACTGCTTGGATAGCTATGAGCAAGGTACAGTGATACTCCTCCAAACAAAGATAAACCTCCTGTTCTGAAATAGTGACCCTGGGCAGACTCTGTAGTCAATGGATGTCACACAGATCATTCCAGAACCTGCTTCATCTTATCCTCATGTACAAATAGAAACCTGGCCAAGGTTAATGGGATACAAAGAAGGCCTAGGGCAGCCAACTCCGCTGCAGACTTTGATTCTGTATCAAGTGAGCTGAATTCCTCTCTGTTTCTGCTATTTCTCCATGTGTGGGTATGTCCCCCACCTGCTTTTCTGCCCAACAGACTTTTCTGCAGAAAAATACATTATGGCTTAAGAACTGTTCATACTCTGTAGCACTGAAAAGTTTGCATAATTACCTTACTCATTGGATCGTAAACATAAATCAACCGAGGTCTAACACCTAAAATTCCCATAGGGAAATAATTGTCTCTTTATCTTTGCATCGACTCTCACACAAGCTGGCGCAGTCTCAGCTGAGACCGCCAGGCATAAAAAAACCCCCCCATATATATTCCTGTGCTCTTTCCCCTGCAGTGAAATGACCACAGGGAGAAGCTATTCACAGACAACCCACATCTGCTCTGTGTGGACTCACCTCCATTTACAGAAATCAGTGCACTGGCAAGGGCTTGACTTGAGTCATCACCCAAGGTGATGTTTATACAGTATGTTCCAGGTTCCTCAAAAGATCTCCTGATAGTGAGTAAACATTCATCGCTGATGGTGATGGGGTCACATACCACACTCTTGGACACCTGGCAAGTGGGGTCAGAAACTACTGTGCAGACATCTGTGGGCAGACTGAGATGGGAGGAGAGAAGACATTGCATCTGTGGAGTCCTGTTAGCCCGGTTCACAGACACATTGCACTGGTACACCAGTTTTATGCTGGTGCCTGTTGACATCAGTGGCAGTATAGTGATTTAAGAGTGTTTTGTTAATACTATATATACTTTTTACATACCTCTACATTTATATATGTACATGTGGATTTTATATAGAATGCATATATACAATCTATATAGTATAGCTTGTTCTGCTTATCATTTAACATTTCATGGTGATCACAAAATTACCTGTATCAAATCAACTTATAAAGTCCATTACCTTTAATACACAGAATTAAGAAAGGAATGCAGATTCTTGTAAGTAGTATCATGTGTCAAAAAGGAAAACACTAGCTTAAGAGAGTATAATTGTTTTCCAGTTGTATTACCAAGGTGATTCTTGTACTTTGTCCTCTCAACTATAATCTAATAGGAGCTAGGACTAGTAGTGCAATGTTTTCCTATCCAAGAACTTGCGTGGAGATGCCCACTTACTCTAAGTGTCAAAAAATCATGTCCAAAAAAGAAAGATTTCTTTACAATTTCAGTAAATTGATTCCCATTTTACATAGGTGCTAAAATCTTTTCTTGCCAGGAAAATACAGAATTGTTTCTTCCCGCAATTCCAGTTCTGTTATTTTTACTGAGACTCGACATTTGCTCTGAATCCTAAGTGGCTGGCAGTAACCTCTGTTGCCATAGTTTACAAATGAGGCTTGCATTATCTTTAGTTCCAGTCAAGAAATAGAAACACTGCAGTTTCCAAATTTTGTTCATGCAGCTGCATCTAAGTGCAGACAGCATTCCAGCACCTAGTTATTTTTAAAGAGAGAACACTGACCACTTCATTCACACACTTACCTCCCTTGGCAGGTAACAACAAAGTCAACCAGTGAGTTTTCAGCTTGACTTTCTGTCATCTGGATGCTCGTCATCTGAATAATATTTACCTCAAGGATTCCCTCTGGAAGAGGAAACACATGTCAACGGTAGGACACATGACAAGCTCTGAAGTCTGTGTGTACTGAACCTCAAGTGTTTGGCTGATGCTCAGTTCAGGTCTTGTTTTCCATAACCTCTTCTCCTTCTTAGCACTCCTCTTGAGTGGTTTGAAAGTTGAGAAACTGTTCCAATGCTTTCCCTGTGAGGCTGCTCCTTTCTGCTCTGCTTCTTTTCCCCATTTTTATTATTTACTTACTTACTTTACTAAATCACTTTCCACTTTATGTGACTTCTCTGCATTCAAAGGTCAGTTCAACCTTATTTAAACCCCCTCCCCAGCCAATATGCTCCTGGGGTGGCAGGTTCAGAAGCTGATGATATAGAGAGAAGTGATACTGTGCACATCCCTACCAGCCATTTTCCAGCCCAAGTGCCTGGAAACACCACATGTAGCACGGGGTCAGCCATCAGCAGGCATCCAGAACAAAGCCCAGCCTCCTGTGTCTGAAACCAAGCAACCATAACCTCTACCACTAGGTCCTGGCAGAGTGCATGAAGAAACTAAAGTCAGCCAGTTAGATGTCTCTACGTTAATCTTTAAAACTCTCAACTATGTCTGTAAGAAGGATCTCACTGTGGGTCTCATGTATTTACAAAATGTCGTCTAAATAAATACTGTTGCTACCATACTTTTTTGTACATTGTTAGCCCATTCCTTTGTTCAGGTGTTGACCATGTCCTTACCTACGACAGAGATACCACTTCTGTAGTATCCATTTCTGTAAATATGGCAACCTCCATCAGGATTATCCTCCATTGACTCAACAATGGCAGAAGAGTCTGAATTAGAAGATGCTCCGGTTGTTACTGTTTGAGGAAAAAGGATTAGACAGACGACTTTAGAACAAGCTCTACTTAGGGGTATTCTGAACATGGCCATATGTTCCAACTGCCTTCATTCCATAGGTCATTAGTGACTTTGGTTTGCAGCTGAGCAGTCATGTTTGTATCTGTATGGGATCATGGCAATAATCCCTAAAGAAAACACATGTGCCCAGCTGTAGAACCCTGGAGTGGCCTGGGTAGCCTCACTCTAAAAGCCACCTTGCTAGTCACCCATCTCTGTGAAATAAAAGGGAGACTACAAGGTGTAACATAATTAAACACTTCTTTGAAATCCCCAGATCAACTATGTAAGAAATCCAAAGGCCAATAAAAGGTTTAAAATGCTTTCTTTAAAAGCTGGTATTTTCCAACTGCTCTACATTACAGCTAGTGGAAAAATGAAGAGGGGAAGTGGCGAAAATTATATCTTTCATTTTTGATTCTCACTCAACATTTTGGTTGAGTGAGAATCAAAAACACGTATTAAAAATATGAAATTTGAAAAATATAGCCACATTTACAATCTCAGAGTAGTAGTATTATAGCTGAAACTGCAGGCCTTCTGCAAACCTTAAAACCCTCTGAGATCATAAACCAAATGCTGAACATGATGAGAGTTGTTCTGAAATATGATAGTCAATAAATTTGAAGTGGAAAAGTTGTTTTGGGTTAAAGCCATGTGGAAATCCCGTATTTTTGAATATGACTAAGTTGTTCTAGTTCGATCCAATCTCGTTTAATTTTGGGTAGAATTTAATGCAATCCAGAAAGGAACTTGCAAGGGTGTTCTGAAATATCTCTTTCTCACTTTAAATTTACCTCTTCCTTCAGAAGATGACCCTGAGTGTGCAAGGCTGAAATCTCCTGACCTGGTGTGGGAGGGGTTATACAATCAAATTTACATGTACTGTATGTCCACCTGGAGACACCTGTATGCTGTCACTGTGGTGGTAGAACTGGACACGTAATGTGTTAAATGTGTAACTGATCCCTACCGTAGAGTCATAGAAGAGTTTATGCTATTGATTCTGTCTCTAAACCAAGTTATGGAGGGTTTGCAGAGCCTTGCAGCTCTTTCATGATGACAGTAAACCTTCTAAAGATATGAACTTAAAATATCAGAAGTTAGAGTTTTAGCATAGCCCCAAATGCCACTGTTGTTTGACAAATTCTTACCTGCTGGGGTGGGGGGTGGTGCCGTGGGTGTTACTGGCCTGCAGGGCACAGGAATAATGGCTTGGACAGTTAAATTCAGAGTGAAGTTTCCTTGCAGAGTGTAAGTGTGAGATGTAGTAGAACTGCTGGCTACAAATAAGCCACTTCCGTCTCCGAAGTTCCACTTGTAGGAGATGGCAGAGTTGTTAAGATAGTAGCTGGGATCATGGATATTCACATCAAATGTAATTGGTGAGTCTTTGATAAAAATGGAGTCTGAGATGTTGCGGTCATGTTTTTGGAACATACTCACAACTATTGGAATTTTGTCTGGAGGGGAAAAAAAAAAGGAGTAAATAAATAAAGCATAGATGCCTGGCTGCAAACAACAAATGGCTCCAAAGTCCCTGAACAGCAACAATCGGAATATGAGACATTAGTATCTTTAACACGGGCTTCTACTTTAATTCAATTTATGATCTGATGACTGAATGTCAGTAGGAAACAGCTACCCAGAAAAGTATGGGAACAAATGAGGAATCAGAGACATCTGTGGAAGTCTGCATTTCCTTTAATAAGTAATTTTTCATTACAAAGTAGAGGTGTCACTACTGAGCTAGACACAAGAATAACATGCTCTACTCAAGGCAATTTACCAGAGACTCCATTTTCATATTAAAAGTCTTTCTTGGGCCAGTGTCCTCTTTTCATGTCAGATGATGCTTGTGCTGAATTCTTTTGACATCTAAACAACAAATACCCGCAGTATTTTGTTACAGTTTATTCCAGCACACTAACCTGTTACAGAGTAAGTGGCTTTTGCTCTCGCAATTGGAACGTATTCTGAGTGCCCTCTCCTGTAAATGGACACTGCCATCACATGTTTGCCAAGAGTGATATTTGCTGTGTTGACCGAAAACTTTGCTGAAGATCGTCCTGTTGTTTGGTAATACTGACCTGAAAGAGAACATGAACCTTATGTTTTCCCCTTCAGCCTAGACACAAGTTATTTTATGAGAGGCAATATCTCTGAGAATCTTGGATTGTCTAAATCAAAACAAATAGTTTAGCATTCTCTTCCAGTAATCTGGCAGGTGTTTTTGGAAGACTAAATACTTTTACAATGTGTTTACTCTCATTATTTCTGTGTTTTTTCAAAGTTGTCAGAAGGAGGTCCCAAATTTACTAATCCAAGAAAAATTTGCCAAAGCATCTACATCTTTCCAAAGCAATTGCTACAGTAAATCATTAAGATTATGTAGTGGATGGTGTCAGGTTTGCTTTCAGTGTAGCCAGAAGATATAATATCTTTTTTTCACACCCTAGAACCATTTGTGTATATTTGCTTATTTGTCTTTTTAACAGACCTGATTCAGGTAGATAAATACTATCACCTCTACATAAAATTTGGACCATTATTATTACTCATGCCCTGACAATACTGACAATAATACGGATTTACCCAAGATTTAGTACATAGCCAATGGCAGGAATAGCCCAACCATTACATGCTCAGGAGCAGGAAACACTGAAAATCAGCATCTGTGACCAGACCAGTGTCACACAGTCAGTGGCAGTTCTCACCTCCCCAGAGGCAAGAAGTGCTGCACAGTTAAACTGATGATATACAGCGCTATGTTCTCTTAAATTTAGGAGTCTGAAGTGTCAGTGAACAGTCAAAAAATCATCTGACTGACTTGCTCAGACCTTCCATTTTCCTAGAAAATGATTTTGAGTACTACTGAGAGGAAATTAATATTCTTCAGTGGTAGTACTGTGAATGTAGATTTAAAGAGAATCTTCTGGTAATCCATGCTTTTCAGATCAAAGATCTGATGGCCTCTCTGGAAAGTGGCAGATGAATTCAGTATCTCCACTCAAGAGGGTGGAATCCTTTTGAAAGGACTTTTATTGAAACATACTTGATGAACAAGTTAGTGTACAAAGTGAATATAAGCTTTGCAGCATCACCCAAACCAAGGCACATGTTGTGGTACTAACCAAATGTGTGAAACACGTAGACAAAGTTCCTTCTCCTCCAGCCAGGGTGGTGAGGGAAAGGTCTCCCATCTGGGAATACATTATGACTGTAATTGCTTGTGCAGTTTTCCCAGACACAGTTGTCAATCCATTCAGTCCAGTTGTAGACATAGACTTGCTGATCCTCAGCAGCTGGAGGATCTAAGGGTAGAAATAAGATGAGTTCTGGTCAACTGAGAAATGTGCAGAAAGTCAGGTAACAGGAGGCAGGCACCCCCGGTTATAGGAGTTATCGCACCTAAACAACAAGGTGGAGTATTTTTAGACTGACGTGCATTTTTTTTCTGAGACTCTGCTTTGTTTTGGTTTTAATATAAACACTGAATTGTTTCATCTTGGTGTCGTTTTATCTAGAAGTTTAAAAAAAATTTGATTGTCTCATGGGGTAGACACAATTTAAATTGCTTGCCCAAAATCTTGCTTGCCCAAAATCGAGTATGCAGGGGGCTACTGTTTCACTGAAGTTAATGGGGCTACCTGAGTATTTGGCAAGCAGAATCTAAAATTTTAAGTAGAAACATTGGCCATGGAAGCACTGTGAGGAAGTGACTGTTTTGTCAGAAAAGTTTTCTATGACATTGTTTAATAACTTAAGCATGAATTTCAGTTCTTTTCTGAATAATAGACAGAGAGTTTCGTCCCCCAAACAGCAAAGTAGATATTAAGTAGAGAATGGATATCAGCTGTTAACAAAACAATAGACAGTTAAAAACTAGAACTTAGGCTGATAAAAAAATTGCTATTCCTTGAAATGAAAATTACTTTGATCATTTAGAAATTTGTTGAACTTTTATGGATTCAGAGCATGAAAGGTACAACAGCGTGTTTAATTCTGGATCCAGCAGCTCCAAACACTGAAATTATGATAGGTTTTTTTGCTCCATGTAACAGTAAATAAGATGTAAGAAGGTCATTCTTTGAGGAAAATATTGCTTGACTTTTGAATCTTTCTGTTTGTTTTTTAATTCTTAAAATGTGGCAGTATGAGATTTACTCTTTCTTGAGGGTTTTTCAGGATGCAGATATGGTTATTGAATTCTACAATTCCTAACTGAAAAAAAATTTCCCAGTTTTATAAATTTACAGCTTTGTAAGTTTGGAAGAAAACAGTGTGACTGTGCAATGTTGTGCCTGAGCTGAAAAGCAGTAATAGTTCTGTTAGGAAGCCAAATTAATGTAACTGTTTTGGGAAGGCAATTTTATAGTGATGATCAATCTTAAATTACCTGGTCATTATATATAGTGGAGCAGAACATGAAAAATACCATAGTGATCTTCTCAGGAAAGAAACGTGTGGCACAGGCTAGGTAGGCACAAGTATTGTTATGAGTTAAAAGCAACTTGGCTGTTGTTCATAGGGTGCACCTGTGATGCTTTCAAAGCTTCATGATATGTTCACACCAGCACCAGGTAGATGTGTGTATAGTGCAGGGAAATCGCCATTACCTACCCTGGGTACAGTTTCTCTGGTATACTATGTTGCCATCATTATCTTCCTTCTGGCACTTAGGAAACTGGAGAGTGACAGCAAAGGTCACGTTGGATCCTACCAGTGCTGGGCTATCAGTATCCAATTTGGCTGTCACCCTTCCGCCTGTAGAAAAGAAAATGGGTCTTCACTGCAGTAAAGGATGCATCAGAGCAGAAGCTACCATCAACTGTGCACTATTTACATGAGAAATGCTTAATTGATTACTCTGCTTCTAAGGGGTTTCATGCTTCTGAGTCACTTGCACTTTTATGAAAACTCCAACTTAAAACAAACAGAGGGACTCATCATATCCCCCCACATCACTTACTGGTCTGCCGTAAATTTCCTTCATAGAGCTAAGAATAGTTTTCTACACACAGGAGTCAATATATTCCAAAGGAGAAAATTTTTGTTTCTCCCCAGAGATGCAGCTCAGGCCAGGTGATAATAAACAGGATCTTTGCCAAAGCTGTCAAACTGAAGCCCATGTGCCCTACTGAGGTAGCAGTTGAAGCTAGCTGTCCTCTAGGGCATGTTTCAGATAATGGACTGTCCTAGAGCCCTTCTTAAAAAGCATTAATGTCTGAGACTAGTAGTCATGGGAAAGCATTTTATGTAATAGCTCACTGTTCTGCTTCCTCAGACAACCTACTGGGAATGGTATCAAAGCCAATCGTCTCTAATTTGCTGTTCTCTGCAGCAGTGGATATTGTCCTATTGTCCTGCACCATGCAATGAGGTGGATTTCCTGGCCATTTTTTTAAGTATCTTTGAAATGCATATGTGCAATCACCTTTCCAGCAGTCCTTCCATCTGGGATCTCCTTGTTCCCAGAAAGGATAAAGCTTTTCGTTCCATATATTTTGATCGCTAGACCAGCCTTGTAGCTTCTTGTAGGATGTGGCAGAAGCACTTCCATAGCTCAGCACATCTTGAAACCCTAGAGAGAAAACCAAACATGTAATGTAATGCCATTTTCCCTAACACTCTATAAAGATATTGCTCTTGTGCTGAACGGCCTTCTGATTATAATTATATTCTTGTACTGATAGAAAACTTTTCACCAGTAGAAAGTTAGGGAATTTTATCATCTTAGCTATAAACACATCAACTACGATCAACATAAAGACAATTCCACCACTGTCAGACTGATATTTTTTTCCTACTTGCAGTATTACAAGCTTTCCAGAGAAAGAATAAAAAGGTTTGCAACATTTTGACCATATCAGAGTAATTGTTTATATTAATTGACACAACCCTGCAACAGTCAGGCTGGCTATATAGAGGTTGCTTGATTTCTGACAACCTGCTTGGTAATAAATGTATGAGTAAAAGGCTAACAGGATAAATTCACTCTGTGTCTGAGTTGTGCTCTAGTGTAAGTTATGCCAGGAATTAATTTTGGCTCAGTGAAGCTCCTCTGCTGAGTTGGCTAGTGGTTTGGGTGGGAGGGGTGGAACCAATTATAACAGAAACTGGTATTTCCAGAAAAGGAAATTTAGAGCTGAATAGTAAATTCAATGTGTTTGTAATATAACAACAATAACATATTAGCTTCATGCCTATTACTTAAAAATGGCTCAGATATTAAATAACATCAATAACCTCTTTCTTCTCATATTAATACAAATGATGGGCTCAAACTTTTCCCATGCTTCTGGGATTCCTCTTTCTGTTGCAAAGAACACATAGTGAAAAGCAAAGTAAATATCCGAGTAACCTCTAGGAACACGTCAGCCACTGTAGGATGCCATAAAAATATATGTGCGTATGTAGGTTCATGGGCAGAGTTCCATTAGAGCCTGGAGGCTTTAAAGAACTCTGTCATGTTAAGCAGAAAAGGTGACTGCTGGGCGTGCCATTCTGTCACAACATCAAGGAAGTTAGGATTTCTGTTTTCCATGGCTTTCTTGTAAAGCTAGCTGATGCAGAATGCTTCTGAGATTTAGATCCAGTGCAACAAAGTTCTCGATGACTTCAAGGGAAATGCAGATACCTGTAAGAAGGGCAAGAATGGCCCTGCGTGCCGTAACCTAACTGGCTGTGTTGGAATTTCTCCGAGCTTTGGAAAAGGCCCAGAGCAGGTGTAGCCAGTTTAAGCACAGTCTTCAGAGGTGTGTGACTCCTAATTTTACTGCAAGGGAGAATCAAAAAAACAGTGCTGAAGAAGAGGCAGGAGCTGCTTTCTCATTATGTTGTATTACCCAGTGAGATTTCTGCTGGGCAGGAAGGACATCCCTCGGCCAGTGCCATCTCAACTCTGAGCTGATGATGGTAGCTCTCTCCCCAGTCTTGAGGACTGAAAGGTTTGAGGAAAAGAACGGATTTTGCACTTAGAAACATAACCTCCCACAGTCTTTTGCCCTACAGGAACTCCCTGCAGTCTCACTTAAATCACTTGAATCAAGTCTTTCCTGCAGATTTAATATATTTTGATGTGAGCTAAGCATAACATCATGACTGGTATTTACTTAATGACCTGTATCACATGATGTATTGTTTTCAGTCTTGGTCAGAAGAAGAGTTTGGTAATGTTGTCCTTCAGAAACTTTGCTCAGGAAAAAAACAGATTAGCAACTATAAAAGCACTTCAGAAAGGCTTATCAAGTTCAATTGCATTTTAGGTCATTAAATTAATGTGTCATCTTATTTGAATTAAATGGCTACACATTTTTCATAGTTTCTTTTTCCCAGTCTCTTTGATTTTATCTAAAAATTATTTAATGAGTAAAAATGTTTTGATTTTCTCAGATCAAAACTTTTCAATCATTGTTTTTTCCCCAAATGCTCAATTCATCAAGAAGATCTGGATCACTTTTAATTTTAAAAATGCTTTTAATTTTGAATTTTCAGTAACAATCCTTGAATTCAGAATTCATTTTCTGGGCCAGCTTTGGTAATAACTGTGGTCACTGCTTCTAAATCACAAGCTCCTTAGGCATTTTTTGCCTCCCTGATGTGCTTTGTTTAGTTCAATCGAATATAAAACATTTTACAAGCTTCAGAACAAGACAAAGAGGAAAGCCTTCTGCACTGGTTTCTCTAACACATGGAACTGAAGATTTTCAGTTGCTGAATTTGAAGGCAAAAGAAACTTTAATGTATTTCTTCTTTAACAATGAAAACCACTCTAGAACAGATGTTGGTCATGACCAAAATTAGAGCAATTCAGTTTGAAATAGACTGAATAATGTTACACTCCAAGGAGCTGATTACTGTAATAATTTTGGTGAGGTGGTCATAGGAGAAAAGATCTTATGCTCCAATTGACTTTCTTATTTCTCATTCTGGTTTTCATTTTGGTGAAAAATGTAGCAAAGATGAGAAGTTCAGTATTTCCTGTGATAGTGTATTAGCCATGAAAGAGAGAACAAAAGCCAGTGTTAGGACAGCAGCAGTAAAAAGATGACTCAGATATAGAGGATAAAAGTGCATTAGAAGTATAAAGGCTGATGTTTGGCATCAGACAGTAATGTAAACTTTCTAAAGTTATGTATAGAAACATAATAAAGCAAGACCAAAAAGAATTCGAGGAACAACTTGCAAAAACATAAGAACTACGAATTTTCTCTTTTTTTTTTTTCAAATATAAGGGAAGTTGGAAAGCTTGCCGGGAAATCTAGGGCCAAAAGATGATGTAGATACAAAAGAAGCATTCAGGGAAGATAAAAGGATAGTCAAATACATTGGTTTACATTTTCACAAAGGACATAGGAGGTTTCTGTGCTGGAATTTTTCTTTGCAATGACAGAGAACCTCCCTCAAAACGAAGTGTGGCACAAAAAACCCAATTACAGAAAAAATAAACAAAATTACAGACTTGTCTAGATAGGGTGGCCCAAGTATGGAAGTTACTCAGGAGTGAAATAAATGAGCTATTAACTGTAGCATGTAACATCTTGCTTAACAGTGCTTCAGTGACTGAGAAAAAAAAAATTGGCAAATGTGATGACAGTTTTTAAAAACACTTCCAGGGAAGATTTAGAGGATTACAAAATGTTTGAGGCTCAAATTGGAGAAACTGGTAGAAACAGCAGTGAAAAACAGAATTAGCAGACAATGCATTAATATGATATACCGTAAAAGGAGTGCATTTCTCACAAACATATTCTGAGTTTTGCTGAGAGAAACAGAGAGCATGGGAACAAGGCTGACCTGCCTGCCACTGTCTGCTTGAGCTCCAGAGAGCATCTGATGAGGTCCCTTGCTGAAGGCACATAAAGCAATTAAGTTACTATGGGATAAGAATAAAGGATTTCAGATGGATAAATGATGGATTAGGATATATGAAACAAAAGTTATGAATAAGTGCACAGTTTTCTAAATTGTTAAATTAATTTAAAATATTCATAATCTGGAAAACAGGTAAACAGTAAAGTTCTTTAATCTGCTGAAGACAGTGCATTAAAGTAATAGAGGGGAGGACTGTGTGAGACTCAATGACTCAAGAATCAAACTGTATGAAAGTCAGCATAGTTAAATGTAACCTTACTTTGAGAATGAGGGGCTCTAAACTAGCTCTAAACTCAGGGATGAGATCTTGTAGCTTTACAGTTTTGAATGCAGTGCTCATTGGTAGTTGAAAAACTAGGAAAAGGCTAAAGAACAAATATGAGCATTACAGCATTGTATAGTTCCATGTCTTGAGTGCTGCATGCTGCTCTGTTCTCTATGACTCAACCAGAGTATAAGAGAACTGAAAAAAATACAGAGAAAGGTGGTGAGGATGCTACAAAGGGATAGATTTTTTTCCAACTCAGGAACAGCTAAATAGATTATGTCTTGAAGCCTGGAGAAGAGGTGACAGAGGAGAATATAGAAACTGCTTTTGAAGTGTAGGTAAGAAAAATATGAAGACACCATTCTAACTCCATCAGTAGGTATTTTAATGAGGAGAATATAGAAACAGAATCATGAACAGCACAGAGGAAGAAGCTAAGAGTAAAAAGTTAAGGAGAATCAAATGAAATCAGCAGGTTCTAAGCGCATGAAAGATACTTCTTCACGTAAGGCACAGTTAAGGTGTGAAATGTCTTGCAGGCAGGATGTAGTGTGTCCCAAAAATTTACACAGGTTGCAATCAAAACGCAAGTGCATGAACGAATGGAAGAAAGTCTAGTAAAATCCGCTAAATACAATGACTCTGCATCTGACTGAGGCAGTTCTGCTCCTGTAAATCATCAGTAGCTGGCAAAGTGGCCTGATTTGCCCAGTTCTACATCCACTGCTATTTCCCATTGGAGGCAAGTACAAGGCTAGATGGATGCTCAGCTTTTAAGGTCTTCAATTTCCATACTGTAGATTCTGGAATTTGAGCAGAAAATCCCATTTCTACATTCCCCGCCCTGAGCTCAGGGAGTCATCCCAATACTGGAGTCAAATTGAGAGCCCAGAAAGAAGCAGATCAGCCCAGTCCCTGCCTATGATGGCTTGCAAATCTAGTTCCTTGACTGGACTACCTGAGGTCGGGGTTGGGGATCCACAGGTCTGGGTATCCCAGTGGGGAGCACTGTCTCTGACCTGGCCTCTCCCAGCTACAGCTGAGCTGAGCAAACTGTGAGAAATCCACCCTGCATCTGCCTTTTCAGCCGTGCTTGAGCACGGGAAATATTGTTAGACATTTGTTGACAAGAGCCAAGGCTTAGCTCCAGTCAGCTCTGTGTACCTGTAGAGCACAGGGAACAGATAACTGAACAGTTCTCACTCAGTATATTTCTCCAGCTCAGGCACCATTTCTACCCAGAGCCAGGCAACCCTGAGCTGGAGCTAGCTCTCACCCACTGGTGTCCAGGCACAGCTCCAGCAGCCACCACATGTGCAAGGAGCAGCCGTTGTTACTGCACTGGCTTTGGTGGTCGAGCCCACAGAGGCAGGGAGGGAAAGATGACGGGGTGAAGGAAGTACTCACGTGTGGCAGCAGCACACAGCACCACTTCGGCCAGGAGCAGGAATCCGAGGTGGTGGCGAACACCGCTCATGGTAGAGGAGACCCTGGGTCAGCTCAGCGCAAGCGGAGGAGCAGCGTGGCCGATGCCTGCGTACGGTAACTCCTCTGGTCTCCACTGCAAAGTGAGAATGAAGTTTCTCCGCTGTTCTGCTCTCCGATTAAATGAAGGGCCCCAGGACTCATCATGTGATGGAATTAAGCAGAGATGCATGATTTTGTCTTCAGCTTCTTTCAGCTCATGTGCTTATGACTCACTCCCTTTGCTTTCAGCATTCCCTGGGAATTCTGAGAGACCTGTTTAGAGCCACACCATTTACCTCACAGGCATTTTATACTAGTTTTGCACTATGATCAATTTTTGTACTTAATTTGTTTTTAAATTAAGAACATTTATTTCCAGAAATCCAAATTAATTCTTGCCGAGCCTGATTTGCAAGTGTTACTGCAACAGCTCACTGCATTTGATGAACCCATCGCTTCTGAACCACATGGCTCTCCCCATATGCTGGGCAACAACTGTAAACTAAGTGGAGAACAGCCAATTCAAACACATGCCTTGACTTGGCTCCTGATCAGACTTGATTGTTAAGGAAAACGTTATTTAAACATTTAGTGGGTACATGCATGTCCCATGCAACCATGGTTAGAGGTGCAATCATAACCCTGGTGTGGTGATGGCCAGTCAATATCTGGCTCGCAAGTTGCCATGACCCCACACAGACAAGTACCTGATTGTATAAACTTTGTGGAGTTTAGAGATAAAGAAACAATAGATTTTGCTGCCCAACCTAGTAATGAGGTATAACCAATGGCTCAGGAGAAGCAGCATAATACATGCAGATTAGCAAACTCTGCACCTAATGGTTCAGGTTCAGGTTCAATGGGCTTCACCAGCCCAGGTGTTGTTCTGCAGGCAGCGCAGCAGCTGAATTTTGTTGCAGCCCTGGCAGCCCTGTGAAGTTTCTTGCTGTTGTTTGCAGCAAAGAACAAGCTTTGCTGAGACGACATGTCATAGAAGCAAATACAGTCCTCAAGAGAGAATTCAGTAGTAGTTTCAGTGATCCCAAAGTATAGCACTTGTAAGTGAGACACTGGCTAGCCAGAAACCACCAAGCTGCGCAACACTAAACCATTTTTATTTTGGGCAGGGAAGGTGGAAATCCATAAGTCCAAGGCACTGTCAACAGAATTAAAAGATTGCCCAATGGAAGGAAGTTTTAGAACTCTGACTACTTGTTATTTTTTATTTTTTGATTTGTTCTTAGTTTCTTCCATTTTTCTAGTGTTTTCTATTAGCTGTGTAAGTTACTATCACTACCCTGAGCACCACAGCCAGCATTTCTCTCAGTAACACAGGCTCTGATGTCCAGTCTTGTGCATCTTGCATATGTAGACTCCATGCTTCAGCACCCTCCTGGCTGGAGCTAACCTTCCTTCTTACTGCAAACCAAGGAGAATGGTGAAGGCAATAGCCTTAGGGATACCAGGCTTGTTTAAACTAAGCCGTCATTATCTGGCAGAAAGGGAAGAGAGAATAAATCAAAGACAAAGCTGTGACTGACTATGCAAAAAAATCATATGACTGCAACATCCTCATGTGATTGTTGCATTTTTGTTGTTAT
Organism: Lepidothrix coronata; assembly: GCF_001604755.1. Classification (NCBI taxonomy): domain Eukaryota; kingdom Metazoa; phylum Chordata; class Aves; order Passeriformes; family Pipridae; genus Lepidothrix; species Lepidothrix coronata. Next base: position 2,129,514 of record NW_016690286.1, on the reverse strand, counting down.
TCAATCAACTACATCCCAGTTGAAATGTCAGGTTTCGAAGCCATTCACAATTATTTTTTAAACCCTCTGGGACATTAATTGCACTCCTTTGTTTCCAGGTTGTTAATCCTAGAAGTGAAAAGTGACCTTCAAACACTGTGGTTCAGCACAAGTCTGCTGGGGAGAAAGGAGGTTTGAACACTCATTCCCAGGAGGGTTTTGAGAACCTCCAGAGGAAAGCTGCTGACAACAAATGCCTGTTAATTAAAAACAAAAATTTATCAGCCTAAAAACAATAAAGTTGGTTAGGATGGAGTTTTTTGCCATGTTATTTGATACATGAAATTGTTACATAAATTTTGAGTGACAGTCTCAATTAGGACCAGCTGGTGGAAATTATTAAACATGTTGTAAATAGACTTCAAAGGCACTGAAGATCAGGCCTGTGGTTGGAAGAATCCAAAGCCACCAGGGCTGGGATAATAACTAAAAGGTGGCTTTACTGTGATGCTGCGGTCCTTCATGTTCTCCCTACTCAGCTCTTGGGCCTTGGACTACACATTCCTGCAGGACTGAGGTAGAAAATGTTTGGGTCTGCTTGTGCTGTGGCTGCAGCCAACAACATTTACAAGAAAAGAGGAGAGGAGGAAACCATATAAGAAGAGAAGAAAGAGCTAGGAGGAACAGAGGTGTAAAATAAGTGAAAATAAGAATAAAAAGCCAAGGAAAAGTATGATAAGTGAAGGCTGAAGAGACCACTTGGAAACTGAACTGACTTCTCCAAATGTCCCAGCCATAACTGACTGTGTCTGCAAATGAGCCTATCTGAAACACTGAAAAGTTGTTTGAAACTGGTGGAACACCACCAGATCTTAAATTAACCTTATACTTTTTACATTATTATTCTTGGTCTCTGAGAAACAGCTTTGCAATTTAAACAACTGAATTGAATTGTGCAACTACAAAGGAGAAAAGGTTTAAAATATACCCTAAACATTCTCCTAGCAAAGAAACACACATTCAGGGAGATTTAGGGCTTCATCTGACAAAGAAGTGCGTGGGCAGGAAGTGCTTGGTATCTCACAGCTTTAGTGCCTCAGTTATTAAATCTCATTGAGGAGATACACATCTCTGCTACCTGAAGGCCTGTCAGATGACAGGGTGTGAACACAGCATATGTACCTGCATGTCCAGACTGACAGAGCTGGCATGCTCACACTGCTATCACACTGCCATCAATGCAACATGAATACAGGAATTGTTAATCACTGCTCACTAGAACTTAAAAAAAAAAGGAAAAAAAATGGAAAGGAAAAAAAGAAGAAGAGAGAAAAAAAAAAAGAAGGGATTTGAAGAATGAACTTGGCTTTTAGCCAAGATAGCAAAGGAAAATGAGACAATCTTGTTTTGGCAACCAGGTATGTTTAGGTAAATGCTGTCTGCCATTACCAGTGTTCTTTCAAGGGAACTCTACTTAAGGCTGGACAAACTCCCTTTCTGGGAAGAAATCATCTGTGTCTCACTTCACATGGGACAATGGCCATCAGCTGACTGAACTGAACATGTAAACAAAGCTGCCTCAGTAGTCTGCAGTTCTTGTTGTACCAGAAAAAAACCCTCCTGATCAGTTTCTGGTATCATCAGTCTCAGTTTATCACTAAAAAATGCATTAACCCTTGCTACTGATCAAAGAGGCTTTTAGTAATGCTAGTACCTTTATTTTTTGCTTTTGTAGTAGCTAAAGCTGTGCATTTTACCATTTTTTATGGGAAGGTATTACCTTGCAGTCATACATTTCTACAAATTCCTGTGTTGGAATTGGTCATAGAATCATATAATCATAGAATTTTTAGGTTGGAATAGACCTGTAAAATCATTGAGTCCAACCATTAACTCAGCACTACCAAGTCCACCATGTCCCCAAGTGCCACATCTACATGTCTTTTAAATTTCTCCCAGAATGGTGACTTGATCACTTCCCTAGGCAGCCTGTTCCAATGCTTGACAACCCTTTCTGTGTAGAAATTTTTCCTAATATCCAATCTAAAATTGTTTGCAATCTAAAGATCGTTTCCAAACTTGGCATTTGGTGACAGTACAGGAACACAGAATGACCACAGCATGTCTGAGGAAGCTGGGGTTGTTTAGCCTGGAGAAAAGGAGGCCCAGGGGTGACTTTATCACTCTCTACAACTACTTGAAAGGAGGTTGTAGTGAGGTGAGGATCAGTCTCTTCTTCCAGGTAACAACCAACTGGATAAGAAGAAATGGGCTTAAGAGGCACCAGGGGAGGTTTAGATTTTTTTGTGATACAACTTATTTTTGGCCTGACTTCCTCTTAAGGGAAGGCTCGAATGAGCATGCCAGCTCTCTGCTTTTTTAGGGGAGTCTCTCACTGGTCCCTCCCTACAAATGCTAAACTCTCTGCTTAGTCATAGCCATGTGTGTGACAGTGCCCCAAAATGCTTCATGAAAGTACCTCGTGGGGAAGATAGGGGAATCCAAGAAAACATCTGCAGAATTCGACAGCAGCAAATTCCCACAAGAGCTCAGCCTTGAGATTCAAACCCACAGAGTGCCCCAGTCCACTCATCCTGCACAGGTGGACTTGGCTTCCTTGCTCATGGAAGTGCTAATTCGTGCAGATGACCAGCAGCTGAGGACAAAGCACGAGAACAGATACTGACCCTCAGACTGCACCACACACTTTTTTTTTAGAGGTGTGTAAAAAAGCAAGTTTGTTCAGTATCTCTAGGTAGGCTGGTTGGGGTTTTTTAACTATGATGACAGTGAAGGAGGAGATGTAGCTATCCTGATAATCCCAGTGCTCTGTGGTGGTAGCCCGCAGTCTTCCAAAGCCTCTGTAAGCTTCTGGCTTGCTCCATGTGCAACACTTTCAGTGTTACAGCTGCCACAGTTAAATTACAATCTGAACATTGGTTTTACTCTACTACTTTTCTCATATTGATTTACTGAATTGTTAATGATGTGGTTTAGAGTCACCATGATTCATCAAGACACAGACCTCTTCCAATCAGAAGAGCAGATAATGCTGTGAAGATACATGATTATTGCGGCATGAGACCCATATTTTGCATCATATTATAATGAAATCAATTTGGGCCTCCCTGTTGCCCAGAGGTATTAGATTTTGGTATCATTCAGCTCAAGAGAGCAATCAAATTTTTGCTGAAAAGTTCTTTTCTCTAAAGATATCTAAAGATATTCGTTGATATTTTGGCTAGGAAAAGAAGAAAAAGTTCTTCAAAAAAAGCGATCCAGAAACAATAAAATCAGTAAACCTCAAACAAAAAGGTGACCTGTCAAAGTGAATATAGTTAAGAAGAACATCTGAACATCTGCTATGTAATTACTTCAGTGAGAGGACACCGAAGGAGAAGTAGTCTCACAGGTAAAGCTCCTTTAAAACTTTTCTAAGAAACAAGGTAAACTGAATGTACTCAATTGTATCTTATTACCCTGTATATGCCATGTTTCACTTATTATGGGCTATGGTTATGAGTTCACCACACAAGCTCAGTTGTTTTATGGTCCAGTGAAATTGCCTTGACTGCTTGAAATTAACCTCCACATTTCCCTGAAATAGGACTCAGAATTAATGAAAAAGCTGGCAGCTGAACTTCAGCATAACATACTCTTTAATGTGTTAACATCAAAAAAGTGGGCAAAATGCTGCATTTTTGCACTGTATTCCCACTGACTCATGGCAGTAATTCAGAGAGTAGTCTCTTCCACAGAGGTTGGGCCCAGCAGTGAATATACAGGCAATAGAGACAGGAGAAAAAAGATTATTATATTACATAGCAACCAGCTTTCTATGTAGAAGCCCAATTTAGTAACATTTATGGCATAAAAGGAAGGCAAAATCTGGGCTAGTGGAGCTATTGTGCTCCTAGTGGTATGTTGGTGTCACCCTAGGATTTAAATCCACCTGGATCTGCCTTCTGTGGCTGACAGCATTGAGGAAGACTCATTTGAAGTCCTAGAGGGAAATAGAAGGAAAAAGGTCATATGGGGTTTGGTTTGGGTTGGGTTTTTCCAAGTTTGCCTGCTGCCACTTGCACAGACTGGTCATGGCTTTCTGGGGCTGTGGGTTAACAAGTGAGGCACTAGAGGAACAGTCTGGCTGTGCTGTAACTTGCCCATTCCCACACATCCATCACCACATTGACTCGTCTTTGGCTGCTGCAGAGTAACAGGTGGCAGGATCAGGCCCTGATGCCACAATAGAGCACTGGCAGGGCAGAGGAGGACACTGGTAATGCGGCTGTGCAGCCCCCAAATCAGCATTTTGGCAGGGTTACTGCCCTGGCCCATGGCTGCACGGACTCCTGCTTGTGGAAACTTCAACAGGAACTGCTTTTTCACTGGGACAGAAGTATATTTTTAATGTCCTTATCCCAAAGGCATTACATAATAATCTTTAACAGTTCTGATCACATGTGGGCAAGGAAATACATTAAATATATAAGAGTTAGTCTTCTGAATTCATCTTAAATACCAATATCCTCTATTTATATGATTGGAGCAGTAAATTTGCACTGGTTCTGTTCTAAATCTACACGGGAATATGGTTATTTTATTTCAGCTTTCTGTGCCAGTACTGGGAAATCTAACATGGCTTTACTGTGTGAGAACCAAAAAATTGATTTAATACAGCAGCCTACTTGCAATCCTGGGCTTAAGTGAAATACTGTGGGTAAAATCTGTCTAGCGTGTGTCTAGCACTGATCACCAGATCTATGAGCTCTGCACAAGAAATACTATATAACATGACAAGAATCATTACAGAAAATGTGTGTGCACCATGTAATAGAAATATTTGCTTCTTAGATCTATAATTTAAACTATCTCCCCTAAAAGAGCAAAATAGCTTAACAAATCTTCCCTCAGCCACACTGCTTAATTGCAGCTGGTTTATCAGAGCACTACTGTACCCAGTGGCCTGGGAGGAAGAGAAAGCTCTTTAGTGCCTAATATAAGAGGTTTCACTGCAAATGATTCAGACTGCAAAAGGTTCAGTTCTGCTGTACATGGAAAGAAGTCAAACAGTTATTAAAAAAAATTTAGATCCAATGTGTGGTAGTTGACATTCTTCTCAGTAAGGAATATTATATCCAATCTGAACAGTCTGAATTTAATCCTGTACTGTAAGTATCTGACATCAAAGTATAAAAAAATGGAATAGTCCTGCAGAAAAACTAAATAAATGAGAAGTGTAAGTGAAGAGGAGAAAAACAGATTTTACATTTAAACCTCTATAAATTTACATTGATTTTTCATCCTGCAGTTGTGGTGAGTGGTGTTCAAATTAAGGCAAAATAATATGTTTTTATAAAATAAGAATAAAATGATGAAATGAAAATAGATATAATTTGATCTTTTCGTTCCCAATTGTTTGCTACATTTCAGAAAATCTAGTTCTTCTGTTCTTACAAAATACAAAATAACTTTTGAATACAAAACTGGTTATTGAATGGTGTGTTGTAGAATGAAAAATAAAAACATAAGAAAAGTAAGTATTTGCTAAGACATAGAGGCCAAGGAAACCCAAGCTGCAAATAATTCTTCAGTGAGCAATTTTCTTAACAGTAGAATTTCCATGGATATTCTGATAACAAATAAAAACTACAATGTATGGGTGCTGAGGGCAGATTAATTACTAATAAATGTCCATGTACTTGAACTTTATTCAAACCGAGAAGTTTAATCAAGACATTGATGAAAGTTAGGAAATGTAGTTTATAGCCCAAACAGCTATATTTGTTTTATTTAGAATATAATGGGAAGTCAGATCTTCTTTACCTTGCCATGCTGTTTTTTGTCTGGGATGAAACTCAAAAGTCTAAAACTGGGAGCAAACGATTAAACTGTTTACCTATTTTGACAGCTTAATTACTAGATTTCACCCAGATACACACTTAATGTTCTCTTCCCCTTCTGTGCCCAAATACTTTTACTTTGAACATAAAGATGTTTACATTTTTAGGCAGAAGTAATCTTCTGAGTAGCAAAACTCAGCTGGAGGTCACTGATCAGCAAAAAAGAGCCTCCCAGTGAAAATGCCAATTGATGCCCTTTGCTGCGATGGTGTTGCTGCTTGGCAGTGGAGTGAGAAGTGGCTTGGCAGTGCTGGGTTAAACACTGGTCTTGATGATCTCAAAGGTGTTTTCCAAGCTAATTGGTTCCATGGTTCTACAAGTAGAGAGCATTGCTGAGGCATCATGTCACAGGGCTGGAACACTGTCAGCAGCAGCCTCTTTTCAGACCAGTATTTTGCATGGATATGGTTTCCACCAGTTCCTCAGAAGAAATTCAGCTCTGGGTTCTGGTAGATGTCTTTACCTGATAAGACATCTCAAAATTTTCTCATAGAACCACAGATGAACTATCGCAATAGTGAGATCAGTTTATTTGCTTTAATTTTTTGGTTGTGTCTTAGCAGCACAAAAGGGAGTTACGATGCCTATCTCCTCATCTAACTGAAGCATTGTAGAAAGCTTCATGGTAGGTGCTCAGGGCCAGGTGACTTAGGAGAGAAGGGAAAGAGAATTTTCAGAAGAAAAATGTTCAAAGCATAACTACTATCTTGGGCTGCTTTGCAGAGGGTCTGCAAGACAGGATTCTTCATCATCCTCTCCATCTCAGGTGTGCAAACAAGAGAGCACAGTGAGGTGGGGTGTTCCAAACATCATCTGCAGCTGCAAAAAAGATACATGAATACAAAGAAGGCGACTTCTTTGGCACTCTGCTCCTTGGGTAAATAATTTACTTTGCTTTCTACTAGTAAGGTAGAAGAATCAAGAGAAGGGAGAGTTAGTAATACTTTAAGCAAAATGAGCACTGCAAGTACAACAATATGTAAAATATTGTGCAACTGTATATGCAGATATCAATGACCACCATTAGCGCTCTGCCCACTGTGCTGAGGAATGGCAGTGTATTTCTGACCCTGCATATCCCCCTAGCACCAATACCCTGTTAAAGATGTACTTGCAGTGACTGAAAACATTTGAAGGCAACTTTGATTTATTTTTTTAATTCGTATGAAATGGGAAGATTCTGAAAGAAAGTGATTGAAGGTGCCATTTTATTTCGGTGAGCAGCCCACCGAAACATCGTAAAGCAGCTCCCCTTCCCTCTGGATAGCCCAGCATGGTCTTCCCAGGAGCTAATACAGTCTCCCTGGGATAGACATGACACTGACGACTGCTCCTTTGTTTAAGTAGCTAAAATGTTTCTAGCTATCTAAATTCAGTGGAAACAGAACACTGTATGTAAATCACAAAGTGTTTAGTTAAGAATCGTCTGCCAGGTCTCTGAGGCTCTTAGAACCACAGCAACTTTAAATAAAAAAGTAAGAACAAACTGCATTATGAAATATTTGAAGTCAAATGTAGCAAGGCTTAAGGACATTACTTGAGTGTCCTGAAAAGCCCAGGGAGGATATTTACCCTGCTCTATAGTGACAAGCTTTGGACTTCAAGTGACATTTGTTAGCAAGCTTCAGCATGGTGTGTTCATGCGGATGGAAATTAAAAGCTCCAGAAAATACAATCTCATGGAAATCTTCGCTCACATTACAGAACCTGACTCTTATCACAACTGTGTACTGAAAGCAGAGGGACTTGCAAAATCTGTCTTTTATTGATCTACAATGTGTTTTATAGTTTTCATTCCTATAGTATTTGAACGCTTTTCATGTGTTTTCGGATTACACAGAACTCTCTCACAGAATATATTTGTAATAGATACTATTTTTAAATTGAAAAAAAAAAACTTTCCAGTTATTTACAACAGAAGAAAGAAGATTTCCTGCTGGGTGGGGACCAACCAAGTCATCCAGAGCTTTGAGATGGCTTCTCCTTAAAACAAGCATCTGTGATACACAAGAAAGGCTTTGGTTCTTAAGAGCTCTTTCTGGTTGGAACATAAATGGGAACTATTTGCTATTTAAATAAGAGCAAATATAGACTAAGACAAAGCAGGCAATTTAAAAGGGACTCTATCCCTACTCATTGCATTCTTGTTGAACGGGTTCTTTTGCTACGTCTCACTTTAGGGCCATTTAAATGGCTGTAAGGGCCATAGTAATGTCTGTAAGAGTCTGTTTCCCACTAGTGACCTTTGATTAAGTTCCTTTCCTAATCCCAACTCTCTTGTTGTTTTAGAAGTCAGTCCTCTAATGCTTTTGCAGAAGGTTTTGTGAAAAAAGGGATGGACACGTTTTTTGCTAGTAACAATTTACAGAAATAGTACTGAGAGCAGGCAGATACATCTTCAAGATACATCGCAATCTTTAAGCAGAGATTTTAAATTCAGTTAAAAAATTACTAGCCTGGGCGATTATAAAGAACAATCTGGGAGACCAGAAGGGTATTTAATGCTATTTCTTATGTACCTGCAAACCATTGAAAGGAAGCAATTTTGTACCAGTGTATGTAACCTTTCATTTACCTTTACAGTCTCCAAATAAGCATGTATTAATTTAAATTCTAATAGCCTACAGCAGGTTTTCAAATTGAATAGGGTGAGAAATTTTAAAAGGTCAGAGGAATAAAGACAAGACTTATCTGGTTAGCTAAAAGGGTTCCTTTGATGTTTATATCTTCCCAAGTTTCACTGCAATTAAGAACTGGCAAAACAGACTTGCAAATAGAACCACTTAGTGTTAGTACCACAGCAGTATTTAGCAGGCATAATCAACTATCACTGCTTTGTGCTAAGCATTTCATGACCATATAATGATCAGCCAGGTAGCCAAGCACCAGCATTGCTGGAGTGTTTTCATGTGCTCTTGTGATTCTACGGTATGGCCTTGGCTCAGCCAGTCTTCTACCGAGCCAGCTTTGGTGCCCTGGGAAACACAATCCTACTTAGTACTTGCCTATTATCTATACAATTCATTAATTGTAAGCAAAGATTGCTCTTGTATTAACTCAGGCTCTTGTGGTAGCCATAGGGCCAGCAGGTAATCTCTGGTGGCTGCCAGTTTGGCCAATACAAATAACAACAGTTAGGAGGCAGGAAGAGTGTGGCAGCAGAGAATAAGAAACATAGTTACACCTTTTTTTATGTGATTGGAGTAACACTTTGGTGATCCAAGACACAAATCTCGGAGACACCTACGTGCCACAGAGAGGAGACTGGTGCAGAAGGAATCACAGACAGATGATCAGGCAGTATAATCAAAACCATGCGGTTTTTTTTAGGAAAACTGTTAAAATTGAGTGGTTTGAATATAAACTAGAAATATCATGCATTGAACCTCAGCAGTTTTCTAACTCCTGTGCACTACATCAGAAACTCAAATTGGTATTTGGGAGTCCTGCTTACGTAGGGAAATTTTTAGATGGCTAACAGCCAGCATCACAGCCCTGGGGCATCTTTTCTAGAGATGTGTCCACACTGAGGGTCTGTGAGAGCTGAGCAGGGCATGTAAGATGCGCAGTGTGCACTGGGGCTTCATGGTTTTTGAGTCCCTTGGCTGACCTCCAGGGATGCGTGAATCATCAGGCTCAGTGTCAGAGGTGGGAATTCTGTAAAATGCAATTTATTTCCTCTTCCTGTACATCAAGTGCTGCAATATATACAGACTCCTAAGTAAATGATTTTGGATACATAGCTATAAATTACAGCTACACACAATCCAACAGTTTTAAAACAACAAAAAAACACCACATATTGTTCTCATGTACTCTTTAGTTACTTTATAGGACTCCCTCTGTTTGTGACTGTTTCTGTTATTGTTGGAAGAATAAATCTTCTCAAAGTAGATCGTCGTAAGGATGGAATCTGTCCAGTGACCACTTAAGTAGAAGTTTGCTGCCAGAACCAGTTTATTTCAGCTGTGATCATGAAGCGTCTTATGTGCATTTATTTGTTTGTTCTCCAGTAGTATCTTTAATATTGAGACACTCTACTAATTTCTTTAATGTTTTCCAGTATTTTTCCAAACGGAAGTAGATAAAGACATAAGAAAAGGGTTTTTTTCAGCACAGATAGGACAGCCTTATATGTCATCAGGTGTCCAACATACCTTGGTTACCTCAGTACGGACTTATTATCGGCACCCAGATGTATTTCCTTCTGCAAGAACTGACTTACATTGCTTGTGCTCTTTGATAGTCGTTGCTCTGTAGTTTTGCTATGAAAAGAAGGATGGACTTGTGATTCAAGCATATAAGCAAAAGTTAGGGTGTCCAGGTTTTTTTCCTCTGGCAGTGTCAGGTATTTCACCAAACTTGTGAGTATTTTGTGCCTCTTTTTTCCTCCTCTTTTCCTCATCCTCTGTACAGCAATGCTCAGAAGGGAAAAATAGGAGAAAGTTACTCCAGTTGTTAGCAGACAGACAACTGAGCAGCTGTTAGCAGATGAAGTACAGTCACTACTGTGTGGAGGTCCAGAGGCATTTTCTCAGGTGTACAACCTCCTTCAGGGTTGTACATCTGATGAATGACAAAATGGTGGTGCCACCTCTGCCCCTAGTGCACAGCTCAGGACAGAGACCATCCCTGTAGCTCCCTACTGAAGGGGTAGGCAACTAGAGGATATGCCAAATAGGAAGGTACATCACTGTATCACTGTTCTTTAGGACAAAAGAAACCTTCTGATGTGTTTCAGACAAGTGTCTAGAAAACCAGAAGCAGTTTCTTGTTGAGCACAGGGGGAGCTTTAGTACCTCTGAGTTTCTAGGTGTCCTCCTCAGAAGCACAGGCAGAGGCAGCTTCTGGGAAGAACAGGCAGGTGGAATTGACCAGTGGTTACAGAGGATGATTAAAGGTTAACTTGGATTCATTTTGCTAGAAATATCGGGTGATATGGAGTTTGAACATGTGAGTAAAGGGCACTGATGAGACAGAACCTTGAAACAGCGTCAGCTGGAAAGACAGGTCATGCTGGAGCTTCATCATCTCCTTGTGGGGTGGCTTGGAGGTGTCAAATCATGAATATTGTGGCATCATGTGAATTCCCATGTAGGCTTCAGGTAGAGGCACAGAATTCTGGAGAGGAGGGGTTTCTGGTGGCCATTTTCATCTGCAAAACCTGCACGAGGAGGTCAAGGGAGTCATGACTCCCTGTATGCAAAAGAGGGGAGTGGGAGGCACACAGGGCAGAGAGTAAAGACATCAGTCTCCAGAAAGGTAGGTTAGATAGAGACAGAGATGTCTGAAGCAGACTCCAGGCAGGAGGATCTGCAGTAAAATTTAAGGCAACCTTATCTCAAGGCAGGCAGATCTGCCTGCAGGCTGGGTCTCTCTTTTATGCTTGGCCAAGCTCCTAGGGTGAAGTTTGAGTTAGTGCTTCACTTTGCAAGGACCTGTTGGTCCCCAGCCCTGTGGGAGCTTCTGAGCAAACACACAGGCTGTGGAAGAATGCTGAAGGCTCTCTTCTGCCCAAAGAGTTTATGTATACTGAATACAGAGGGTTCTTCTCCACCTCATCTTTTGTCCATTTATCATACAGAAACAGTAAGTGATACCAGGCTTTTCTTTTTTTAATTTATTTTTTATTTCTTGTAATGCAACCCATGGTTACAAACTGCTGTTTCAGTTTTATCTTATTTTAGTTCTATTTCAACACTACAGATACTTCAAGAGAAGCCCATACTTGCAGAGGTAAACTACAACGACAAAATCTCATGTGCCTATAAAGAGTGCTCTAAAACCAGAGTGCATTACAAGCCAGTGCTGCACAGATGCTTGTGAGACTGAGAAAAACAACAACAGAACTGGGTAGACAGAAAAGCAAAGCTATCAGAGATCAAAACTGTACCTCATTAGTCTTCGTTTAAAAGTGACGTGACGTGGTTTTACATGCACACCTGCAAATGTTGCTCATTTCATTCACACAGAAGGGTGGATTTATTTTGTATAATTAGACCTAATCTAATTACTTGTAGGGCATATGCAACGGGCATATTTCATGTGATTTGCAAAGATAAGGCTCTGTGGAAGACTTGCAGAAGCCTTACTTGATGTTGACTAAACAGCATTTAGTTTGCTAAAAACCCACTGCCATAGCAAAACAGAAATTCAGGTACAACAGGTATTTTGAAATACCAGATCGCTTCTCTGATTACTAATATGCAACTAGCAGTATAACAGATCTGCTTACTAGAAAAGGAAAGGCATAAAACTTGTTTCTTATGTCTCTCATGTGACATGGTAAGAACAAACCCTACTGGCTGTGAAGGAAAAACAAAGCAATCTGCGTACCCAAACAAAAATGCTGATCAGCCTGCTGACATTGTTGTCTTGTTGTTCTTGCTCTTCTTCCCTCCATTTTAAGACCTGTTTTTGTTCTTTTGCAGGAGGGTAAGTCCCACCAAGGAGCCTGTTGCGTGACACCGTGTTGTAAGAAGGTGCCTAGCTTTATTCTGCAGACAAAATCGAAAATTTGCAACAGCATTGCAGATTAAACAAGCATATTGCCTAAGGCGGAGCTGCTATGAACAACTCTCTGGTTGTTTTTTTTTTTTACTTAGCTATTCTTAACAGGAAAACCAGGCAATTGCAAGTGAGAGTTTCAAGGCAAGTGTGAGTTTCAAGACCAGGAGGCATATTCACTCCCAGTATTAGAGAGCTAATCTGCCTCTTTAAACTCAGTGGAAAGAGGGTCCTGCTTTATGGCCAGCCCCCTAAATCATTCCCAGGAGAGATGGCAGGCACACACAGCTCCCTGCCCCAAATGCTCAGCGTTGCACTCTGTCACTCTCTGCAAAAGTGTTGGTGTATTTTGGTTCAAAGGGAAGGGATCAGATCTACTTCTTCTGACTGCTGCATCTCTGAGAACATGAACTGTTAATCCTGACAGGTAGGGATTTGATTCTAGTGTTTTATTTTTGGCTTGGCTAGATCTTAACAGAGGTAGAAAAGGACTTTCCCAGGTGGAAAACTTCCTGTCTAAGACTTCTGTGAAGTAGCGCAATATTCTGGTTACTACAATGCCTCAAAAAGTCCTGTTTCCTCCTTCCTGAGAGGGTACCCTTTCAATAAGACAGTCGTTCCATATCACAGTCTCTGCTTTCACCAAGCAGAACTTATTCAGCTCTTAAGTTCCCTCCTAAATTCTCATTTCCAATGGCTTTGCTTGCTTTCTGAAACTCCTTCTAGTCATCTCGCAGGTCTCTGGCAATTGCGTGCTCAGAACTAAGCGCATTACTGCAGCTGTCGGATATTCCTACAGCTCAAAATACATTTTACTGATCTGAACCACCAGGACTTCATATATCACTTACTCTCAGCACCTTTCAACTCTACAGTTTGCTCTGTCTCTCTAAATACTTGTAGTCCAGATTCTTCCTTCAGCTGCTGGCTTCTATTAGGTCAAATATAATTAGACATCTACTTAAATTGTCTAAGTACAACCTGTGGCTTTCTTCCTCCACTATTGCCCAGTTTCTCTCTATTCTCTGCATTAGGACACGGGAGGTGGACTAGAAACAAAAAGCGTTCACTCACTTGTAGATGTTTCTGATTAACTGCTAACCCTAATCACTGTCACATAAACATCTGACACCTCCTAAATGCCTGTATCAAATGCCTTACTGAAAGCCAGATGATCTGTCTTTATAATCTCCTCAAATTATTTGTAACTGTTAACAAAGTACTTCTGCTCACTAATATATCTTATTTCCTCAGTCTACTATCACATCCCTTGTGTTCTATCACTTACCTGAGTAAGTGATATCACTTACCAGAACTGTAGTAACTCCATTAGCTGATTCCCTTACTGACCAGTACAGCAAATTGCCTGGACTTCCTCTGTGCTGCAGTAAGCTCACATTTCACAAATATTTTCTTACTTGCTTTTATCAGTTACCACATTACATCCTCATTGATTTTCAACTGTCCCTCATTTCAAATATTTTTTAAACAGATTTCCACCATTTCAGAGTTATCAATCTCCCTTCAGTGCTCCTGTATTAATAGGGTTTTCATATTCCTTTCCCTCCCAGGCACATTTGTGAAAGCTCTTCTTTCCTCAGCCTTCTGGTTAATTTATTGTTGCTGATGCCCTTAGCTTATCCTCTGAGGCTTAAATCTAGTCAGTTGGTTATTTGCAGTCCATCTTCCTTCATTCAGTGTAAAGCTACCATGCCACTTGCCACTGCACATTGTGAAACTACAGAGCACATGGCTACAGTAATGCTTAACTCTTAAGACATAATTGTAATGCTCTCTGAGGTTCACTTTTTTGATTTTCCTTCTCAGCTGCTAAATCACATTTTGAGATGATAGTGCTGCTAGTATCACTGGAAGGAAAAAGGGCAGAGCATTTGTTAGATGCTGGGTTGCTTCCTCGGCTGGGGCAGTGGAGGGTTTTTCTCCTGTATACAGCCAGTCTCAACTGCTACTGTCTGGGGATTAATCCACGATCTCTTGAAAACAAAAACTTCAAATCATTCTTCAAATTAGTTGTTTGTACCACACTCCAGGAATTTCAGTGACTCATAAATCCTCATAAATCAAAGCAAGGGAAGTACTTGAAATGCTCATGTGGAGCTTAAATGTTCTAGCCTATTTCACAGACCAAGATTTTCTGCTAATCAGGACATGTTACATATCTTTGCTTGGATAGTCACCTCATATTTCCTGTTCTAAATCAAGGTGCAGTAAGTGACATCTATGAGTCTGATGCCACCCTATATGTGTTTTTATATGCCAGACCACAATATTATGACTTTCTGGAGAGCAGCCATATACCAAACAGCAAAACAGTTGCAAAAAGGAGAAGTTAAGAAAAATGAAAGGATTGTAGCTAAAAGGAAGATATTATTTAGCCTCCTTTGTACTTGCAACCTACTTTGAAATCAAGTATACCAAAAGCAGAACAGGATGAACAGGAAAAAAAAAACACAGTGCAAATATTGGGGCAGATTTCTTCAGTCTAACAAATTGTTGCCTATTTTCTGCAGTTTGGTGAGCCCCCTAGAGCAATACTATTGCCTTCTTTTCCATCCTATCCTTATCTCTGCTTCTGCAGCCAAATATATAGCTTGTCTCTTGCCAGGTAAGTCATATCACACTGCTCTCTGCCATCTTTTCAGATGCTCAGACGCCCATTTGTGAAAACACCAGATCTTACTATCCCTGAGTCTAGGACATCCTCTGGAAGATTCCCCACTCCTGCTTTTAGAGTATCTTAGTAACAAAATGGATACCTTAATATCATGACTTCAGAAAAGGTACTGCTAATATGCGCACCCATCAAGTTTTGAGAACCTGACAACAAAATTCCGTAGGTTCACAGAAAGGCAGTTTTGTAACTGCTTGCAAAGTTTCATCTCAGAGGTGTCAAAATAGCAACCCACAAGCTCTTTCTTCAGGATGAATGCTTTCAGGACTGTCCTCTCCCAGCTGTGTGACATTCATACCGGCATGGTGACCTCAAGCACAACTACTCACAACAGCTGAATTGCATCAACTGGCACAGGGAAATGACTCCTGGGGGACAGAAGCATCTGGCATGGTACAGACCACACAGGAGCCCTCCGTCTCTCTCCAAACACAACTGTCCAAGGCTGCACGGACCCTTTGAAGAGGCAAAAGACAAGGCTGTCCAACAACAACCGATCTTGCAGTGCATCTGTTTCCTTCTAGCAGTAGACTGTGAATACATGACTGAAACATTCTTTCTTTTGACACAGCCCTTTTATACAGTGTTTCACCAGAATTTCACAGGACAGCATATAGAAGGGAACATTTCATTTTAGTTTCAACACTTAATTTCTTAGATGTAAAAAGTCCATCCAAAATAACCAAGAAATGACAAAAATACAGTGTTCCAATGTTTATAACGGGGGGTTTATTCCTGCAGAAGACACTTGAGAGAGGAAACAAAAAGTAACAAAATGGAAGCCTTTGATTTGATTCAAAACATGTTACTTCTGAATAAACTTAAAAGGTCATAAGCATTTAAAAGTTCTAATGGGGGTGGCTTAAGAGGAATCTTTCCAATGGTGAACTCCTTTGCTTCAAACTGTTGCCACTCTTCAGCTGATAATTCGCTCTTGGGTGTAAATAACTTCTCTGAGGCGGTGGTGCTGGTGACTGCAGCAGACGCTGAGGTGACGTGATGTCCAGAGGCACTGGCAGTCTGTCCAAACAAAGCACCACTTGAAGGTGAGGCAGAAGTGGCTGTGGCTGCATTAAAGGCTCCGAAGGCTGGGAGCGGAGTGGTGGTGCTGGAAGAGTTCACAGCAGCAGCACTGCCAAAGCCCGAAAACCCAGAAGTCCCAAAGCCACCAGCTGTTGCAGCTGTTTTAAAGGAGAAGGAGGCTGCAGATGGAGCTGCTGGGCTGCCAAACCCAGCAGGCTGGGGTGCACTGGGAGAGGATGTCACCCCAAACGCAGGAGCACTACCGGCAGCAGAAGAGACCCCAGCAGCAGGGCTGGTTCCAGACGATGAGGAACTGATAAGGCTGGAACTGGCTTTAAAGGAGAAACTGCTGGCACTGGTACTGCTGCTGCTCACAGGAAAGCCTGCAAGTACAGAATTGATAAAAAATATTACAATGGGTACCCCAGTAATATTAATATTAAACCACTGCTGCATTTCAAAAAATGCAGCAGCAGAGAAACTCCAGAAAACATTTGTATCTGCTGGTTCTTAGGGCAGGAACTTACTTGAGAGCCCAAAGCTTGATGTTTGCTGTCCTCCCAGTCCAAAGGCAGACGATGGTTGGGTGTCCGTGTTCTTGAAAGCAGAGAGCTGAAAAAATTCCAAAGATGTAAGTGAACACTAGATTCCAAAACAGGGAACTGTCTTTCAGTAAATACTTGAAGCAAAAATAGAGCTGCCCAGTCTGACATGGATCACTGTCAT